>NC_053023.1:121378854-121689990 GCF_003073215.2 Triticum urartu | reverse complement strand
TATGACACCTAGTTTTGATTGTGTTAAATCTTTTATGGATACCGATATTTTTCGTAAATTTAGCACTAAATATGGACTTGACTCTGAGATAGTGGCTTCTTTCTGTGAATCTTTTGCTACTTATGTTGATCTCCCCAAAGAGAAGTGGTTTAAATATCATCCTCCCATAGAAGTAAAAGTAGCTGCACCTATTAAAGTTGAAGAAAAGATTGTCACTTATAATGATCCAATTGTTCCTACTTCCTATGTTGAGAAACCACCTTTTCCTGTTAGGATAAAGGATCATGCTAAAGCTTCAAATGTAGTTCGTAAAAGCAATATTAAAACATATACACCTCCTGAGCAAGTTAAAGTTGAACCTAATATTGCTATTGTTAAAGATCTCTTGTCTGATAATATTGATGGGCATGTTATTTATTTCTATGATGAAACTGCTAGAATTGCTAAACCGTGTGCTAAAGACAAACCTAGACCTGTGGTAGGCATGCCTGTTATTTCAGTTAAAATAGGAGATCATTGTTATCATGGCTTATGTGATATGGGTGCTAGTGCTAGTGCAATACCTTATTCCTTATACAAAGAAGTTATGCATGATATTGCACCTGCTGATATGGAAGATATTGATGTCACAATTAAACTTGCCAACAAAGATACTATTTCACCAATGGGAATTGTTAGAGATGTTGAAGTCTTGTGTGGGAAAACTAAATATCCTGCTGATTTTCTTGTTCTTGGTTCCCCACAAGATAGCTTTTGTCCCATTATATTTGGTAGACCCTTCTTGAACACTGTTAATGCTACCATAGATTACAAAAGAGATGTTGTCACTACCGGTTTAGATGATATGACTCATGAATTTAATTTCTCTAAATTTAGTAGACAACACCGTAAAGAAGAATTACCTAGTAAGGATGAAATTATTGGTCTTGCTTCTATTGCCGTACCTCCTAGTGATCCTTTAGAACAATACTTGCTAGCCATGAAAATGACATGTCTATGAATGAAATAAGGGAATTAGATGAAGTATTCTTTAAACAGGAACCTATTCTGAAAAACAATTTACCTGTTGAAATCCTAGGGGATCCTCCTCCACCCAAGGGTGATCCCGTGTTTGAGCTTAAACCGTTACCTGATACTCTTAAATATGCTTATCTTGATGAGAAAAGGATATATCCTGTTATTATTAGGGGCCATTTGCATTTCTGTCCCTAACTCGAACCACCTAATCAGATATACCCCTAATTCGAAAGCCTTCTCAAATTTGCCCCTCCGCCGTTAGGTGCCCTTACAGAAATGCACTTCTGCGTCGTTACCGTCCGGTCAAACAGCTTTGACCGTCCTGAAAAAATAGCAAAAAAAATCTAAAAAATCTAAAATTTTGTGAGATCGAAGATACTTATGTGCCCAAGGTGTGTGCAAATTTTCATGCTATTTGGATATTCCAGGAGCTCGTGGCGAGGAAAAACAATTAATCTGCACGCTTGTGAACAATAAATTTGAAATAAAATAGCAAGAAAATTTAGAAAATATGAAATTTGTTGGCATCAAAGTGGCTTGGGTGCACAAGGTGCTTGCAAGTCTTTGTGATCAAATGACATGCGAGGAGCTCTAGCAAGAAAAAACAAAAAAGTCATTTTTTCCCAAGTTTTTTCCCGAGCCAAATTTTGTTTTTTTGTCCACAAGCCCCTCCAATGTCCAAACACAACAAAAATTTGCACGCAGCTTGCAGACTCGCGCCTCTTTGATGCCAAAAAATTTCATATTTTTTTGAATTTTCTTGCTATTTTTTTGAATTTATTATTCACGGGCTTACATATTTATTGTTTTTCCTCTGACACGAGCTCCTGGAATGTACAAACAGCATGAAACTTTTCACGCACCTTGCAAACCTGAGTA
The DNA here is from genome assembly GCF_003073215.2 of Triticum urartu. Classification (NCBI taxonomy): domain Eukaryota; kingdom Viridiplantae; phylum Streptophyta; class Magnoliopsida; order Poales; family Poaceae; genus Triticum; species Triticum urartu. The sequence continues at coordinate 121,688,094 of NC_053023.1, read as the reverse complement.
TCTTTGATCCCACAAATTTTCAGATTTTTTAGAATTTTTTGCTATTTTTTCAGGACGGTCAAAGCCCTTTGACCGGCTTTGACCTGATTTGACCGGACGGTAACGACACAGAAGGGTATTTGTGTAAGTGCACCTAACGGCGGAGGGGCAAATTTGAGCAGGCTTTGAAATTAGGGGTAAATCTGAGAGTGGGCGCAAATTAGGGGCATAGATGTAAATGTCCCTATTATTAGTGCTAACCTTTCAGAGCATGAGGAAGAGAGATTATTGAAAACTCTGAAGAAGCACCGTGCTGATATTGAGTATACTCTTGATAATCTTAAGGGCATTAGTCCCACTCTATGTCAACATAAAATTAATTTGGAAGAAGATGCTAAACCAGTTCGTGATCATCGACGACGGCTGAATCCTAAAATGAAAGAAGTGGTAAGAAAGGAAATACTAAAGCTCCTTGAGGCAGGTATAATCTATCCGGTTGCTGATAGTCAGTGGGTAAGTCCTGTCCATTGTGTCCCAAAGAAGGGAGGTATTACTGTTGTTCCAAATAATAAAGATGAATTGATCCCTCAAAGAATTATTACAGGTTATAGGATGCTAATTGATTTCCGCAAATTAAATAAGGCCACTAAAAAGGATCATTACCCCTTACCTTTTATCGATCAGATGCTAGAAAGATTATCCAAACATACACATTTTTGCTTTCTAGATGGTTATTCTGGTTTCTCTCAAATACCTGTGTCAGCTAAAGATCAATCAAAGACTACTTTTACATGCCCTTTCGGTACTTTTGCTTATAGACATATGCCTTTTGGTTTATGTAATGCACCTACTACCTTTCAAAGATGCATGATGGCTATATTCTCTGACTTCTGTGAAAAGATTTGTGAGGTTTTCATGGACGACTTTTCTGTCTATGGATCTTTTTTTTTGATGATTGCACGAGCAACCTTGATCGAGTTTTGCAGAGATGTGATGAAACTAATCTTGTATTGAATTGGCAAAAGTGCCACTTTATGGTTAATGAAGGTATTGTCTTGGGGCATAAAGTTTCTGAAAGAGGTATTGAAGTTGATAAAGCCAAAGTTGATGCTATTGAGAAGATGCCATGTCCCAAGGACATCAAAGGTATAAGAAGTTTCCTTGGCCATGCCGGATTTTATAGGAGGTTCATTAAGGACTTCTCAAAAATTTCTTAGCCTCTGACTAATTTATTACAAAAGATATACCATTTGTCTTTGATGATGATTGTGTAGAAGAATTTGAAATACTTAAGAAAGCATTGATCTCTGCACCTATTGTTCAGCCACCTCATTGGAATTTACCCTTTGAAATTATGTGTAATGCTAGTGATTATGCTGTATGTGCTATTCTAGGACAAAGAGTTGATAAGAAATTAAATGTTATTCAATATGCTAGTAAAACCCAAGACAATGCTCAAAGAAATTATGCTACTACTGAAAAGGAATTCTTAGCAGTTGTATTTGCTTGTGATAAGTTCAGACCTTATATTGTTGATTCTAAAGTAACTATTCACACTGATCATGCTGCTATTAAATACCTTATGGAAAAGAAACATGCTAAACCTAGACTTATTAGATGGGTTCTCTTGCTATAAGAATTTTATTTACATATTGTTGATAGAAAAGGAGCTGAGAACCCCGTTGCAGACAACTTGTCTAGGTTAGAAAATATGCTTGATGACCCACTACCTATTGATGATAGCTTTCCTGATGAGCAATTAAATGTCATAAATGCTTCTCATACTGCTCCATGGTATGTTGATTATGCTAATTACATTGTTGCTAAGTTTATACCACCTAGTTTCACATACCAGCAAAAGAAAAAGTTTTTCTATGATTTGAGGCATTACTTTTGGGATGACCCACATCTTTATAAAGAAGGAGTAGATGGTGTTATTAGACGTTGTGTACCTGAGCATGAACAGGAACAGATCCTACTCAAGTGTCACTCCGAAGCTTATGGAGGACACTATGCTGGAGATAGAACTGCACATAAGGTATTGCAATATGGTTTTTATTGGCCTACTCTCTTCAAGGATGCCCGTAAGTTTGTCTTATCTTGTGATGAATGTCAAAGAATTGGTAATATTAGTAGACATCAAAAAATTCCTATGAATTATTCACTTTTTATTGAACCATTTGATGTTTGGGGCTTTGACTATATGGGACCCTTTCCTTCCTCTAATGGATATACACATATTTTAGTCACTGTTGATTACGTTACTAAGTGGGTAGAAGCTATTCCAACTAGTAGTGCTGATCATAACACTTCTATTAAAATGCTTAAAGAAGTTATTTTTCCAAGATTTTGGAGTCCCTAGATATTTAATGACTGATGGTGGATCACATTTCATTCATGGTGCTTTCCGTAAAATGCTTGCTAAATATGATGTTAATCATAGAATTGCATCCCCTTATTACCCTTAGTCTAGTGTTCAAGTAGAATTGAGTAATAGGGAACTCAAATTAATTTTGCAAAAGACTGTCAATAGGTCTAGAAAGAATTGGTCCAAGAAACTTGATGATGCATTATGGGCCTATAGAACTGCATATAAAAATCCTATGGGTATTTCCCCGTATAAAACGGTTTATGGAAAAGCATGTCACTTACCTCTCGAACTAGAACACAAGGCTTATTGGGCTATTAAAGAACTCAATTATGATTTTAAACTTGCCGGTGAGAAAGGTTATTTGATATTAGCTCACTTGATGAATGGAGAACCCAAGCCTACGAAAATGCCAAGTTGTTTAAAGAAAAAGTTAAAAGATGGCATGACAAAAGGATACATAAGCGTGAGTTTAATGTAGGTGATTATGTATTGCTATACAACTCTAGTTTAAGATTTTTTTGCAGGAAAACTTCTCTCTAAATGGGAAGGTCCTTCCGTTATCGAGGAGGTCTATCGTTCCGGTGCCATAAAAATCAACAACTTCGAAGGCACAAATCCGAAGGTGGTGAATGATACGTATCCAATGTATCTATAATTTTTGATTGTTCCATGCTATTATATTATCAACCTTGGATGTTTTATGTGCATTTATGTGCTATTTTATATGATTTTTGGGACTAACCTATTAACCTAGAGCCCAGTGCCAGTTTCTGTTTTTTCCTTGTTTTAGAGTATCGCAGAAAAGGAAAATCAAACGGAGTCCAATTGACCTGAAACTTCACGGAACTTATTTTTGGAGCAGAAGAAGCCCACAGAGTATGGGAGATGGACCAGGATTATGTAGGTGATGTAGGTGATTATGTATTGATATACAACTCTCATTTAAGATTTTTTGCAGGAAAACTTCTCTCTAAATGGGAAGGCCCTTACGTTATCGAGGAGGTCTATCTTTCCGGTGCCATAAAAATCAACAATTTCTAAGGCACAAATCCGAGGGTGGTGAACGGTCAAAGAATAAAACATTATATCTCAGGTAATCCCATAAATGTTGAGACCAATGTTATTGAAACCGTAAGCCCAGAGGAATACATAAGAGACACTTTCCGGAATGTTTCAGACTCCAAAAAGGAATAGGTATGTGGTACGGTAAGTAAACCAACTGCAAAACTGTTTTTAAGGCCATATTTCTCCGTTTTGGAATATTTAGAAAAATAGAAAAATAAGTAGCAGTCCGGGAAGAACACGAGGGCTCCACGAGGGTGGAGGGCGCGCCCTACCCTACTAGGCGCGCCCCTACCTCGTGGGCACCTTGTGTGCTCTCCGGACTCTGTTTTCGTACACGACACATATTTTGGTCGGTAAAAATTCATTATATAATCTCCCAGGGGTTTTGACTCCCATATCACGCAAAAATCTCATGTCTTTGTTTCGAGCTATTTTCTGTCAGGGTTGTCAAGGCCAGGCACTATGTTGTCTCCCTCCTCCTCCAACCAAGAGGGCAACGATGCTTGGCTAATGAAGATAGAGCTGAAGAGAGAAGAACTTATGGAGATCAACAAGGATGAAGGGATCAAGAAGGCCATGGAGGACCAAGTTCCAGCAACAGAAGACACCCTTCAACTGGTTCACAATCTTCTTACCCCAATAGAAATCAAAGCTTTCAAGATGATTGAGTTAGCTCGTATACAAAGTAAGTATCTCACATGTGAAAATATTTTGTTGAAGGAGCATATCATCGTACTCAAGGGCATTATCCGCAAGTTAGAAGACCTCCTACGCTCGATGTGCGACTATCCATTATCAGCAACTCCACCGTCTCCACCAACAAAGAAGAATTGAGTATCTGGTATGGGCACTCCACTTGGCAACTGCCAAGCTTGGGGGAGTGCCCCGGTATCGTATCACCATCACTTTTATCTTTACCGTTTTTCTTAGTTCGTTCCTTTTGGTAATATCTTGATCTAGTAGAATAAAAGTTCTTAGTATGATCTAGTAGTGAGTTTTGCTTTATAGTCGTTCTATGTAATCGAGTCCGTGTGCTATATAATAAAGATTAGTGTTGAGTCAAGGGCTTGATTATTTTGCCATGATCCTAAGTGAATAAAAGAAAAGAGAAAGAAATAAAAAGAAACAAAGAGATCATGTAAGTCTTATGCAGAGTAATGAGCTCACATAGAAAAGTATGATGAATAAAAGTTGTCGATGGTTGACAAACATAATTTTGGTCATCGTTGCAATTAATAGGAAGTAATAAAGAAAGAGAGGTCTTCACATATAAATATACTATCTTGGACATCTTTTATGATTGTGAGCACTCATTAAAATAAGACATGCTAAAAGAGTTGACGTTGGACAAGAAAGACAACGTAATGGGTTAGTTTTCTTACATCTAAGATAAATTATATAGTCTTGGATCATCCAACATGTCTGAGCTTGCCTTTCCCCCTCATGCTAGCCAAATTCATCGCACCAAGTAGAGATACTACTTGTGCTTCCAAATACCCTTAAACCAGTTTTGTCATGAGAGTCCACCATACCTACCTATGGATTGAGTAAGATCCTCTAAGTAAGTTGTCATCGGTGCAAGCAATAAAAAATTGCTCTATAAATATGTATGACTTATTAGTGTGGAAGAGAATAAGCTTTATACGATCATGTGATATGGAAGAAATAAAAGCGACAGACTGCATAATAAAGGTCCATATCACAAGTGGCAATATAAAGTGACGTTCTTTCACATTAAGATTTTGTGCATCCAACCATAAAAGCGCATGACAACCTCGGCTTCCCTCTGCGAAGGGCCTATCTATTACTTTTATCTCCTACCTTGCATAAGAGTCATGGTGATCTTCACCCTTCCTTTTTACATTTTATCCTTTGGCAAGCATAGTATGTTGGAAAGATCCTGGTATATATGGCTAATTGGATGTGAGTTTTCATGAACTATTACTGTTGACATTACCCTTGAGGTAAAACGTTGGGAGGCAAAACTATAAGCCCCTATCTTTCTCTGTGTCCGATTAAAACTCCATACCCATAAGTATTGCATGAGTGTCAGCAATTGTGAAAGACTATATGATAGTTGAGTATGTGGACTTGCTAAAAAGCTCTTATATATTGACTCTTTCCTATGTTATGATAAATTGCAATTGCTCCAATGACTGAGATTATAGTTTGTTAGTTTTCAATGAAGTTTACTATTCATACTTGAGATTGTGATTGAATTATTACTCTAGCATAAGAAATCATATGGCAAGAATTATATAAGTTGTTGTTCTAAGAATGATCATGATGCCCTCATGTCCGTATTTTATTTTTATCGACACCTCTATCTCTAAACATGTGGACATATTTTTCGATTTCGGCTTTTCGCTTGAGGACAAGCGAGGTCTAAGCTTGGGGGAGTTGATACGTCCATTTTGCATCATGCTTTTATATCGATATTTGTTGCATTATGGGCTGTTATTACACATTATGTCATAATACTTATGCCTATTCTCTCTTATTTTACAAGGTTTACATAAAGAGGGAGAATGCCGGCAGCTGGGATTCTGGGCTGGAAAAGGAGCAAATATTATAGACCTGTTCTGCACAACTCCAAAAGTCCTGAAACTCCACGGAAGACGTTTACCAAATATATAAAAAATATTGAGAGCAAGAACTTCACCAGGGGGGCCACACCCTGCCCATGAGGGTGGGGGGCGCGCCCTACCCCCCTGGGCGCCCCCCACCACGTGGGCCCCCTGGTGGCCCTCCGGTGACCATCTTCTGCAATATGAAGTCTTTCGATGGAAAAAAATAAGAAGCCATCTTCTCAGATGAAACTCCGCCGCCACGAGGCGGAACCTTGGCGGAAGCAATCTAGGGCTCTGGCGGAGCTGTTCTGCCAGGGAAACTTCCCTCCCGGAGGGGGGAAATCATCGCCATCGTCATCACCAATGCTCCTCTCATCGGGAGAGGGCAATCTCCATCAACATCTTCATCATCACCATCTCCTCTCAAAACCCTAGTTCATCTCTTGTATCCAATTATTGTCTCTAAGTCCGGGATTGGTGCTAGTAGGTTGCTAGTAGTGTTAATTACTCCTTGTAGTTGATGCTAGTTGGTTTAATTGGTGGAAGATCATATGTTCAGATCCTATATGCATATTAAAACCCCCCTGATTATGAACATGTTTATGCTTTGTGAGTAGTTACTTTTGTTCCTGAGGACATGGGAGAAGTCTTGCTATTAGTAGTCATGTGAACTTGGTACGTTCGATATTTTGATGAGATGTATGTTGTCTCTCCTCTAGTGGTGTTATGTGAACGTCGACTACATGACACTTCACCATTATTTGGGCCTAGAGGAAGTCATTGGGATGTAATAAGTAGATGATGGGTTGCTAGAGTGACAGAAGCTTAAACCCTAGTTTATGCGTTGCTTCGTAAGGGGCTGATTTGGATCCATATGTTTCATGCTATGGTTAGGTTTACCTTAATAATTTTGTTGTAGTTGCGGATGCTTGCAATAGAGGTTAATCATAAGTGGGATGCTTGTCCAAGTAAGGGCGGTACCCAAGCACCGGTCCACCCACATACCAAATTATCAAAGTACCGAACGCGAATCATATGAACGTGATGAAAACTAGCTTGACGATATTCCCATGTGTCCTCGGGAGCGCTTTGCATCATATAAGAGTTTGTCCAGGCTTGTCCTTTGCTACAAAAAGGATTGGGACACCTTGCTGCACTTTATTTACTTTTTATTACTTGTTGCTCGTTATAAATTATCCTATCACAAAACTATCTGTTACCACTTATTTCAGTACTTGCAGAGAATACCTTGCTGGAAACCGCTTATCATTTCCTTCTGCTCCTCGTTGGGTTCGACACTCTTACTTATCGAAAGGACTAGATAGATCCCCTATACTTGTGGGTCATCACTACATACTTGCAATATCCTTCTTCATTCCGGTCCACCAGAAACTATCCTTCAAATCTAGATACATCTTGGTATTTCCTGGGTGCATCGAATATGGCGAATCATGGGCCTCCTGTAAAATCAGCTTCCTGTTCTCCTGATCATTTGGCACATATACGCGGTCCTCAAACCATAAGGTATCGTGCTCATCCGCACGAAATCCCTTGGCTTTTCCTTTGCTCATCCTATCCTTTATCTCGGCAATCTCCTTGTCCGTCCTCTGAGCTTCTCTGATCTTATACATCAAAGTAGATTGAATCTCCAAAGCTGCTACATAACCTCTCGGAACAATTTCCAAACATAGCTCACGAAGGTCTTCTGCTAACTCTTTAGGTAACTCTCCGGTCATGAGTGTGTTGACATGACTCTTGCGGCTCAATGCATCGGCTACTACGTTAGCCTTTCTGGGATGATAATGCAACTTCATATCATAATCCTTAATGAGTTCCAACCATCTCTTCTGTCTGAGATTCAATTCCTTCTGCGTGAAGATATACTTCAAACTCTTGTAATCCGTGTATACTTCACAATGGTTTCCGATGACAAAATTTCGCCAAGTTCTCAATGCATGTATTACGACTGCTAACTCCAAATCATGCATGTCATAATTTAACTCATGGGGTTTAAGTTGTCGTGAGGCATATGAAACAACTCTTCCTTCCTGCATAAGCACTGCTCTAAGTCCTCGACGAGAAGCATCACAATATACTTCATAATCCTTGCGTTGATCTGGCAGGATCAACACTGGTGATGTAACCAAGCGTTTCTTCAACTCCTGAAAACTAGCCTCACATTCCTCAGTCCATTTGAACTTGGTGTCCTTCTTCAACAACTCAGTCATAGGCTTTGCAATCTTCGAGAAATTCTCAATGAACCTCCAGTAGTATCCCGCGAGTCCAAGAAAACTCCGAATTTCTCCAACTGACGTGGGTGCCTCCCAATTTGTCACAGTGACAACTTTGGTGGGGGTCTACCGCTATTCCTTCTCCGGATATAACTTGTCCAAGAATCCAACTTCCTTCAACCAAAACTCGCACTTGTTGAACTTGGCGTATAGCTGATGTTCTTTGAGCTTCCCAAGTACCAAACGCAAATGCTCTTTATGCTCCTCTTCATTCTTCGAGTAGAACAGAATATCATCTATGAACACCACAACGAACTTATCCAAAAACTCCATAAACACCTTGTTCATCATGTTCATTAAATAGGCAGGTGCGTTAGTCAGGCCAAATGACATAACGGTATACTCATATAGCCCGTACCTTGTGGTAAAAGTTGTCTTAGGTATATCCTGCTCTCGAATCTTCAGTTGGTGGTACCCTGATCGCAGATCGATCTTGGAAAACACCTTAGCTCCTTGTAGCTCATCAAACAAATCATTGATCATCGGCAGTGGGTACTTGTTCTTGATCGTCACCTCATTCAATCCTCGATAATCAACAACCATCCTTAAAGATCCATCCTTCTTCTCCACTAGAAGTACTGGTGATCCCCAAGGTGACGAACTTGGGCGAATATATCCTTTATCTAGTAACTCCTTAATCTTCTTCTTAATTTCCTCTAAATCCTGTGCAGGCATCCTGTACGGTCTCTTAGATCACTACAAAAAAAAGACACATCTGTGACATTTTGGGCCGAAAGAAATTTTTTTCTGTCATACATATGACACTTCTATGACGATAATTGTGACAAAACCCGATATCATCATAGATGTGGTGGGCTCCTACTTCTATGACAAAAAATCATGACAGAAAATGGGCTTTTCGTCCTGGGCGGGCCGGAGACGCAGCTGCATGACATTCTTTGGGCCGTCCATGACGGAAAAAACCGTGGTAGAAGCGAGGGCGAGGAAAATTTTGGGGAGTTCCCGGTTACGGTGGGAGGTCGGGGGCCGAGCGATGCGCGTTTCTCTCGTACACGTACGCACGTGTGTGCGAGGCGTTGGATCTAACTGAACCCGAGCGAGGCGTTGGGCTCTAACTGAACCCGAGCGATTGCACTGCAGGCTACGCGTTACTGAACCCGAGCGATCGATCGATGGCTGTTAACTGAACCCGATCGAGCGATTCCTTCGCTACTGCTGCTAACTAAAGCCGATCGATGCCGCCTCTAGATGAACAGTGAGCGTTGCGGGGGGGTTTGGATGAACAGTTCCCGGTGTGGGTGGATGAACAGGACCCCATGGTGTTGCCTCTTGATGAACAGGACCCCGATCGATCGAGCCGGTTGGGGCTGGATGAACAGGACCCCGTGGAGGGCTGGATGAACAGGACTACCCCGTGGAGGGCAGGATGAACAGTAGAAGGTGGAGGGCAGGATGAACAGTAGCCCGTGGAGGGGTGGTTGAACAGGAGCCCGTGGAGAGGGCCGGTTGAACAGTAGCCGGTGGAGCAGCGCGCGGTGGAGGCTGGATGAACATGAGCCCGTGGATGAACAGTCGCAGGTGGAGGCTGGAGGGGGTTGCCAGTGGATGAACAGTAGCTCGTGGAGGTTGGAGGGGGTCGATGGTGGAGATGAACACTATCCCGTGGAGTCCCGTTTTGCGGTACGCCACACCCCTCCCGATGAACAGGACCCCCGTTTCGACCGTAGCGCTCCAACACAAGTTTGTTTCCTCCGTTTTGCGGTACGCCACACCCCTCCCGATCAACAGGACCCCCGTTTCAACCGTAGGAGGTCCCTTTCCTCCGTTTTGCGGTACGCCAGACCCCTCCTGATCAACAGGACCCCTTTCCGAATGTAGGAGGTCTATTTCTTCCGTTGTGCGGTACGCTAGGCCTCGTTTCCATCGCTTGTTCCGTCCAAGCCCTCCCGATGAACACGACCACGCATTTCGTTCCAACCCAGCCGGTTGGCTCCCACACGTTCCGTTGCCTCCCGATGAACACGACGCATTCCGTTTCCTCCCCATGAACACGACGCATTCTGTTGCCTCCCCATGAACATGACGCATTCCGTTGCCTCCCCATGAACACGACGACGACGCTGTTTCTCCGTTCGGACCCAGCCATGTCAACGAGCCCTCGCCGTACAATGCGTGAGTAGGCGTTCGAGACCCATCCCGTATGTACACATACGTGGCCGTATTTTCTTCCTTGCACCCTGGCCGCCTCTACTACGACACATGCGCGCCTCTACATCCACCAATATATATGTACATACACGTTCGCGACCAGAATGACAACGCTACGTACACTTCGACCAGGTGGGTTCCGACTGTCAGGCACTTCCTTGCGTGCGAAGATGTAGCTGGTGGGTCCCAGCAGTCAGGGGGGCGAAATACGATGGCCCGTCCGGTGGGTCCCTGCTGTCAGGTGGAGGAATAATTATTTTGCACGTAATAAGGAGGCACTTCCTTGCTGTGGCCGTGGACCCAGCTGTCAGCCTCTCCACGTACAGTCCACGTCCGATGGAAGCCATTCCTTGACCACGTTGACCACGCCGCGCCGAGAGCACCAGGGCGGTGGATGACGAAGAGGCCTAGGAAGGGGACGACGCGGAGCCGGGGAAGACGCGGCAGTGGATGCCCACACGTAGAGGAGTACGAGCGCACTGGTTCGCTGCGGTGTGAGGCTGCCGTCGCCGCAGAGTAACAGGGGGTCTGGGTGAGTAGAGGGATGGCCTGGCCAGCGGTGGGAGTAGTAGGGTGCGGTGAGGCCTCCGTTGATGAAGCTATGTACCTAGGGTAGGGTCATGGACCTATCCAGCATACCCTCCCCAAGGACATCTTTACAAAGAATCAGAAGCAGTCGAAGAGAAATCATCATCCACTCGACCGTAGAGATGCGCTCACTCGACCACCTTGAAGACACTCGACTACCAGAAGATGAGGAACCCTCCACTATGCAACGGTTAAGACTTAAACCATAGCATTATGAGCATTTATGACATTTACTGTAGACGTTACCTGTAACGCCTTTCCTTTATGAGCATTGAACTCTGTGTAACGGAGGGGAGCTGGGGTCCTGGTGCACTCTATATAAGCCACCTCCCTCCTCTGGGACAAGGGTTCGCACTTTTGTAAACACACACACACACACACACACATATAATCCAGTCGACCGCTTCAGGGCACCGAGACGTAGGGCTGTTACTTCCTCCGAGAAGGGCCTGAACTCGTAAAACTCGTGTGTACAACTACTCCATAGCTAGGATCTTGCCTCCTCATACCTACCCCCATTCTACTATCAGTCTTAGATCCACGACAGTGGGCGCCCACTGTGGGGCAGGTGTCTTAGCGACTCATTGGAGAAGTTGCAATTTTTCCGATCCCCTTCATCATGGTTCCAGGCAGAGCTTTGGCTGAGGGCCGCGAGATCCATCTCGGCTCACTCGTGTTTGTCACCGACGAATCCACTTGGCTTCAGGAGGCACCACTCGACGTCGATGCGCTCCCCGCCCGCGGGGCGACGCACGTTCACGCGTGCGTCCGCGGCGTCCTCTAGCGGCAACCATCGAACCAGTACCAGTCGACTCCTACGGCTTTCCCCCTCCCTGCGACCCGCCGGAACGAGTGCACCAGCCGGTCGAGGGTTCAACGGTGGGTGAAGCATGAGGTAGCCCGCCATTCGGCCAACCCTCAAGTCGCGGCACTCGAGCCCGACGAGTCTCTCTACGGCCTGTTCGATCTGTCGACTGGCTCCGTAGAGACTGCATCCGAGTGCGGCAGCAATGACTCGGCAGCGGAAGTCCTGATGGTCAATGGACCACGCGGTCCTCCTGGCTTTGATCGTGAAGATGGAGGTGACGGGAACGGCGATCCGTCGCGCGTTCACGAGGAGTACCGCCCCGAGCCTCTCTCCTCGCAGCAGAGAGAAGAACTTCATCGCTGAAACATGGATGCCCTGCATACTCCTATAGTTGGAGAAACGCCCGAGGCCCAGGCCTTGGAACAGGCTCGCTTGGCCAATCTGGCTGAGCACACTCGGCTAGAGAACCTACAGCGCACACTCGACGATCGCGCTCATCAACGTGCTCCTGAGTCTAGCCGACGCCAACTTTTTCCACCACCGGCTCAGGTATACCGGACACCAATCCAAAACCTAGCAGCTGTGGCCCGGATAGCAGAGTCGATTCAACCTTCCCAGTCAGAAGCTGGCCGAGGTCTGGCACAGATCAGGGCCTTGCTCCGGGCAGCAGGAGAGCAAAATACGGCCGTGTCTCAGTCGCGGGATAGGATCCATAGCAGATCTGTGGTCGCAGATACGGTCCAGTCGGCCCATAGCCCGAAATCGCCCCCGAGGCGTGAGGGACGTGGAGAGCGGCGTGATCAGTACAGAAACCAGGAGAAGTATGATCGTCGAGCCGATCGCGATGGTCGCCGTCGAGTGCCCATGCCTCCTCCAAGGAGTGGGTCGTACGTGCCGCGGCCACATGAAGACAGGCGCCCTAACAGCGTCGGAAGAGGTATTCCAGTCGACCCCAGGGAGCCAGGCTTTGATGCGAGATCTATTCTCGTACAAGGCTTGGTCGACAGAAACAGAGCTCACCGAGATGGCCATGACAGAGGCTCGCAAACCAGCAACAGGGTGCATGTCTCTGTCCCAGAGTGCTTCAGCAGAGCTATCAGAGCTGCAGTGATTCCCCCCAACTTCAGGTTGGCGACTGGAGTCAGTAAGTTCACTAGAGAGTCCAAGCCTGACACCTGGCTCGAAGACTACCGAGTGGCTGTCCAGATTGGTGGCGGCAATGATGAGGTGGCCATGAAACACCTTCCTCTGATGTTGGAGGGCTCGGCTAGGGCGTGGCTGAATCAGTTGGCGCCTAGCAGCATCTATACTTGGGAAGATCTCGCCTGAGTGTTTGTGAGAACATTTGAGGGTACTTGCAAGCGGCCAGCAGGTTTGACAGAATTACAGTGTCGTGTCCAGAAACCGATTGAAACTTTGAGAGATTATATCCAGAGGTGGATCACCCTGCACCACACAGTGGAAGATGTGTCTGATCATCAGGCAATTTGTGCTTTCAAGGAAGGCGTCAGGTACCGGGAGTTGAATCTGAAATTCAGTCGGACAGGAAACATGACTTTGACTCGGATGATGGAAATCGCCACCAAGTATGCCAATGGTGAAGAGGAGGAGCGACTGCGGAGCGGCAAGCACAAAGCAGTCGCCCACGAAGCCGGAGGAGGAAACTCCAGTCGGAAACAAAAACGCAAGGCTGAACCAGCTGCTCCGGGTGAGGCCTTGGTTGTGATTCAAGGAAAGTTCAAGGGGAAGCCCAAAGGGTCGTCGAACCCCAAGAAAGTAAAAGATCAAGATGGAAATGACGTATTGGATCTGCCGTGCCATATCCACACCAAAAAGACGAAGAAGGTAATTTCATTTACCCGAAGCATACCACTCGACAGTGTCGGCTCCTGATCCAGCAGTTCCGAGAGAAATAACCCAAGGAAAAGGAGAAGGAGGCAGACAAGGCTGAGAGTGAAGGGGAAGATGATGATGGTTATCCTCATGTGAATTCCACTCTGATGATTTTTGCTGATGTTGAAAAAAAGAGTCGATTGAAAGTCATCAACAGAGAAGTGAACATGATCTCTCCGGCGACACCCAATTACTTGAAATGGTCGCAGACTGCCATTACGTTCGACCAGTCTGATCACCCAGCGCACATCGCCACCCCTGGGAGGCAAGCACTGGTGGTCGACCCGGTGGTCGAAGGCACTCGACTAACAAAGGTCCTGATGGACGGTGGCAGTGGCCTAAACATTCTGTACGCAGAAATGTTGAAAGGAATGGGCATTCCGATGTCCAGACTCAGTGAAAGCCATATGAGTTTCCATGGGGTCATCCCAGGCAAGAAGGCCGCGTCCCTCAGTCAGATTGCACTCGACGTGGTTTTCGGTGCCAAAAATTACCGCAAAGAAAAGTTGACGTTTGAAGTCGTGGATTTTCAGAGTGCGTATCATGCAATTCTGCGCAGGCCAGCTTATGCACGATTCATGGCTCGACCTTGTTACGTGTACCTCAAACTGAAGATGCCTGGTCCCAGAGGAGTGATCACTATCTCTGGTAATCAGAAAAAGGCGGAAGAGTGTTTCTAGAAGGGCTCAAAGATCGCCGATGCCCAGATGGCCATGGCAGAATTGCAAGAATACCAGAAAAATGCAGACCCAAGTGACTTGTTGCGAGCCAAGAAGCCAGCCACGGATTCAGCATTCCAGTCGTCTGGCGAGACGAAGTTTGTTCACATTCACCCGACGGACCCCAATGCAGCTCCGACCCACATTTCGACCACACTCGACTCCAAATAGGAAGAAGCGCTCATCCAATTCCTCCATGAGAACTAGGACATCTTTGCATGGAAGCCTTCTGACATGCCAGGTGTTCCTAGGGGACTGGATGAGCATCGTTTGTGAGTCGCCCCGAAAGTGAAACCAGTCAAAGAGCATCTTCGAAGGTCCGCCGTCCAAAAAAGAAAAGCAATTGGCGAAGAGGTGGCTCGGCTTTTGGCAGCTGAGTTTATCCGAGAGATTTACCACTCCGAGTGGTTAGCCAATGTTGTCATGGTCCCAAAGAAAGATGACTCACTCCGCACGTGCATCGATTTCAAGCATATCAATCGGGCCTGCCCGAAAGATCACTTCCCTCTCCCTCGCATCGATCAGATAGTCGACTCGACTGCTGGGTGCGAGCGTTTGTCCTTTTTGGATGCCTACGCCGGGTACCAGCAGATCCGTCTGTACGGACCCGACGAAATAAAGACAGCTTTTATCACCCCGTTCGGGTGCTTCTGTTATGTCACAATGCCATTCGGCTTGAAGAACGGCGGAGCCACATTTATGCGAATGATTCAGAAGTGCCTGCTCACTCAGATCAGTCGGAATGTGGAAGCATACATGGATGACATTGTGGTCAAGTCACATAAAGGTTCTGACCTGCTGACCGACCTCGCCGAAACCTTTGCCAACCTCAGAAGGTATGATATCAACATCAATCCATCAAAGTGCACGTTTGGAGTTCCAGGCGGAAAGTTACTCGGTTTTCTTGTTTCCGAACAAGGAATCGATGCTAACCCAGAGAAACTAGGCGCTATACTTCGGATGAAACGCCCTGTGCGTGTGCATGATGTCCAGAATCTTACTGGTTGCTTGGCCGCCCTAAGTCGATTCATTTCTCGCCTCGGTGAAAAGGCCCTGCCTCCTTACCGACTAATGAAGAAATCAGATACGTTCGAGTGGACTCCAGAAGCTGATACAACATTTGCAGAGCTAAAAGCCCTGCTTTCCACCCAGCCGGTGCTTGCTGCTCCAATAAGCAAATAGCCTCTTTTGCTTTATATAGCAGCCACTGGACAAGTCATCAGTACAGTGCTTACGGTCGAGCGGGAAGAAGAAGGAAAAGCGTACAAAGTTCAACGCCCAGTTTATTATATTTCTGAAGTCCTGATCCCGTCAAAGCAGAGATATCCTCACTATCAGAAGCTTGTCTATGGAATTTACATGACCACGAAGAAGGTTGCACACTACTTCTCAGATCACTCTGTTACAGTCGTCAGCGATGCTCCATTGTCAAAGATTCTGCACAACAGGGATGCAACTGGTCGAGTGGCAAAATGGGCGATTGAACTCCTTCCCTTGGATAACAAGTTTGAGGCAAAGAAAGCTATCAAGTCCCAAGCAATAGCAGATTTCCTCGCCGAGTGGATCGAACAGCAACTGCCGACTCAAGTTCACTCTGAGCACTGGACCATGTTCTTTGACGGATCCAAGATGTTGAACGGTTCTGGTGCTGGAGTAGTTCTGGTATCTCCCCGAGGAGACAAGCTCAGATATGTCCTCCAGATTCACTTTGATTCCTCCAACAATGAAGCAGAATACGAAGCACTCCTGTATGGGTTGCTCATGGCCATCTCACTCGGCGTCCGTCGCCTCATGGTCTACGGTGACTCAGATTTGGTAGTTAATCAAGTGATGAAGGAGTGGGACGTCAGAAGCCCAGCCATGACTGGTTACTGCAACGCGGTGAGAAAGCTTGAGAAGAAGTTTGAGGGGTTAGAACTCCACCACATCCCCCGATTGAAAAATCAAGCAGCCGATGAATTGGCAAAGATAGGTTCCAAGAGAGAAGCCATTCCCAGCAATGTGTTCTTGGAGCATATTCACACGCCGACAGTTCAGGAAGACCCTTTCACTGAAGAGCCCCCACAACCCAAGAGCGCCACGGATCCGACTGAAGTCGAGGTCCCAGCTGTGGTCGACCTAATCATGGAGGTTCTGGCCATTACCCCCGATTGTACGGTGCCCTACATTGCATACATCCTCAGGAAAGAGCTCCCATAGGATGAAGAAGAAGCTCGACAGATCGTCCGCCGATCTAAAGCTTTTACTGTGATAAGAGGGCAGCTGTTTAGAGAAAGTGTGACTGGAGTCGGTCAGAAGTGCATAACACCGGAAGAAGGTTGAATGATCCTCAATGACATCCACTCGGGGACCTGTGCCACCATGCGTCCTCTCGGGCCATCATGGCTAAAGCATACCGAGCTGGATTCTATTGGCCACGAGCAAATGAGATGGCGAAAGATATAGTCGACAAATGTGAAGGCTGTCAATTTTACTCCGATATGTCTCACAAGCCAACGTCAGCCCTGAAGACCATTCCCCTCGGCTGGCCCTTCGCTGTTTGGGGACTGGATATGGTTGGACCGCTGAGGACCGGCAAAAGCGGCTTCACTCACGTGCTCGTTGCAGTCGACAAGTTTACCAAATGGATTGAAGCCAAACCTATCAAGAACCTTGATGCTAGCACCTCTGTCAGTTTTATCAGAGAATTGACATTCAGATATGGAGTCCCACACAACATCATCACGGACAACAGATTGAACTTCGATTCCGATGAGTTCAGAATTTTCTGCACCTCTCAGGGCACTCGAGTCAACTATGCTTCTGTTGCTCACCCGTAGTCGAACGGACAAGCAGAAAGAGCCAATGGCCTAATCCTCAAAGGATTGAAGCCCCGACTGATGCGTGATCTCAAACACGCAGCAGGTGCTTGGGTTGATGAACTTCCGTCAGTTCTGTGGGGTTTAAGAACAACTCCTAATTGGTCGACTGGAAGAACTCCTTTCTTCTTAGTCTATGGAGCCGAAGCTGTTCTGCCAAGTGACTTGCTCCACAACGCACCCCGAGTTGAACTCTTCTCCGAAGAAGAAGCAGAGCAGGCCCGGCAAGATTCAGTCGATCTCTTAGAGGAGGAAAGAGAGATGGCCTTGATCCGCTCGACCATTTATCAGCAAGATTTGCGTCGATTCCACGCCAGGAATGTGAGGGGTCGGGCCTTTCAAGAAGGAGACTTGGTTCTTCGAGTGGATCAGCAGAAACCACACAAGCTCGCTCCAACTTGGGAAGGCCCCTTCGTCGTCACCAAAGTTCTCCACAACGGAGCATACCATCTTTACAGTATCAAGCATCAGAAAGACGAGCCACGGGCTTGGAACCCGGAGCTGCTCCGCCCCTTTTATACTTAAACACTCGTTCGAATAAAATGTAATAAGCAACACCTTTTGTAATTCGTTTATCAAAGACAAGAGCTTACGGTTCTCTCATTCGATTGTGTTGTTCTTATTTACTCCTGAAATCCCCCAGTGGGTGGGCTTAGTCGCGAATCCGTTCCGCCTAAGTTCGAAAAAATCCTACCGAGTGGAGAGCAGTCCTCCCACTCGGGGGCTTAGCTACAGTCGAGCACTCGCCTAAGTTCTCTCACTAAGAGGCTTAACGGCAGTCCAGCACTCGCCTAAGTTTGAAAAAATCCTACCGAGTGAAGAGCAGTCCTCCCACTCGGGGGCTTAGCTACAGTCGAGCACTCGCCTAAGTTCTCTCACTAAGAGGCTTAACGGCAGTCCAGCACTCGCCTAAGTTTGAAAAAATCCTACCGAGTGAAGAGCAGTCCTCCCACTCGGGGGCTTAGCTACAGTCGAGCACTCGCCTAAGTTCTCTCACTAAGAGGCTTAACGGCAGTCCAGCACTCGCCTAAGTTTGAAAACGTCCTATCGAGTGGAGAGCAGTTCTCCCACTCGGGGGCTTAGCTGCAGTCGAGCACTCACTTAAGCTCTCTCACTAAGAGGCTTAACGGCAGTCCAGCACTCGCCTAAGTTTGAAAAAAACCTACCGAGTGGAGAGTAGTCCTCCCACTCGTGGGCTTAGCTGCAGTCGAGCACTCGCCTAAGTTCTCTCACTAAGAGGCTTAACGGCAGTCCAGCACTCGCCTAAGTTTGAAAAAATCCTACCGAGTGGAGAGCAGTCCTCCCACTCGGGGGCTTAGCTGCAGTCGAGCACTCGCCTAAGTTCTCTCACTAAGAGGCTTAAAGGTAGTCCAGCACTCGCCTAAGTTTGAAAAAATCCTATCAAGTGGAGAGCAGTCCTCCCACCCGGGGGCTTAGCTGCAGTCGAGCACTCGCCTAAGTTCTCTCACTAAGAGGCTTAACGGCAGTCCAGCACTCGCCTAAGTTTGAAAAAATCCTACCAAGTGGAGAGCAGTCCTCCCATTCGGGGGCTTAGCTGCAGTCGAGCACTCGCCTAAGTTCTCTCACTAAGAGGCTTAACGGCAGTCCAGCACTCGCCTAAGTTTGAAAAAATCCTATCGAGTGGAGAGCAGTCCTCCCACTCGGGGGCTTAGCTACAGTCGAGCACTCACCTAAGTTCTCTCACTAAGAGGCTTAACGGCAGTCCAACACTCGCCTAAGTTTGAAAAAATCCTACCGAGTGGAGAGCAATCCTCCCACTCGGGGGCTTAGCTGCAGTCGAGCACTCGCCTAAGTTCTCTCACTAAGAGGCTTAACGGCAGTCCAACACTCGCCTAAGTTTGGAAAAATCCTACCGAGTGGAGAGCAATCCTCCCACTCGGGGGCTTAGCTGCAGTCCAGTACTCGCCTAAGTTTGAGACCCATCCCTATCCGCAAGGACGACGGGGTGCAGGTCGACTGCAACCTTCTCCTTCGGAGCTGCGGCACAAATACAACGTCCGCTCCATCCCTATCCGCAAGGACGACGAGGTGCAGGTCGACTGGAACCTTCTTCTTCGGAGCTGCAGCACAAATACAACATCCGCTCCATCCCTATCCGCAAGGATGATGAGGTGCAGGTCGACTGCAACCTTCTCCTTCGGAGCTGCGGCACAAATACAACATCCGCTCCATCCCTATCCGCAAGGACGATGAGGTGCAGGTCGACTGCAACCTTCTCCTTCGGAGCTGCGACACAAATACAACGTCCGCTCCATCCTTATCCGTAAGGACGACGGGGTGCAGGTCGACTGCCACCTTCTCCTTCGGAGCTGCGGCACAAATACAACGTCCGCTCCATCCCTATCCGCAAGGATGAAGAGGTGCAGCAAGCAAAGTCCATCCAAAGGCAAACTCAAGCACATTCGGAGATAAACCAAATTCAGATAAATACTAAAAGGTTCCAAGCAACGAATCAAAAGTACTCGGGCACCAAGCCCGAAGGAGTTTAACGGTTACAGAAACCACTCGGCATTCCGAGGCAAATTTAAAGCGTATCCAAGTTTCATAAGATTGTTCGCTCAGCCGAAGGAGGACTGGCAGGCTCCACGGATGAGTCCAGATCGATCCCGTCAGCGATCCGAGTGGCGGCAGCAATGAAAGTCTCCATGAAGGACTGGAAGTCGTGCTTTTTGGTGTTAGCGACTTTGATCGCAGCCAGCTTGTCTTCACGAACCTCCTTGCAATGGACTCGCACCAGGGATAGAGCCACGTCGGCACCACACCGGGCGGAGAATTTCTTCCATTCTTGCACTCGGTCAGGGATCTTGTTCAGTCGAGTCATCAGAGATTCCAGATCATTCTGAAGCATCGCCTCCGGCCAAAGCGTTGAGTCGATTCGAGAGACAACCTCCTTCAGGCGTGCGAGGTAGCTTGTGGCGCTGGCGATACGGGACTCCAGTCGGAGCACGTTCATCGCAGTTTCGTCGCAGACCGGGGAAGCGATAGGGTCCAGACCCGTCTCGACCCTTCCAGTTTCTTCGTCAAAGTCTTGACAAAGTTCTGCAGCCAAAAGTCAGTTCAATCAACTGAGCAAAATCCGATGGCAAGCATCAACACAGTCGGATTAAAAGAAATACCTCCTAGCACGAGATAAAGCTTCTTGGCGAGGGTCCTCAGATAAGCTTCTGTGTCGTTCCTCTTGCGGATCACAGACTCGAACTTTTCGTTCAGGGCGACCTTATCCTTCTTCAGGCTGGTCACTTCGTGGTTAGCTTCATTAAGACAAGATGTCAGTCTAGTCACCTCTCCTTCAAGCGTTCCGACTGAAGCAAGCTTCTTGTCTGTGAGAGCGGTTTTGTCTTGGGCTGCTTTTTGCGCAGCGGCGAGGTCCGAGTCCTTCTTGTCCAGAGCCAACTTCATTTTCTCTGCAAAAGAAATAATTGAATCAAAAAAGAGATCAAAGAGATACATTGAAATTCAGTCAGCAATCAGTTACCTTCCATACCAGCGGCCTCGTCTTGAGCTTTTTTCAAATTTTGCTGAGCCAATTCCAAGTCTAAGTTCAGTTGCCTCTGCTTCTCTTCGAGTTCGGCAAACTTGGAGATAAGTGTACAAGACTTCTGCAGGAGGCAAGAGACAGATCAATCGATAGGTTCGAAGGCAGTTCATTTTCGAGTGAATAAAACCTAAAGAAGTGGACAACAAGCTGTGCAGACCCCAGTCGACTGCCAGTAGTCGACCGCGGTCTCGGGGACTACACCCAGTGGGTGCACTTGGCGTGCCCCCACCGGTTCTGATCCCACTCGCCCGGCCTGCCGGAGTCGAGTGGGTTCTGATCCCACTCACCCGGCCCGCCGGAGTCGAGTGCAAGGAGTAAAAAAAAGAGAGAAAGAACAATTGCACCGTCAAGAAAAGAAGAACTCGGACCACAGTCGACTGCCGGCAGTCGACCGCGGCCTCGGGGACTACACCCAGTGGGTGCACTTGGCGTGTCCCCACCGGTTCTGATCCCACTCTCCCAGATCGAGTGGAAGAGCAAAACTACCAAAAACGACAGCAACACCCAGTGGGTGCTCTAATTCAACACGAACAACAGGAGATTGTGCAGAAGAAGATTTTTCGAGAACAAAAATAGTCGGAAAGTCTACTCACCTGGACGTTGGCCCGAAGAGCGGCACTAGCGTCATAGGCAGCCTGACTGCTCTCGTGCACTATCTTCACCCGCTCCATCATCATATCAGCCTGTCAGATGGCTTCCACAGCCGCTTCCGACTGGTTGTCTGGGACGGGGTAGCTGGTGAAAAAATGTGCAGACGACCCAGGTGCGGCTGCTTGAGACTCCGTGGCGTGGAGTTGGATAGTTGAAGGAACCACAGGCGCGGTCGACCGCGTGGGATGCCCACTCGGCAAGGGTGCAGCGAACGTCACAGTGGCCCTGCCCGCATGTTCAGCTTGACAGACGGGAGGCGTTGCAGTTGGTTCTTGCCGAGCCACCCTGCTAGCTGTTACCTTCTTGCTCTTCCTAGGCTTAGGAGCCATATCTTCGTCGTCGTCTGGAAGGTAAATGATGTTGGGTGGAGCTGCAAGACAGAACATTCGACCCCAAGTGAACCACTCGACCCTAAAAAGATCAAGAATCGAAATCGCAAGAGTTCATACCTGGGTTAGAGGTTACTGCATCCTCCATTTCCTCGTCCCGGTACTGGTATGAACAGGTCCCTAACGTAGCAGCACTGCAAAGGCCCGCATTCAATCGGTTACACCCAGTTAATCGAATCCACATAAAGGACAAGTCAGATGGTTACCCGGAGATAGTAGGAACGGTCACTTTGATCCGAGGCAAAGCTTTGGGCGGTTTGGAAGAGATGTCTTTCGGCACTTTCGGCGCTGGAAGCGGCGCGACCTTGGATTGCTTTGGAGGCTTCTCAGTCGGCATCGGGGAAGATGTCCTGGGGCGCTTCGAGGATTGCCCGATCGGCGCAGCCACCAAGTCCGGAGCGCGTGCCGGGTCATGAGCGTGCTTGGACCTCCTCTCCCTGCGAGGAGGCGAGTCGACTTCTTCCTCATCGGTCGATTCATTGCTCTCCTCATCCTCCTCGGCTTCCGAATGCTCCTCGCCGCTCTCGCCCCCGCTCCCTTCTTCTTCAGCGCCGGGGTCCTACACTCCGTTGGACATCGAGTACATTTCAATGAGGGCCTGAAAGGATAACAATCAAAAGACATTCAGTCGACCACAAACGGGACATCACGTGGTGAATCGGAAAGATACTTGATAAAACAGAAATATACCTGCTCCGGCTGGCGCGAGTTGTCGAATGGAATCACCCTCCTGGATCCCCGAGGGTTGTCTTTTGTTGCCAATGATTCCCCTCAACTAGTTCTCCAAGATATCCTCGCTAACCTCCTCCGGGTGGATCCGAGTGGTATCCTCGAGCCCAGAGTACATCCACATCGGATGATCGCGCGCCTGAAGAGGTTGGATGCGTCGACCGAGAAAGACCTCCAGCAGATCCATCCCGGTCACTCCGTCACGGACAAGCTGGACGACCCGTTCAACCAGCTCCTTGACCCGTACCTTCTCTTCTGGAACTACCTTCAGAGGAGCAGGCTTCTCCACTCGAGCCAAGGAAAAAGGAGGAAGTCCAGTCGACTGGCCAGGGGTCGGCTGATCCTTGCAGTAAAACCAAGTCGACTGCCAGCCCCGGACCAAGTCAGGAAGGATCATCGCTGGGAAAGTACTCTTGCTCCTCATCTGGATCCCCAGACCACCACACATCTGGATCACCCACGTCCTCTCGTCACTCGACTTGACCTTTTTAACCGACTGGGAACGGCAAGTGAAGATGTGTTTGAAAAGCCCCTAGTGCGGTCGACAGCCCAAGAAGTTTTCGCACATGGACACGAAAGCGGCCAGATAGACTATGGTGTTCGGAGTGAAATGGTGGAGCTGATCCCCAAAGAAGTTCAAAAAACCCCGGAAGAAAGGGTGGGGAGGCAGTGAGAATCCGCGATCTACGTGGGTTGCTAGGAGGACACACTCACCCTCTCTAGGCTGCGGCTCGGTTTCATCCCCCGGGAGCCGAGCCGACTTGTGGGGGATCAATCCCCACTCCACCAGGTCGTCGAGGTCGTCTTGCGTGATTGCCGAGCGGATCCAGTCGCCCTGGATCCAGCCCGCCGGCAGGCCGGACCTCGACGAGGATCCGCCCCGGCTGGTCCGCTTGCCCTTCGCCTTCGCGGTCACCTTCTTCGCGCGTTCCAACGCCGCTGTATTATCCTTCCCCATGGTGGCGGATCGAGCTCGAGCGGAGGTCCAGCGACGAGGCGGAAGCGAGAGTGGCGGAGGGATCGGGAGAAAGAGAAGAGAGAATGGGGGCGTGTGGAGCAGAGGCCTGGCCCGAGACCTTTTATAAGGCCTTCCACCGAGTGGCTGACCAGTGGACCCAAGCGATCTAAACAAATCCCGCAACAGTCGCGCACGCAGTACGTGGAGAAAAAGGTGGCGCGGGGATCGAGGAGACTTACCTAATCCGTCCCGATAACCTCATTTCCTCCCGTCTGGCGCGATTCCCAAAATTCGAATCCCGCGAGATCTGCGAAGAGCGGAACAACCTGTCAGACTGAAGACAAACACCCTCTACATCATCATTCGGAATTCAACCATGAAAGTTCACTCGACAACAACCAAGAATGGACCAAGGCGATTGAGAAAGGAGTCGACGTCGTCTCCTCAACTCATTGTTTCAGGACAAGGCATATTCATAGCACAAAGAGTGGGTCGGAAGTGTTCTCGACCCCTTCCTCACTCAAACCCTGATCCATTCGGGGGCTAATGATGAAGCCATGTACCTAGGGTAGGGTCATGGACCTGTCCAGCATACCCTCCCCAAGGACATCTTTACAAAGAATCAGAAGCAGTCGAAGAGAAATCATCATCCACTCGACCGTAGAGATGCGCTCACTCGACCACCTTGAAGACACTCGACCACCAGAAGATGAGGAACCCTCCACTCTGCAACGGTTAAGACTTCAACCATAGCATTATGAGCATTTATGACATTTACTGTAGACGTTACCTGTAACGCCTTTCCTTTATGAGCATTGAACTCTGTGTAACGGAGGGGAGCTGGGGTCCTGGCGCACTCTATATAAGCCACCTCCCTCCTCTAGGACAAGGGTTCACACTTTTGTAAACACACACACACACACACACACATATAATCCAGTCGACCGCCTCAGGGCACCGAGACGTAGGGCCGTTACTTCCTCCTAGAAGGGCCTGAACTCGTAAAACTCGTGTGTACAACTACTCCATAGCTAGGACCTTTCCTCCTCATACCTACCCCCATTCTACTGTCAGTCTTAGATCCATGACATCCGCTGCATCGCAGCCGGCCACGGGAGGCAGGAGCACGAGGCACGACCGGCGCTGGTATGGGCGGCTGGAGCAAGAAGACCAGAGGTTGAGGAAGCACTACGGCCGTTGGATGGACATCGTACGGTCACTTGAGCTAGAATCGTGCATATTGACTAAGTTGACAAAGCCCTTCGTCCCCGTCAACTTAGTAGGCCCACAAGTCAGCCTGCCACTATACTGGGTCCCAGCTAACAGGGAGTATTCATTTTTTTGTGCGTAATAAGGAGGCACTTCCTTGCGTGCGAAGATATAACTGGTGGGTCCGAGCTGTCAGCGGCGGTAACGTTTTTTTTCGCGAAATACAGAGGCCCTTTCGGTGGGTCCCTGATATCAGGTGGAGGAATCATTATTTTGCACGTAATAAGGAGGCATTTCCTTGCGTGCGGCCGTGGACCCAGCTGTCGGCCTCTCCACGTACAGTCCACTTCAGATGCATGTCGGTCGTTGACCACGTTGACCAGGCCGCGCCGAGAGCACGAGGGCGGTGGATGATGGCGAGGCCTAGGAAGGGAACGACATGGAGGCAGGGAAGACTCGGCAGTTGTTTCCCACGCGGAGGGGAGTACGACTGTACGAGGGTTTACTGGTTCGTCTACCGTCGCCGGAGAATAACAACAGGTGTGGGTGAGTAGAGGGATGGCTAGGCCAGCGATGGGAGTACGGTGGGGCGGTGAGGCCTGCGCGGCAGCACAGCCGGCCGCGGGGAGGAGGGAGCAGGCAGTCCCGCCGGCGCTTGTTTGAGCGGCTGGAGCCGGAAGAGCAGAGATAGAAGAAGCACGACGGCCGTTGGATGGACATCCAACAGTCACTGCTTGTGCGTCAACCTTTTTTTAGGAAAGCCTCAAATCTGTGGAAAACAGCATACAGCCCATCTGCCATTATTTCTAATAATTTTCAGCCCATTTGCTAATTCTTAAGGTTTTTTTGGAGCCCATATTCTTTTTGTTAGCATTACAGCCCAAATTGTGGCCACGGTTAAAAAATTATACGAAATTTTGCATATTTCGGTGCGGTCCGAACTGTTTTTAATCCCGAAATTTCGACTCACATTCAAACTGATTTTAAAAATAAATGCATATCAATATAAAATCCAACAAATTCTCCACACATAAAATTTAATGTAATTTAAAATCTTGAAATGAAAAAAAGAGATTTGAAACTAATTGCCGGTTTGATGTGTTTAAAAAATGTACAACCCATTTCTCATTACTGATGGGCCATTTTCTCGGCCAGCCGAATGAAAGCTCTCCTCGTCTTGAAAGATTTGCAGCCCAAGAGGCCTGACAAAGCGACTTACTTGGCAAATAACAAAAAAAACTAGGCTGTGGCCGTGGACCCAGCTGTCAGCCTCTCCACGTATAGTACTCTTCCGATGGAAGTTGTTCCTTGACCACGTTGACCACGCCGCGCGGAGAGCACCACGGTGGTGGACGACGGTGAGGCCTAGGAAGGGGACGACGCGGAGCCGGGGAAGACGCGGCAGTGCAAAACCCACACGGAGAGGAGTACGAGGGTTCACTGGTTCGGCTGCGGTGTGAGGCTGCCGTCGCCGCAGGGCCTGGCCAGCGGTGGGAATAGTAGGGGGCAGTGAGGCCTCCGCGGCAGCACAGCCGGCCACGGGAGGCAGGAGCATGCGGCACGACCGACGCAGCTTTGGGCAGCTGGAGCAAGAAGACCAGAGGTTGAAGAAGCACTACGGCCGTTGGATGGACATCGTACGGTCACTGGAGCTAGAATCGTT
Organism: Triticum urartu; assembly: GCF_003073215.2. Taxonomy (NCBI): domain Eukaryota; kingdom Viridiplantae; phylum Streptophyta; class Magnoliopsida; order Poales; family Poaceae; genus Triticum; species Triticum urartu. The sequence continues at coordinate 121,661,625 of NC_053023.1, read as the reverse complement.
CATATTGACTAAGTTGACAAAGCCCTCCGTCCCCGTCAACTTTGTTGGCCCACAAGTCATCCTCCCACTATGGTGGGTCCCAGCTAGCAAGGGGTATTCATTTTTGTGTGCGTAATAAGGAGGCACTTCCTTGCGTGCGATGATATAGCTGGTGGGTCTGACATGTAGGGTGGGGCTGTGCGGCCTGTGCGCAGCATAGCCGGCCACGGGAGGCGGGAGCTGGCAGTCCCACCGAAGCTGGTTTGGGCGGCTGGAGCAAGAAGATCAGATATTGAAGAAGCAGCACAGCCGTTGGATTAACATCCAACGGTCACTGCTGCTAGAATCGTTTGTGGACTAAGTTGACAAAGCCAAAGTACACGTCAACCTAGTAGACCCACAAGTCAGCCTCCAAATCTGTCCCAAACAGCATACAACCCGAAATTTCTAGCCAGATTCAAATTAATTTTAAATCTAAATATACCTTAATTTAAATTCAATGAAATTTTACCCGCACAAAGACAATGAAATTTAAAATATCAAAATCCGAAAGAAAACAGTATTTTGGAACTAATTTTCCGTTTGCTGTATTTTTTCATTTTACAGCCCATTTATTATTACTTATAGCCCATTTCTTATTACTTATAGCCCATTTTCTGGGCAAAATGCATCCCTCCTCGTCTTGAAAGATTTCCGGCCTAGCAGGGCGTAGAAAAGCAAGTAGGCCTATGTTGGTTATTCTGCAAAAAACAAAATAGCTGGCTAGCAATTTTCAGAAAGGAAAAAAACAAACTGGGCTGGTCATGTGCTAAACATATGAAATAAAAGCCTGGGCTAGACGGGCTACGGGTCACGCACAACCCAGTTGATACACTTCTCCATCCCTAAAAACCAAAATTACTACACGCGCTGCTGGGTTCCTACTGTCATCCTCACCATGTACAATCATCACCTTATTCCTCTCAGTTGTTGACCATGTTGACAACACCGGAGGGCGGCACCGCGGCGAGCGAACCAAGGCGGAGGACGATGGTGAGGCCTCGGACAGGAACGAAAAGGAGCCGGGGCAGATCACAGCCAGCCGTGGGAGGCGGGAGCAGGAGGTCCCGCTGGCGCTGGTTTGGCTTTGGCGGCTCGAGGAACAAGAGACTGAAGAAACGCGACAGACGTTGAATGTCAATCCAACGGTCAAGGTTGGCACAATCGTTTGTTGACTAAGCGGACACCAAGTAGCATACTTTTTTATATATAGGAAGAAAACTGCGAGGAAAATGCGTTCGTTTGCCATCCTCCTCACAGGGAACATTCGCCACATAAGTGACTAGCACCCTTGGTTTTCAACCGAGAGGTCTTGGGTTCGAGTCCCAGGAACTCTCAATTTTGTCCTCCTTCCTTCCTCGCAAAAAAAGGAAAGAAAATCAAAGACTTGGGAAGGCGTACAGAACAAGCTAGTGTACCAGTAAAGAGACGTTGCCGAGTTTTAGAAAAAAGAAAGACGTGCTCCTGTAGCTGGTTCGAATCCAAACCTAGACTATGACTATATATGGTGCTATGCTACTCTGCAAGTAATGAAACTGACATATCCAACGTTCACTTCTCCTCTTCTCTACTTACTCTGCCTAGCATCAGAAGCTTTGGCCGCAGCAACCATGTCCGCTGGCTGCTCTTCCACCTGCTCTTCAGCAGGCAACAATCAGATATGCGCCAAGTCGCAACCCGTACAATCGCCTGTGGGTCTTATCACACCCTCGTCGGCACGCGCACCGCAGCCGATTGCTCATCGTAACCCGCTGCCGTTGGTGTGGCTCCACTGCTGCAAATCACGTAGAGTCATCCGTCGCGTCTCAACCACAACCCGCAACCCTGGCCGAGTCTTCTACAAATGCCCGAATCATGGGGTAATAATATGTTTAAGTGTTGTTCTGCTGCTTTCAGTTGCTGATTTTTTTTAATAGTTTGGTTGATGATCTACCAATTTGATTCTTGCAGAAAAGGGAAGATTCGTGTGATTTGTATTTCTGGGAAGTTGCTGATGTGGGGGAATGCAACTACGCTGATTATTTGGTTAGCCGAGGAATCCCAATACCAGCAGGTTGGGGTGTTGGACAAGTAACTAAAGGAACGGCAGAAGAGGAAGATGCAGAGTAGAAGGTTAAAGATGCAGTTCCTCTGATCATGGCCAAGAAACAGCTGCTGAGCGGCCTTGACAACAATGAGGAGATGAAAGAGGTTGTGAAGATAATGGGCAAAATCGATGTGCTCTGTAGGATGATTGTCTCTTTATTTGCAGTGTATGTAGCACTCGTGATGTATTCGGTGGCTACGACATGAGCACTTTGCTGAAACTAGTAATGAATGAAACATGTGTAGCAGGCTGGCGTAGTGTTGTGAACATCTAATGATTTCTATTAACGGAAATCAGGGGGTATCCCCTTTTGCTCATATAAATAAATAAATAGCAGAGGCCCTGTCGGGTCAACTTTGTTCTCATTCGAAGATGTCGACCAAATTGCATTCCAACAGCAAACTATGTCATCAAATTCAAGTTTCACAGCCAAATATGAGTACAACTAAACAACAATGTCATCATGTTTTAGTTGTCATACAATCATCAAACACAAATCAGCATACATAACAAGTGATGTTCTCACAGCAAAATACTAAACAACATGTTCATCAGGTTTCAGTTGTCATAGCAAACACAATTTCACATAGTAGATAAAAAAACGTCTTCTGACAGGCAAATACGACAAAAGAAATGTAATCATCATCTGCAGCAGCAGCGTCAACATCTTCGCCATGTGTATCAGTCTGAGTCGTAATTCCCCACGGTGTCATCTTCTTCTTCGTCCTCAACGTCCTCGAACGTTGGCTTCTTCTTGATCAACTCTTGTATGTCCACAGCACGACAGGCAATCTTTTCGCCGACGTCATTGATGTGATGGTTCTCAAAGATATTAGGAACATCTGTGTTATCTTGTACATCAGGAGCAGTGTAAGCATCATCTTGTTGTGCAACTTCATTAAACGAATTCCTCTGCTCAAACCTTTGCAATACTCTCCAGTCATCGCTACGTGCAAGTGTGTCTTCCAAGAAAAATATCTGTGTTGCTTGATTTGCCAAAATAAAAGGCTCGTTGGTCTGGTACGCCGCCTTGACATTGATGGATTTGAAATAATCATCAGCTCTGGGTTTTGCGATACTGGAAAACAGGTTATACCAACGACAGCACAACAGAACCACACACCAACGATCCTCAAAACTGGAGATATACTGCAACTGAATAATGTCTGTTATGTTAGCATACATTTCAGTTGTCTCTTTGTCATACGTATTCGTGCTCATGATGGCACTATTTTGTGTCTTCCTGCCTTCGTCTCGTGCAAGGGTGTTCTAGCGCACATCTCCAACAACGCAAGATTCATAATGTCTTACATGAGTATCATGACCCATTGCTAGTGAGTAAAGGGCATCATCAACTGCCTGCCCATCCTCCCGTATCTTAGTAACCTATGGTTAGAAAGTAGACAAGCCGGTAATCTTATGTACTCAATATATAAAAAAACTGACAGTGCACTTCAAAAGCTTACATGGTTCTTGAACCATTTCGCAAATCCTGCCATAACCAGTTTGTCAATGTTTCTTGGATTTTGCGGCAGTAACTCCTCTTTGTAGATGCTGCACAACATAGTGATCGCGTCAAACATCTAAATATATAAGAATGTGCTGCAAGTTTAGTAGATTACGATGTATAAGCTGCAGTATTGCACTTACTTGATATAAGGTAGTATCTCAGGACAGTTATTCAACACATACCAAACCATTTTGTCCAAATCTTTAGGTTTGTAATCTTGTCGACTCTTCCCTGTAACTCGAACATAATAATCGAAAACATTGAGCCCGGGATTGTCTTCACCACCTCTTTGCTAAGTCGATCAGCTGTTTCAATGTATTTTGAGCAAAATGTCAACGCTTCTGTAGTAATGTAGGCCTCTGCAATGGAACCCTCGGGTCTAGATCTATTCCTAACATAGACCTTGAAAGTGCCTAGCCGCCTTTCAATAGGGTACATCCAGCCATACTGTACTGTACCTCTAAGTAGTGCCTCATCAAGTAGATGAACAGCCAAATGCACCATCACATCAAAGAAGGCTGGAGGATATATCTTCTCAAGGTCACATAGGATAGTTGGTATCTTGTCTCTAAGACGCTCCAAAGCATCTATCCTGATATTCCTACTGCAGAGTTCCCTGAAGAATTGTCCCAACTCTGCAACTGCTCTGTATAAGTCAGGGCGGCCCAATCCTCTAAGGATAACATGTAAAACCCTTTGAAGTAGGACGTGGCAGTCATGAGTTTTCAACCCTTGTACCTTGTTTCCATCTGCACTGACTCCTTTTAGGGTTGGAAGCAAATCCATGTGGGAATCTCACACGTGACAGGACCTCGCCGAATTCTTTTGTTTTTACCTTGTCCAAGACGTACACAGCTGGTGCCATATCCCGTAGTTTACCTTCATCTTGCACCTGCAAATCCTTTTTGATACCCAGGTGTGTCAAAACAATCCTAGATTTTAAGTTTTCTTTTGTCTTGCCTTCAATACTAAGAAGTGTGCCGATAATGTTGTCACATATATTTTTCTCGATGTGCATCACATCAAGATTATGCCTCAGATCCAAATCTTTCCAATACTTCAAGTCCCACAAAGTGGACCTACGGGTAAACAATAATCTCTCTTCTACCCTGCCACGCTTCCTTTTCCCGCTACCATTCCCAGGATGGTTTCCTGGTGTAATATGCCTGACCTTCTCTAATTCCACTTGCAACTCATCAGCGGTGAGCCTCTTTGGCGCATCACGGTTTTCATGCTTTGCATTGAACACATGTCTTCCGTATTTTCTAGGATGCGGCTTGTCCTTGGCAAGGAAATGGCGGTGTCCAATGTAACAGATCTTGCTAAGTATTGTGTATGACAACGGATTCCTGTCACAGCGAACACATGCATTGTAACCATGTGTCGTTCGCCCTGACATAGTGCCCAAAGCCGGATAATCATGGATGCACCAAATTATAACAACACGCAGAAAGAAATCAGCTGGTGGGCTGCTATATAGGTCTCGAGTGAGAACACCCTTCCATAGCTGTTGAAGTTCCTCCACAAGAGGCTCCATGAACAAATCAAAATCCTTTCCGGGACTTTTTGGACCTGGGATGAGCAAGGCCATCATGTAGTTTCATTCTTTGGTGCAGACATTTGGAGGCATGTTGTAAGGGATAACAAGCACTGGCCACATGCTATATGTGGCGCTCTGGTGGCCAAATGGGTTAAATCCATCTGAAGCTAAGCCAAGTCTAATGTTTCTCAGGTCAGCAGCAAACTCTTTGTGTTTATCATTGAAGCTTTTCCACTCACTACCATGAGATGAATGGCTCATTACATTCTGATCTCTGTACTCCTGGTTCCTAGAATGCCACAGTACATCCTCTCTTGTTTCAGCATCATGAAACAACCTCTGCAATCTTGGTGTAATTGGAAAATGTCTCAGAACATTATGAGGAATCCTCTTCACAGCATTGCCATCTTTCCATCTTGATGATTTGCATTTCGGGCATTCACTTAAGTTGGCATAATCCTTCCGGAACAGAACACAATTATTCTTACAAACATGGATCATATCATATCCAATTCCAACTGCACGAAGGAAATTCTTGATTTTACTGTAGGTGTGTGGCAGCTCAGACACATCTGGGAAAGATTCGCGGAAAGCGGCCAACATCGCATCGAATGATTTGTTGGTCATCCGCTCAGATGTCTTCACCTGAAGAAAGGTGACCATAGCTGAGAATACTGGCAGCTTATTTCCTGGGGTGACAACAACGTTGCATTGTTCCAACATGCGGGCCCATCGTTTTTCTTCTGCAGGTGAAAGTTCACGGAATGCACGAGCATTTCGTAGCATTGTTTCAATGTTGTTCAAACTCACTGGCTCCGCCACCACCACCTCGTCCTCCTCTTCCACCTAAGCATCAGGCAGATCAAGATGGTGATCTACTGCTTCCACGTAGTCAATAACATTGATGTTCACAGCTTCACCATGATGAATCAACCTAGTATATGTGACCGACATCCCATACAAGTGTAGATGATTTTGCACAGTTGACTGGGGTCTTGTAACTGAATTCATACAACTGCTACATGGGCAGAGCACATCTAATTTCGGACCACCGTACTCAACTCTGATAAAGTTCATGAAGTTTTCAACCCCCTCGACATATGCAGCGGAGAATCTTCGAGCAGAAGTTATCCAAGTCCTGTCCATCTGTTAGACATACAAATTGATTCTTCTACTAGATATTACAGGAAAAACATATATGCTTTTTTATGAAGTCCAGAAAAAATACCTAGGTCGATGTCTAAAGCTATGGCATGATATTTGGACGAGCAGATCTAAGTAACGAAATATATGTAAAGCTAATTCAGCAAACAGATTTGAGTGCCAAATTATGGCAGGCTGTTTCAGCAGTCAATGAGGCCGAGCACACAGCCATCGAACTATCGAAGGCCAACGCAACAACAAAGATCGAGTATAAACGGTGTAGAGCTATTTCAGCTAACAGATTGGCTACTAGACCATGGCAATCTACGTCACAATAAATATAGGGACATTTACATCTATGCCCCTAATATGCGCCCACTCTCAGATTTATCCCTAATTTCAAAGCCTGCTCAAATTTGCCCCTCCGCCGTTAGGTGCACTTACAGAAATACCCTTCTGTGCCGTTACCGTCCAGTCAAAGCAGGTCAAAGCCGGTCAAAGGGCTTTGACCATCTTGAAAAAAATAGCAAAAAAATTCTAAAAAATCTGAAAATTTGTGGGATCAAAGATACTCAGGTTCGCAAGGTGCGTGCGAAGTTTCATGCTATTCGTATATTCCAAGAGCTCGTGTAAGAGGAAAAACAATAAATATGTAAGCCTGTGAACAGTAAATTCAAAAAATAGTAAGAAAATTCAAAAAAATATGAAATTTTTTGGCATCAAAGAGGCTCGGGTCTGCAAGCTGCGTGCAAATTTTTGTTGTGTTTGGACATTGGAGGGGCTTGTGGAGAAAAAAAACAAAATTTTGCTCGGGAAAAAACTTGGGAAAAAATGACTATTTTGTTTTTCTTTCTAGAGCTCCTCGCATGTCATTTGATCACAAAAACTTGCAAGCACCTTGTGCACCCAAGCCACTTTGATGCCAAAAAATTTCATATTTTTTTTAATTTTTTTGCTATTTTATTTCAAATTTATTGTTCACAAGCGTGCATATTAACTGTTTTTCCTCACCACGAGCTCCTGGAATGTCCAAATAGCACGAAAATTTGCACACACCTTGGGCACATGAGTATCTTCGATCTCACAAAATTTTAGATTTTTTAGATTTTTTTGCTATTTTTTTCATGACGGTCAAAGCTGTTTGACCGGACGGTAACAGCGTAAAAGGGCATTTCTATAAGGGCACCTAACGGCGGAGGGGCAAATTTGAGCAGGCTTTCGAATTAGGGATATATCTGATTAGGTGGTTAGAGTTAGGGACAGAAATGCAAATGGCCCATAAATATATATGGCAGGATATTTTAGCAACTAATCGGCCTTGGCATGCCATCTCAGCTAAGCAGATTGAGTGCAGAACATGGCAAGGAAGCTTCTTAAGCAGAGCATATTGATAGTAAACTACTTCGGCAAACAGTGAGATTAACAGCGTCTATCAGCTAACATTCAACGCTACACCGACATGAACGGGGCCTCAGTATAGAATGCGCGTACCGTGGGAGAAGCTGGCCGTTGTGCGTCTCCACACGAACATCGCCAGCGGTGGCGGCGCTGACCGCCGTGCGCCTCCACAAGAACGTAGCTGGTGGTGGCGGCGCGGCTAGAGGACGGCAGTCTATGAGAGCGTACTGTGGGAGCGAGAGGGTCGCTGAACCGCGGCGCCGACGTATCGGCGCGGCGGGGAGGGCGACTTTGGCAGAGCGAATGGAGTGGAGGGGGACAGGGGGGAGGGGGTTTGGGAAATATTATTGGCTAGTTGGCCGAAGGATGGTTGAATCGGATTTGGGGGGAGTTTTTGGGTGTGGGGGGTGGAGGATTTTCGCGTGGTGGGCGGGGGGAGTTTGGCGCATGGTTGGTTTCTCCAAGTCCAGTCCCACGTGTCAGTGAAGAGGCAAGCCGAACCGCGTTCCGTTTGCGTGAGCCGTGTGCAGGACCGAACGTGTGTGGGGTGCAATGCGACCGCGACAGGAGTGCTGTGAGTGTACCACATTTTTTCCTTTTAAACTAGGTGATTCGCCCCCTCAAAAAAAATATGTTGCTTCACGCGATCCATCGATACTACTACTAGTAATCCGGTAATCCCGACTAAAACGGCGCGGCCAGGTCTTTTCCCGCGCGATATGCTGGGAGGTTGGCTTAGTTGGGTTTTTTTAGGACGAGTAATGCTACACCTACGTAATCCCAGTTACGTAATTAACGTAATGTGAAACGTGTGAGCTGTTGATTGTAGATTGGGGGGAGGGAGGGGCCCACCACCATGAAAATCAGGGGAGGAGAGAGAGAGGCAATTTACGTTAACCCTTTCATAGGTTCCCGTAGATGTAGAAAGATGTGTCCGATCCTGCAATATAGGTCGTCCGATCTATATCTAACGGATAGGAAGGAAACTATGACAATTTACCCACACTCCCTCTCCACATTTGCAGATAAGGCTTTCCGTCGTTCATCCTTTTCTCCCACAAGATCTTGTGAAGGAAATATGCCCTAGAGGCAATAATAAAGTTATTATTTATTTCCTTATATCATGATAAATGTTTATTATTCACGCTAGAATTGTATTAACCGGAAACATAATACATGTGTGAATACATAGACAAACCGAGTGTCACTAGTATGCCTCTACTTGACTTGCTCGTTGATCAAAGATGGTTATGTTTCCTAACTATAGACATGAGTTGTCATTTTATTAACGAGATCACATCATTAGGAGAATGATGTGATTGACTTGACCCATTCCGTTAGCTTAGCACTTGATCGTTTAGTTTGTTGCTATTGCTTTCTTCATGACTTATACATGTTCCTATGACTATGAGATTATGCAACTCCCGTTTACCGGAGGAACACTTTGTGTGCTACCAAACGTCACAACGTAACTGGGTGATTATAAAGGTGCTCTACAGGTGTCTCCAAAGGTACTTGTTGGGTTGGCGTATTTCGAGATTAGGATTTGTCACTCCGATTGTCGGAGATGTATCTCTGGGCCCTCTCGGTAATGCAGATCACTTAAGCCTTACAAGCATTGCAACTAATGAGTTAGTTGCGGGATGATGTATTACGAAATGAGTAAAGAGACTTGCCAATAACGAGATTGAACTCGGTATTGAGATGCCAACGATCGAATCTCGGGCAAGTAACATACCGATGACAAAGGGAACAACGTATGTTGTTATGCGGTCTGACCAATAAAGATCTTCGCAGAATATGTAGGAGCCAATATGAGCATCCAGGTTCCGCTATTGGTTATTGACCGGAGACGTGTCTCGATCATGTCTACATAGTTCTCGAACCCGTAGGGTCCGCACGCTTAAAGTTCAGTGACGATCGTAATTAGGGTTTTTGTGTTTTGATGTACCGAAGGTTGTTCGGAGTCCCGGATGTGATCACGGACATGACAAGGAGTCTCGAAATGGTCGAGACATAAAGATTGATATGTTGGAAGCCTATATTTGGATATCGGAATCATTCCGTGTGAAATCGGGATTTTACCGGAGTACCGGGGGGTTACCGGACCCCTCCGGGGGTTAATGGGCCTACATGGGCCCTAAGGGAGAAGAGGAGGGACGGCCAGGGCAGGCCGCGCGCACCCTCCCCCCTTGTCCGAATAGGACAAGGAAGGGGGGTGCGGTGCCCCCCTTTCCTCTTTCCCCCTTCCCCTTTCCTTCTCCAACAAGGCAAGAGGGGGGAGTCCTACTCCCGATGGGAGTAGGACTCCTCCAGGCGCACCCCTAGGGGCTGGCCGCACCTCCCCCCTCCCTCCTTTATATACGGGGGTAGGGGGCACCCCATGACACACAAGTTGATCTTCGTGATCGTTCCTTAGCCGTGTGCGGTGCCCCCTTCCACCATATTCCACCTCGGTCATATCGTAGGAGTGCTTAGGCGAAGCCCTGCGTCGGTAGAACATCATCACCGTCATCACGCCGTCGTGCTGAGGAAACTCTCCCTCAACACTCGGCTGGATCGGAGCTCGAGGGACGTCACCGAGTTGAACGTGTGCAGAACTCGGAGGTGCCGTACGTTCGGTACTTGGATCGGTCGAATCGGGAAGACGTATGACTAGTTCCTCTACGTTGTGTCAACACTTCCATTGCTAGTCTACGAGGGTACTTAGACAACACTCTCCCCTCTCATTGCTATGCATCACCATGATCTTGCGTGTGCATAGAATTTTTTGGAAATTACTATGTTCCCCAACATCTTGATCTTCCGTGCAACGCACGGGCATCTTGCTAGTACTCCTACAATATGCATATTATTGTGAAAGTTCATATACACCGGCCGAGATTAATGCAAACACGACAGATTTTCATTACATTTCGAACTTTTATAGGACAAAAAATAAAAGAAACCCGACCCTAAACCTATTCTACGGCGGCGACCGACGTCCTCCAGCTGTGATCTCCATGTACATGGGCGGGGTTCAAGACCCTTGAAGTGAAGGTGCGGTCTCCGGCGAGGAAAAGTAGAACACGGGAGACGGACCGGCCAGTTGGCACACCATGCCCTGCCGCCTCCCATGCTCTACTCATCCTCGGAGGAGTCCCCGACCTCGGCGGTGCCGGACGTTGGACGGCGGCAAGTAGGACGCGTGGCTGACGGTGCTCCCGTCATCGGACGCCAGTGTGGCCACCACTTGTGCGGCGACTTGAGCGAGGGCGGCGACCTCGAGCTCCATCCCCGAAGACAAGCTCTCCCGCAGAGCGTTCGCGCTTGCGGTCATGGCGGATGTGGTTCCAGGTAGGAGGACGATGCGCTATGGTGTGGAGGTTAGCTGGGCGTTGCCGCTTTAAGTAGCTCATTCCGGTGAGGCCAAGCGTCCGGGTGCGTCATTAAGTCGCCGGAGTTGGTCCCGCGGGCACCGAGCCTCTTAATGACGACATACGAACGGACGTCATGAATGCGGGCAGCTGGCGCCGGCTGGGAACGCACCGCACGACAGCGCGAGGGACGAGGGTTTTGGTGTGCCATGGTAGTCAGCTGCGGTCGTGGCAACGTTGGAGATGCCCTTTGCTCACATGCGATCCCCGCATGTCATTGAAAAAACAAGACGACCCGGCATGGTCTCAGGTCCAGAGGATGCAGTTGGCCGCGCTACACCACTCTGCAGACGCGTCGCGGTGCCCCGTGTATCCTCGACGAGCCGGGTGTTGGGGTGTGTTTGGATTGTGGCCAAAGTGCACCTTGCCAAAATTTTGGTCATGACCAAAAGATTGGTCTTTGTTTGGATGGTTGCCATTTTTTGGCATGCCAATGAACTCTAGCCAACTCTAGTTCATTTTTCTTGCCAATGTCGGCCAAATCATGGGCAACCAATACCTGAACCAAAATTTTGGTCATGACCCAAAGATTGGTCTTTGTTTGGATGGTTGCCATTTCTTTGGCATGCCAATGAACTCTAGCCAACTCAAGTTCATTTTTCTTGCCAATGTCGGCCAAATCATGGGAAACCAATACCTCAACCGAAATTTTGGCTACCCAATGCTTTGATGGGGCAACCTTGGGCACAAACCAAACATACCATTGGTCGTGCCACAGCACTAACGCCACCCTCGGCAAACTGAAACCGGCCGTGTCTAGCGATGATATGAGCATGTCGCTCGCCGCGGTCGTCGTGTCCAGAGGCGGTGCTGGAGCTGCTCCCCGTTGTTGGCCCCAACGACCCACATGAACGGTTGTCGGTGGCGAGGAGGTCGTGGGCCAGCTCCTCCATTGGACTAGTCTGCGCTACGTCGTCCCGACGGGTGTGTCCCACATGTCTGTTTCCCCGTTTTCCCAGCCATATTCGAGCGTCAGTGCTCCGTGTTGCGCATTAGGCCTTTCACTATGTAGGCCAAGCGAGACAACTTATTGTTTATTTGAGCCATTCAAGTATAATCATGTGGCGTTTGCTTATTTCTCATTCCTCTCCAACCCTCTTCTCCATCGATCATGTCGCCCTCCAGTCGAGTCCATCCTCCCGCATGCCTCATTTGAACATTCCGCCGAGTATCATTCGCATGTACCCACCCTAGTCCTCTTTCAATAGATCTCCGGACCCCGAGATGAAATTGAGAGGGAACGAGTGGGGGCACGTGATACCTAAGGCAGATTCAAAATTTGAACCGGTGATCATAGCATCTGCAAATCATATATAAAGGGTATTCAATGTTCGTTTTGTTTTTGAACGTACAATATACTCCCTCCTATCCTTTCTAGTTTACCTATAAGTTTTATGTGTAGTCAAAGTATATCTACTTTGATCAAAAAGGTATCAACATTCAACAACGCCCAATCAATATTGTTAGATTCGTACGTACTCCTAGATTTGTACTCGAGATGGTTTCCAATTTGACTATTGACAAGATTAATAGTACATGAGATGTATAATGTGAAAATTATATCATTGGAAACTCCTTTCACATACGAATTTGACCGTATGCTTTGTGTAAGTTGCATCTCATATATTATTACTCTAACATTTGGTCAATGTTAGCCTCGAAAAACGCATTAGACCCTGTATGCTTTGTGTAAGTTGCATGTCATATATTATTACTCTAACATTTGTGTAAGTTGCATGTCATATATTATTACTCTAACATTTGGTCAAAGTAGTATAGTGGAAGTGGATCCTCTGACGTAGGTATGTTTGCTAGGCCCCTTTCGGTCACTTATTGGCGGACCCCATGCTTGCTAGGCCCCGCATGTCAGTTACTCAATGGGTTCGGCCACGTCAGGGGATCCTCATCCGTAGTATACTCCCTCTGTTTTTATTTACTCTGCATAAAACGGAGGGAGTGGTGGTATAATAAATGACGCGGGCGGGGGAGGGGGAGGGACGTCGATTTGCTCTCAACTGCGGTCCCACAAGCGAGCGAAAACGCAAGATGAAGCGCGTTCCATTCGGTGAGCGACGTGGAGGGTCCAGCGTGCCGGGCTGCAATGCGAATGCGACAAGAGCGATGTACAGTCAAAACCGATTGACCGGTCATCACCGGAACCACTATTCACACCAGAACCTTCGCTGCTCGGCCTACGCCAGCCACTGCCCTAAAACCACACCAAATCTCCAGCCCATTCCCCCACCTTTCGATCCCCTAGCCCGCATCAAGCGTCCCCTAGTTCGCCGGAAATCCATGGTGCACCGCAAGATCACTTACTACAAGATGCTGACGCCGGAGCGCCACGCAGAAATCGTGGCGGCGGTCGGCGCCACAGACCTCCGTTCCCAAGCTCGCTTTGCGGCGGGCCAATCCCCGAGTTCTCTGGAGCCAAGCTACGAGGAGGAGGAAGTCGATCCAATGTTCATGGCGGAGGTCGCGGCGCAGAAGGCCCCCGATGGGTATGAGACGATGGACGTCGACTTCGTGCCGGCGTCCGAGTCCCCCATGGTGTAGGCGGACCAGCGGTTCAACATGGCGATACTAAAGGAGGACCGGGAGGCAGAGGCTCAACTCGACGCGGAACGCACGCATGCTGCTGCCATCGAGGCTCTCCTGCAGGCGGAACTGGATGTGGTGGATGTGAACCGGGCGACGGAGGCTCAACTTGAGGCGGAGCGCGCGGATGCCGCTGCCATCGAGGCCCTCCTGCGGGAGGAACCGGACGTCCTGGACTTGAACCGGGCGGCAGAGGCTCGACTCGACACACAGCGTGCGAATGCCACTCTCATCGATGCCCTCCTGCAGGCGGAACTGGACGTCCTGGACTTGAACCGGGCGGCGGAGGCTCGACTCGACGCGGAGCGCGCAGATGCCGCTGCCATCGAGGCCCTCCTGCATGCGGAACTGGACGTCCTCGATTTGAAACAGACTGTGCTCTCGTCCGTGCAGAGCGCCCGCATGCTCCGCTTGAACGAGTAGCTGGAGGCCGACAACCACGCTGCGGAGACACACGTCGGCAGCGACGGCCGGTTCGCGCCGGCAGCTAAAGACGATGAGGTCGTCTCTTTCCACGAGCAGTGATAGTTTTTCTTTATGTTGTTGTTTTTATGGATCTTTTGCTGTGTAAAAACATATATTTGTTATGCAAGTCAGCTAACTTGGGTCAGTCTACCATTTTAGGTGGTTCGATGAATATCCTACGTCTCCTAACCCTTCTTTCCTTCTTCCTCACCTCTTCTTCTTCCCCAGCAGACCACCGCACGGGCCGTACGGATACTCCCCAACATGCGGTTGGATAAACATACTCTATGAATGAAAATTATGTGTCAGCGATAGGATGGCTGAGTTTGGTGTGTTCACATGCGACAACACATGTCAGTGAGGGTGCGTTCCCTAGGTTGGGTTTGCGGCGTGCAGGAGCGACTGTGTGAGGGTGCGGTGCGACCTTGGCGTGCAGGAGCGACCGTGTGAGGGTGCGGTGCGACCGCGATAGCCGTGCGCAAGTGTACCTCCTTCTCATTTTGAAAACTTTAGGCAAGCTTGGCAAAAATGTGTGGCGAAGTTTGGCAATGCAAGGCCTAGACCCAAACAGGATAAGTACGTACGTACTAGGAGTACTAGTGTTAAAAAAGAAAGGCTGGGTTTTCCTTCGCGGGATTTAATTGATACAAATCCTCGTTTCATGTGTCAATTAATGCGTATTTTTTTCTCCAAAGACCAAAGAGCTAACCATCTCACTCCTCATTGCTTGATTAATGCAGCGCCATGCAAACCAACCTTCTCACTTCCGCATGCATGCAGGGGATATTATTGTCCTTGGTTGCTAACCCCATCAATTTTGCCTTGATTAATGTTAGTGGCCCTTTGCAAATTGTAATTTTGATATACTGGCCTTGTGTACAAAAAATGGAGGTAGTAACTATATTTGACTTCCTTCCCCATTGCAATGACGTCGATGATATTTTTTTGGTGGTTTGGCGAAGTGCGTTCGACGGAGAACACCATTGAGGGAGACCACGGTAAGTCATTCGCAAGTGCCGCCTGCAAGCCGAGACAACCGCCTTATTTGCATCCAAGAAGTCCTTTACTAGTACTAGTAGGAGTAACTAATGCGGTGAGATGGCTTCTCGAAGAAGACGATGGAGAAGCGGAGTCAGCGAAGAGTGAAATGATGGTTGCTTCGTCCGTGCTTTTGTGATTTGACGCCTCACTGCTTTGTGATTTGTGATAGAAGGGACAGGGGAGTAGACTCTGTGCTCTATACTGTACTACATGCGTCCAAGCATGGGAGAAAGAGGAGAGACATTGCATTTTTCTATTCCTTCAATCAATCAATCAGGGAGCTTCGGTTCCATCTTTTTGGCTTTGGCAACACCGTCCAGAATGGTTCCCACGATGCCAAAAGCTATTTTCACATTTGGCTACACATTGTGGATGCCCTTAACCGTACCACTTGGTTTTGCTCCTGTGTGCTATCTATACAAATCTCAATTATATTGATCTAAGAAATTATAGAATCGAGATGAGTAAAAAGGAGGTGATTTTGCCGCGCGGATGGCGGGGAGGTTTCTTATTTGAGCAATGCTACATCCATGTAATGGTTTACATAAAGTTACGAACTGATGTGATGTGGGACTATTTGATTGGATTAAAGGAGAGGATTAGGCCCACCCCACCTGAAAATCAGGGGGCATATATAGATTAGATGGAAAGTATACGTAGCAGCTACGTAGCCCTTTGTAAGTCTAGGATTAGGCTTCTTATTTTCGGAGGACGTTGGCCTGGCGGTTTGCTAACATGCGGTCCCACGTGTCAGTGCTTTACCAAGCCGATCCGTGTCCCACATGAGGCAGAACAACGGCAGAAGCAACACATGGTTAAGTTGAAGAAGATGAGGGAGAAGCGGATTCAGCAACGAGTGAAATGATGGTTGCTTCGTCCCTCCAACTTAAGTGCGGGAAAGGTGCAACTTTGTGATTTGACGCCTCATTGCTCATTACTACGCCGGCGCCATGACTGGGGTGCTTCACCCTGGCTGCTCTGCACTGTATTCCGGTATGGCACGTGGACCCGGTAGCTTGATGTCCCACATATCGCCGAAAGGGACTAGAAGATTTATGAAAGCGAGCGCTCCACTCTTACGACGGAAGAGTAGAGGACACGACGGCCCAGTGAACTGTCACTTGTACTGTATAGTACTATAGTTTTGCTGTTTCGCACGATCCATCGATACAAACCCGATTAAACAGGAAAGGGCAGGATTTTTCCCGCGCGGTAGATGATACTGGCCATACATTTCAAAGGCAATTTTAATGTATGCAAACTGAATAATTATAGGTAACAATATGATATCTAGTAAAACTAAAAACACATATGATTTATTGTGTTAGAGTGTAGTAGTAGTGCTGTATTGCATAGTTGGTAGATGTAACATGCGAGAACATGTAGAGATGTAGTTTTGGAGGGCCTACAGAGAGAAAAGCGTAATACGGTCACCGAACTTCAGAATAAGCTGATTACGGTCACTATATACGTTTTGCGGTGATTATATGGTCACTTGCTCATAGCTCAGCATCGGATTGCACTCTATTGACCGGCCAAATAGTCTGCGTGGCGCCATGTTGTCTAGTTAAATTGACCACGTTCGTTGTGGGTCCCACCTGTCAGTTCACATAGGCAAAAGGTCAGATAAACACAAATTTACGCAGGCGCGACAAGGCTCCAACCCGTGCGCGGGAATCACCTGGTTGTGTATGTGTCTGTCAGGGCCTGATGTGTGCGCATGCACATGTAGGTTGAGCACTTGAGTGTGAGAGTGTGTGTTGGTCATGTGGTGTACTAGTGTGTGCATGCATGCGTGCGTGTGTGCGTGTGAGTGTTGCGTGAGTGCGTGTGAGTGTTGCGTGCATGCGTGGCTGCGTGTGTACGTGTGAGTGTTGCGTGCGTGGGTGCATGTGTTTGTGTGAGTGTTGCGTGGATGCAGTTCGTGTGCATGCGTGCGTGTGTGTATAATCACCACACCAGCTCCTGTGTGTTAAAATAGACGGCTCAGCATACCAATACAAGGCCACCTTGTCCGCTGTGCCCGCGGTCATGACTTCGAACCACCGTCCAAATATTTTTTTGTCATTTGTTTTCATTCTTACTAGCAAGATGCCCGTGCGTTGCATGTAACATCAAGATGCATTTGTATGACTTGTTTATCTTGTGAGAGAAAAGGATGAACGAGGGAAGGCCTTATTTGTAAATGTGGAGAGGTGTGTGGGTACCTTTTTGCAAAATTGCCATAGTTTCTTTCCTATCCGTCCGATTTATATTGCAGGATGGCAGGCACACCATCATCACCAACTCTGTTTTTTATATGAGTGTATTTTATGTATTTTATAAGAGTGTAGATGTAGAGTAGATACAAGTCGACAGGTGGGCACGATGGTAGTGAGATAATGTGATGCAACACTAGAGGTGCCACGTGGAGCGTTTAACTGGTCAACTAGTCATGTCATGAGCAAATACAGAGTTGTATGGTGAGCCCGTGACTGCATAATAACCACTAAACGTAAATGGTGACCGTAATGAGTGGATTCTGAAGTCCAATGTACATATCGTGCTTTCGCTTCAAATACAATGATCGTCATTGCATATATCGTGAGAGAAAGATGAAACATGCACGAATTTTCTGGGGGCTTACTTTTAGAGGACCTGGAGATAGTTTTGTGTGCATACGTGAAAGGGGCGTACAGGGGGTATGCGATGGAGAGAGAGATGCTCTTCGTTTCTCTTTATTATGACTAACTTTGTATATAGTATAAAAATATACAAATTCACAGTGCGGAATAAATATCATTGTGGGCACCATGCAATGCAAATTAGCATTCGTACTCCTCCATATAACTTTGTAATGTTGTATATATGTAGAAACTCTAAAATAATTTTTTGGCCACACTTTATTCAAAAGGAATGTTGTATGCGAAATAAACATGAAGAGAGGGCTTTTTAGATCAATGGGGTACGTGATGTAACATGTGTGAATGTGTAGTTGATGCATTTGGCGGGGCCTAGAGAGGTATGTGTGTGTATTACGTATTCGAGAGAGGGGACGACGGGGGGGGGCGTGGGAGAGATAGCACGAGAAATGAGAGTGGTCTAGAGAGAGAGAGGCGAATATGACGTCACGACAAGAGATTCCATTCCCTTGAGTGTGTATGTGCAAGGGGGGAGGGAATAGAGGCACCAGGAGAAATTTTATGTGTGTGTGGTGTTTGTGCTGGTATGTGTGGGTGTGAGAAGATAATGAGACGTGGGGGCAGAGGGTGTGTCACCGCGTGAGGTCCGGTGGATCGAGGTGAGGCCCTTCGTTCTGTTCCGTCCTGCGCCACATTGGTCGGCTCGTGATGCATTTAGGAAGACCCATGGATGACTAGTCGTACAAGACAAAGATAGAAGAATTGTGAAGGACTCTGTGTCCACTGACAAAGCCGGCTAGGATTTGTAACCCTAGGTTCTCGGACTAAGGTAACCCCTTTATCTCTGATATTACTATTCATCAAACCTAACTTTAAGGGGCATCCTACAGAA
Source organism: Triticum urartu (assembly GCF_003073215.2). NCBI lineage: Eukaryota > Viridiplantae > Streptophyta > Magnoliopsida > Poales > Poaceae > Triticum > Triticum urartu. Next base: position 121,642,897 of record NC_053023.1, on the reverse strand, counting down.
TGCTCTGCTAGAATCATACTCGTCGATTAGGAAGAGAGGTGTGAGACAATGCGTAAAGATAATGTGCGTACATGAGACACGTAGGCAGGTCCATGTATATAGAAAGGGTCGATGAGGATTGTGGGTGTGTATGTTTGCGAGAGGAAGAGTGCTTGTGATAAAGGTTAGTGAAAACAGTTGTAAATGGTTATGAGAGGGAGGGAGGGTTATATCTAGAGCATGTGTGCGAGAAAGACACCTCGGGATAGAGTGTGTGAGCATGTGTGAGAGACCACCGATGGAGAGTGAAACTACACGTAAAAGACTACTCTACACATTGATTAAAGATATAAATTGTATCCAAATATTAGGATGGGATCATGATATTTGCAATTCGCGTAAGGAGCGGTCATTGATCCATCAGACATCTAGATTCTATCGAATTTTAGCATGTCTATGTTATTATTCGACACAATTGATCCACATAGTTAGTATTTTGACCTCCAGACAATGCATCACTTTAGCAATCAAATATAAACGTGAGTATAGTTCATGTTGTGTGTGTAAAGCACATTATACATACGAAAGTTACACAATGGACATTATAAATAGCTACTACCTATGTACTAGCATACATTTGAATTCAACTTAAGGTGGTTTAAAAAATCGAATTCAACATGAAGTCCATTCAATTATTTGAATTTGATATCATGGCATTTGTAAACCATACCTAAATTATGGGGCACCAATCTTTGCTCTGATTTTGTACATAATAGCATATGTAGTCGTGTACAAAATAGATTCAAATTTAGCTCCTCCATTCCAAAATAACCGTAGTTATAGGATTTTCAAGTGACAAAATTTCAAAAAGAAGCGGATAATTTAATGAGGTTTTCAAACATACAAGGTCAAATACAACGTTGTATATTTAGGTCAATCCTCATAGTTCAAGAGTACTCTAAACGTTAATGCTTGTGTTTCAAAATTTCGAACAAAGCGCCAAAAGAGCCTCTACTTGCCGAAACCGCGTGAGACCAATGTTTGGTAGTACAAGGAAATTACTTTTCTAATAACTCCGACCTGTGAAACCTACCGGCCCGGTGTCCAAAGGTCTAAACTGGGGTAGGTTTGTAGCTTCATCTAGACGCCACGCAACCGCATCCGAAAAACATTCATACACAATGGCCGCCTAAGCACACATGCACGCGGCCGAAATCGCTCCCGCCCACTATTTGGGACACCTGGGATTACCATCCTACCCTCGACCCGCAGTAGGTCCGAAATTTAAGAGGGGGCAAAGTTTGTACTTTCCCCAAATTTCAAACAAGCGCGTCCCATCTTCTGTTCAAAAAAGCCAAAAATAAGCGCGTCCCAGACCGAAACATGGTTCCCCCCACCCGTCCGATTCCCCATTCGTACTCCGTGGGTGCCAAAACTACCTCTCCACCAGCCGCCAAACCCCGGCGTCCTTCGTCCGCCACCCCATCCCACCCATAAACCGCCGCCATCCTCCATCACGCCGGAGCTGATACCCTGACGTCGTCGTCCACCGCAACCTCAACCGCAACGCCCTCCACGGCTAGTAGTTGAAGCCGAGGCCGAGCCGTCCGTACCCGAGCCAGTTCAACCACGCCGTCCTGCGCCTCACCGCTGCCGCTCCAACTTCGCCACCCTCCAGCGCACCGGAGCTGTTCCTGCTACGCTGTCCTTCGCCGCCTCGGATCTGCTTCCCCTCCGTCGACATATGGCCACGGCAACACAGTCAACAATTTGGCCATGGTTTCGTCCAAGCCTGCACCCTCCAGAACATTGGTTTGCCCGGTAAAAAGAAGAAAATCGGCGCGACTTGTTGAGGTGACCACACCGGCAATCGAAAAAGGTACTCCTCTTCCCTTATTCGTGCAAATCTTACTCTCTGCTTGCACGGTATTCATCCCACAGAAGACACTAGTTGACCGCTTCTTCTTGATACTAGATGTTCCTAGTAACTCGCGATGCACAATGTTTCTCCTCATATACTATTTCACCTTAGCTAGAGGTCCGTTGCCCCCCTGAATTTCAATTTCTGGCCACTTGATTCCCAATTAACGGAAGCATTCCCCAGCGTAATAGGCGCTAGTACGCCTATTACACCGGGGAAGCGGCGCCTTGGTGTTTATCTTAGGGGCGTGTGCAGCCTAGAGCTACTGGCGCCCGATCTGGAGGTCGGCCGGGATTAAAGGGATGGCCTGGGGGCGCTGCCAAGCACGGCGGTGGTGTGAGGTCGATGGGAGGGTGGGGCGGCGGAGGCAGGGGTCTGGGCCGGTGGTCGCTGGCGGTTCGAGAAAGATCGTCAACAGTGACTGGCGGGAGGTAGACGAAGGCCATCTGCCCGTTCCTTATAGATCGGACAGTTCATTAAAAAAATCGACTGACCTATTTATTTTCAGTCGACTGTTATCTTAGATATGACCACATGTGGTGGTGTGCTGGAGGAGTACCTGCATTTCCTGTGCTCATATATTACAAAATCATACAAAGTAGAATCTAATTTTGTTTGCCATGCAATGTTGTAGAGCTATCACATGTCTCCTGTCATTTATTTTTCAGCCACCTGCTATCTGCTACTTTTACAGTGCACTAGTTCTGCACACACTTCACCCTTACTCTCACTGTTGTGGTTTTATGCAAGGGTATTTCAGACTCTGCTGCCATGAGAGAAGCCAAAAAGAAAAGAGAGAAGTCGCTCCAATTTGGTGTGCGGCTAGGCAAGACACGTTTCAACGCTTTAAAGGGTGTAGTGTCAGCAGATGGAGACGAGGAACGTAGCTCTGGAGTTGATGACCTCGCTCGCAATGAACCACCATCCTAGGTGCTTGCTTTAACTTCGCGGTGTCATATGTGGTTGCATGTTCCATATGGTGTCTAGCTTGTATTCGAAAGGCTGAAGTCGGTAAGATAAGGAAAGATATTTTTTACATGAACCACCATCCCGTGAGCACCAGAAGACAAATAGCTAGTTAGGGCACTGGCCGAGCCAGTGACAAGCCTAGCAAAGATAGGCACCACCTGGAAGCCAACTAAAAAGCTGCGATGGTGGCGAAGCAGCCCGCCTCCCACCAGGCTCTCAGGTCCTAGATGATCATGCTCACCACTCCAGCTGGATGTCTAGCTTGTAGTGCTTCCAATTTGGTTAAATTGCATCTGCTTAGCTTACACATTATACCTTTGAATATGACATGCCTTTCTGTTTTTAGTACATACTAGTACATCTGTGTATTAACCATGTTCTTACATCAAACTAATGTTCTTGTGTATCCATCATCAATCACTTATGACGAGGCAGGCAGGCAAGGGGACTACTTCTCATTTAAAGAATGCAGCGTCAGCCTCCCGACATGATTCTCAAGAAACAGAAATGCTAGATGAAGATAGTGAACGTAGCTCTGTAGTTGATTACAGCATTTCCCCTACACTAGCATCGCAGGTGCTTGCTCTAACTTGGCAGCGTGATATGTGGTTGCATGTTCCATATGGTGTCTAGATTGTAATTCTTCCAATCTGGTTAAACTGCATGTGCTAGTCTGCTTAGCTTATACATTATACCTGTTAATGTGACATGCCTTCCTGTATTTAGTACATAGTACATCTGTCTATTAAGTATGTCCTTACATAAAACTATTGTTTTTTTGTATCCCGCATCAATCAACATGATGAGACACCTTTAGTATATGCAGTGCGATATTAGTTGCATCTTTCATATGATTTATAGCATGCGCTTCTTCTAATTTGTTGAAATTCCATTTATGATGGGGCGCTTTTAACTTGGCCGACTCATATTGGTTGCATCTTTCATGTGGTGTCTAGCTTGCATTGCTTCTTATTTGCTGGAATGGTTTCTGCTTAGTTTACACAAATAGTTGTGAACATGCCATGCCATCCTGTTTTTTGTACATATTCCATCCTGGTATCATGTGTTTGCCTTACATCAAAGTAGTGATTGTTAGTATCATGCATGAATGAGTTCCGAAGAGAGAATTTTATTGCTTTTTCTTGTCGGTTTTACTTGACAATTCAAAATCAATAAAGCGGAAGGAAGTTAGCAAGGCAGCGGATAAAGGTGCTCCTTCCGAACGGAGGGCCTCTACAGTTTCTACTCCTCCACACCCTCAAGATGATTTCCAAGACAACACATGCATAAACACTCAACAAAGCTATGTTTATGATGAGCACGTCTCCCCTAGTGCAGCATCACCGGTGCTCCCTCTAACTTGGCACTGTTATATGTGGTTGGATGTTATGTGTGATGTCTAGCTTGTATTGCTTCTAATTTTGTTGAATTCCATCTGCTTACTTTACACATTATACTTGAATAAGACATGTGTTCATGTTTCTAGAACATACAATATCTGTCTATCACACCATGTTCTTACATCAAATTACTACTGTTGTGTAACCTGCACCAATCACTTATCATAAGACATGTTTGACTTCGGAGTGTGATATAGGTTACATCTCACATTCTTTTCTAGCTTGTATTACTAATTTGTTGAAATGGCACTTATGACGAGACAGTTTTAACTTGGTAGAGTGATATTCGTTGCATCTTTCATATGGTGTCTAGCTTTCATTGCTTCTAATTTGTTGAAATGCCTTCTACCTAGTTTACACATCATAAGCTGTAAATATGCAATGCTATGAATATGCAATGGCACTAATGACGAGAGACCTCTAACATGGTAGTGTGATGTTGTTTGCATCTTGCATGTGATTTATTTCTTGTACTGCTTCACATTTGTTTAAACGCCATTTATGATGAGACACTGTTAACTTGGCAGAGCGATATTTGTAGCATCTTTCATATGGTGTCTACCTTCCATTGCATTGCTTCTAATTTGGTGAAATGTCTTCTTCTTAGTTTACACATCATAGTTCTGGTTATCTCTTCCGTCCTGTTTTTCATACATATTACATCCTCCTATCATGTGGTTGTCTAACATCAAAGTTCAGTTCGTCTGCATCACGCATCAATTTGTTCTGAAGAACTAAATTGTTATTCGTTTTTCTTGTCGGCTTGACTTAACATGGCACGGAGAAAGAGGAAGAAACACAGAATGGCAGGGAATGAGAAGCGGATGAATCCTGCAGATTCTGCTGGTACTGATGGTGCAATAGAAGGTCAAAGTCCAGCAGAAAATTCTATAAACACGGCATCCCATGCTACACGAGTTGCAAAAAAATACAAACAGAAACAAATGGCTGCCACCAAACAAGCAGAGACAGCCCTAGTTCTTGCAACACCTACCACAGTACTACCAGCGGCATGACGTACTCGTGCGTCAACTGAGCTAGCAGCATGTTCCCAAGCTCCCTTGCCACCTGACACTACTTCCCAAGCACTCTTGACACAAGACGAGTTGGCAATATCAGATGAACCTTGTGAGCTTCAACAGCAAGAAGGTAGTTGCTGGAGTCAAGTTACAGTTGCATGCTTCTTTATATGTAGTCTCACATTTTGATGTACACTAACACTTCCTATGTTTGTTGTTGGACTAGCACCTAGGCGCAAGAGGAAACAAACATCAGGGATAATGCTCGATAGGTTAACTAAATCTAGAGGAGGAAGAATGGAGATCCATTTTGAGGCAAGTTTAAAAAGGCCACGTGATGCTACAGAGTCAGCCAAGTTAGTATCAGAGGCAGCGGTTGCTGTTAGGTGTCATGTACGTATCCTCCCAACATGGATTCGGTACAGGAATGACAAAGACGAAACCCAGTTCAACATCTTCCTCGACCATTTATCTGTAAGTATGGTTATGTATGGAAACTAGTAATATCGTCTTGCTCTGTCCAATACTTTCTAGGTTGCTGATAATGAGACTCCCATAATTTTCAACAGATGAGGTTCAAGTTGGATAGCCAAGATGATGCAACCAGACAAGCTTGCACCCATGTTTTCACGTCTGCTCTACGACAGTATCGGTATAACTTGAGGAAAACTCACTTTGAAGGCAAGGCTAACAGTGAACTTGCCCAAACATCTCTAGTGGAAAATATATCTGATGAAGACTGGAGAGGCCTCGTTAAACACTGGTCCGATCCGAAGTATCAGGTACATTATATATATGTCATCAGATCACATGTTGAAGTCCTATTTACGCATGTGCCACACAAATCTATCTTCTTGTAGGTGAACTGTTCAAAGAACAAGGCCAACCATATGAAAGTGAAATTCCAACAGATGACAGGATCTCGTAGCTATATTGCACACTGCGAGGCTCTTGTAATTAGCTGCTGTTTCACTCTTTTCGCTGTACCATATTATCAGATCTATATTGACTTGTTCCAAATGCAGAGGAAAGCCCGCAAGGACCAAAAAGTACCTGAACCAAATGCTGTGGAAATCTTCAAGGACTGTCACACCAGCAAGAAGAAGGGCATGACTACACCAGTCAAAGCCGTTGTTGTAAGTCCTTAATCCTCATGCCTTTTAACTACTACTTACTCCGACTTGTGCCTTGAACTGCATGGTTTGCAGCCAATGTCTATTACTCTTTTTAATTTTATACACAATTGTCCTAGCGTATCATTGCACCTTACAAGGTTTAAAAGAGAGGAGTGATGTTCCTTTGATCTTGACCCGTAATCTAGTTCCGTGCTGGACTTGCCCACACAACGTTACAATTGCCTGTTTGTCTGTTCTCAGTTGTTTTATGATATGAATGACGTCATACTATGCTTACTGTATTATAAAATTCGTCTCTTCATCCTTAGCCCTCAATACAATGTGAAGAAATAGACAATACATTAGCGATGGTACATGGTCATATGTTTGGAACCTGGTTTTATTATGTACTTTGCAATAAAATACAACTAATATTTTACATGGGTTCACCAGAATAAGTTCTGTATATAGACCAAAGCTATTTTGTTTGGTTTTGCTGCCTCCTTAATATCTTCTGTTCTGGTACTACTAATGTAAAACCTCAACTTTTCAGCGAGCTATGGAAAAAATGGTGGAACCGCCACCTTCTGAAGGTGGCGAGGCAACTATAAGCGCAATGTCAGCTTTTGCTGCAGTGGGTCAGTACCTGTCCACTAACAGTGCCAAAAGCATGTTCTTGTGTAATACTGGGTTGGTTGTTAAGTCAATATCGTCCAAACTGCCTCATGATCAAGATATGCAAGCTAAAAGCAATGTTGTATCTGCGCTCCAGACACAAGTCCATTCCCTAACAGAGACCCTTTGTGAAACAAGGAGAAACATTGCTCAATGTCATCAAGATATGCATGGTTTTGAAACCATACTATCAGACATTTGCTATGTTGTTCAGGAGCCTAGGGGAAATAAAGGCAAGGGTTATGGTGCTCCATTGGACAATACAGCATGAAAACGTAACAGTCAGGTCAAATGAACTGAACTTCTGGTAGTGCATTTATCTGCTAGACTGTTAAGTTTTATGCCAACCTTCCTTTTGTTATATAGTTGTAATTTGTTTTGGTGCGATACAAAATTTATTCTTAACGTGCAGCCACCGCTTGAAGAAAACAGCAAGCCATTTTTGTATAGTGTAGGGTGTTCCCTATATTTGCACTGGTGGCGATCTTTGATGCCGAGTGGATGTAATCTGTGCAATCGCCTTAATAGCCTAGCGTTAGTTTCGGCCTTATTTATTTCCTAGTCTTCTTTTTCCCTGGTTTGCTAGTGGCTGCAACTACCATGGGCCATATACGGGCCGTAGGATCCATGGGTCTCCTACGGGCCGTCGATAAATGGGCCTGTAATCAGTGGGCCTCGGGCCGTCGGATAAATGGGTCTACATGGGCCATAATCAGGCGTAATTGGTATCGGCCCAGCACGGTAACAAGCCGTTAACAGGCTGTAGGATAGCAAAGGCTTAATTCTATCACAGGCATAACGGGTCGTTAATGGGCCAGAATATAGGACAGGTTGGAAAAGGCGCAATGGGTTAACAGGCCAGAAACGGGCCGACTCTTGCCATGGGCCGAATTTGGCCCATTAGGGTAACAAGCCAGTAACGGGCCGACTCTTGCCATGGGTCGAATTTGGCCCATTAGTGGAACAGGCCAGTAACGGGCCGACTCTTGCCATGGGCCAAATTTGGCCCATTAGGGGAACAGGCCAGTAACGGGCCGGAAGTAATCGAGGGCCGAAAAGGAGCCCAAGAACATATGGGCCGTCAATAGGCCGAAAGCTAACACGGGCTGGAAACGGCCCATGTAAATCACGGGCCGTTAACGGGTATAAAGAAAATTACTATTCATTATGGGCTAGAGTCACCGTGGGCCTTTACCTGGGCCGGCCTATTATGGCACAGGAAAATCTGGTGGGCCTTTACCTGGGCCTGCCCATTATGGCCCGTGAAATCTTGTGGGCCTTTAGCTGGGCCAGCCCATTATGGTCCGCAAAATCTCGTGGGCCTTTAGCTGGGCCGGCCCATTATGGTCCGCAAAATCTTGTGGGCCTTTAGTTGGGCCGTCCCATTTAAACTTGTTGGGTCGTGCCACGTGTCGACGTATCATAGGCGCCTTATGTCCAGTGAGTGGATGACATCTGTCCCGACGATGAGCCGACACGTGTTTCCTCTAGCCAATGATGATTTTACACGTGGAAAATCACCATTGGTCGGGGCTGTTAACGGGTTATCGAATCCAAAACCCGACCTGATAGCTTAACGGCGTTCCGTTATGGTGGATGCCACGTGTCGGTCACCCTTGACGAAAGCACTTCTGTGATGCGCGATTTATCGTCATGGAAGTGGACACTTCCGTGATGATAATTTTGGTAATGTCATGGAACACTTCTACGACAGCACAGGTATGACCATCTTGATTATGTCATAAATTTGTCATGGATGTACATGCATGACAAAAAAAGCGACCTACTGTGACAAACACGTATCATCACGGAAGTGTATTTTTTGTAGTGGATATTGGCCCTGTGCTTGGCAAAAGCTCAATCAAGAACTCGATGTCTCTATCTGGTGGCATGCATGGAAACTCTTCGGGAAATACATCTGGGAAATCCTTCACCGCTGGTACTTCCTCCTGTACAACTCCTGATAAGGAATTTACTTGAGTCCTAATCGGCACATGCCGGGATACATACTTGATCCTTCTTCCTTCCGGGGTGGTGAGCAAAATTGACTTACTGGCGCAATCAATGTTTCCTCCATACATCGATAGCCAATCCATACCCAGAATCACATCCAAACCTTGCGACTCCAAAATTATCAAGTCAGAAGGGAAAACATGACTACCTATGGTTAATAGCAACTGAAAACTTCCACTGCTTGCCATATACTCGGCTCCGGGTGAGGCTACTAGCATGGGTGTCTTAAGAACTCTAGTGGGCAACTTATACTTATCCACATATCCCCTCGATATGTATGAATGCGATGCTCCAGTATTGAAAAGAATAACTGCAGTAAATGACTTAACCAAAAACTTACCTATTACTTCATCCGGCTGGGCTTCAATCTCCTCCACGTTAACGTGGTTCACTTGTCCCCTATTGAAAGGGTTGGGCTTCTTCCCAGAGCTTCCATTGTCGTTTCCATTCTTCGCTTTAGGACATTTATTAGCGTAATGTCTGGTCTTCTGGCACTTGTAGCAAGTAACGTGGCTTAGATCTTTCTTGGCGGGCGTTGCTGGGTTGGAACGGTTCTGTCCGTTGCTTCCTCCATTACCATTCATGTTCTTGGAGCCACTATGGTTGTGCGAACTCCCTCCAGGGTGATTGTGACCTCCATGGTTATGATGAAGGGGTCCTCCCGAGTTCGGGGTAAAACAGGGTCTTTGCTGAGCTCCAGAACTATACTTCCCCTTTCCATACTTCCTCTTGCGGTTATCAATCTGCTGTTGCTTCCCTTCAATCATGAGAGCTCTATCTACCAACTCCTGGTAGTTATTGAAATTTGCCACCATCAACTGCATGCTCAGCTCATCATTCAGTCCTTCTAGGAACTTCTCCTGCTTAGCTGCATCTGTAGCTACGTCATCTGGGGCATAACGTGCTAGCTTACTGAAGTCAACAACATACTGGCCAACTGTGCGTCCTCCTTAGCGTAAGTTGTGAAACTCACGCTTCTTCATGGCCATAGCTCCTGTTGATACATGGGAAGTGCGAAAGGCCTGCCGGAATTGGTCCCATGTAACAGTGGCTATAGGATAGGTGACAGTGTAATTCTCCCACCATGAGGCTGTTGGTCCATCCAATTGGTGTGCGGCAAAACGCACCTTCTCAGCATCTGTGCATCCTGCAGTGGTTAACTCCCTTCCAATTCTGCGGAGCCAATCATCTGCATCTATTGGCTCGGTGCTACTGGAAAACACCGGTGGCTACAACCTCAGAAAACGGGCTAAGTTGCCAATTGGGGGTGGTGGGTTGTTGTTGTTGATGCCTTGGTTCTGAACTAACAACTGCATCAAGGTATTCTGCTGCTGGATCAACTGAGTGAGCTCCGGTAGAAAGGTAAATCCAGGGTCACGTCTCGGAGGCATCCGAGGGTTTAGAGGGAAGATAATAGAATAGAATGAGGTCTAGTGAGAAAACACTACCCATATGCACATGAGACAAACACAATCACATCACTCAATCAATCAAGCAAGGCATACAATCGGTCTAGAACTATCTTTACAAAAGTGCTCGGACTATACTATATACATGGTGGAATACTACTACTGTTTTAGTGGTCGACTAGAAATATTGATCGGTCGAAGACTCCATGATATCTACTCCAGCTTCATCAACATAGTCATCATTGCTATCGTCGGGGTCCGAGTCGGTGTCGTCGATAATGATGTAGTCCTCAGAACGAATCTCCTTGGGTTCGTCGTCTTCTTGTAGCGACCCGACCTCAAACGGTCAAGTCTCCGTGCTTCAGTGTCATCCCTGGATCGGTAATGCTGACACACACAGTACACGAGGATTTATAACAGAGTAGCAATCACACACTTATTATGTCGAATGTCTCAACAAAGAACTTATTACAATAAATATGGCTTAAGGCCATCTAATACGATAACAGCGGAAGGCTTGGAAGATAAAGTGAGTCCATCAACTCCAATGGCATAGCTGAGCTACACGGCAACGACCTAACGAACCTTACTCCTCGTCTGAAAAGTCTGCAACATAATACATTGCAACCCGAGAACGGGTCAGCACATGGAATATGCTGGCAAAATAACACAGTAGAGCAAGAACAGAACTAATGTTATCACTACATGCATATTTGGCTGGTGGAAAGCTCTATGGTTATAGTTTTGCGAAAAGCCAATTTTTCCCTACAACAAAGGAATAGATTTTAATTTAACTATCATGGTAGTTGAAACATCATTGAGAAGGTTCCACCAACTCAATCCCAATTAAGGTAATTATCAACCCAACAATATTTATTTAGAGTGATGAGATACTTAAGATACTCCAAGTACTAGATACTCAAGATTTGTCCATAACCAGGGACACGGCTAACCATGATTAGTTTATACACTCTGTAGAGGTTTGCGCACTTTTCCCCACAAGACTCGATCTCCTCCGTTGGTTTTCTCGCACTACAGAGTGTTTGAGAAACGGATGACCGAGACACAGTCTTTCAGAAACATTAACTCTCTACTCCGGGCAGACCATACCAAACCTACAATCCCACTACCTGTTGATCCACCTCTTCAAGAGCTTCACGTAACTTACTCAACTATGATAGAGCCCATAATAGCTTTAGGCTGCACATGAAAGTTTCTAGCATGAATAATCTCAGTTCCCTTTGAGCCTGGGTGGCGGTCCATAGGAAGATCACACGAGTACTACGGGATTTCCAAAAATACAGGCAACACTGGGTACTCCAGGTGCCTCAATCCACCCAGATGTGTATTTAAGTTGCCACCTTAACTTGAACCATTAATTATCAATCTCACAACTGTCATGGATTTCACTCACCCAAACCACGTCTACGAGCATAGCATAGCAATATAAGCAACGCGTAGAAGTAACTCCCAAGGGTTTGAATGTGACAGGGTAATAGGTTCTATCTCATCAACTACTTCCCAACCCACATGTTAATGACATCCTAACCATGCAATGTTTGAGGATTGGAACTAATGCATAAAAACTGGGTGATAAAGGGGTATGATCAAAGTGTTACTTGCCTTGCTGACGATCCACGTAACCTAGAGACTCCAAATAACATGCTTCGCACTCCGGGAATTCTATCGCAAACAAACAATAGCATACATAAGCAATCAAGCTAAGAAACACGGGTAAAACTCAAATAAAAAGATCTAACCAGAAAGTTCAACTTAAGAACTCCGGTTTGCAAAAAGAATCAAATCGAATGGAGCAACGAAACTCAAACGGCGAAAGAAACAAGATCCGTTTACTAATCTGGACCAAGGTCAAATTTTACAGTAGCAAAAACTTGTGCAAGTTGGTTAAGCGGAAAGAGGGTCTCAAGACGAAGATCTAGGCGCTTGAATCGCCTGATTCCAACTAACGAGCGAAAAGATAAACTAAAACGAAAATCGGATTAGAAATCACGATCAGAATTAATCGCGGATTAATCCAATAAAAAGAAAACTGACGAACAGGCTAACGAACGAGCGTTCGTTATCTGTAACTAATGGGCGAAAACCATTCGTTAAAACGAACGTCCGGACGAACGTCCGCTAAACGAAAAACCAGAAAAAAACCGGCGAACCAAAAAAAACAACTAGGGTTTCTTAACGAAAACCGAACTGGTTTTCTAAAAAAACCAAACGGCGCTAACCTCCGGCGAGGTCCGGCACGGCGGCGGCTCCGGCGTGGGGCGGCGGCGGCGGCTCGCGGCGAGGGCGGCGCGGCAGCGGGCAAGGCGGCGAGGCGGCGCGGCTTGCGGTGACGGGCGGCGGCGGCTTGCGGCGGGGTGGAGCTCCAAGGGCGGCGGGGCGCGGCTTATAAAGGAGGGGGCGGAGGTGTCTTGGGGGAGGGGGCACGGCGGGGACGAGGAGTCCGAGCCGGACTCCCGTTCGGCGGGGGCAGCGACGTAGTCTCCCGCTAGGAGATGGCGGCGCGGGGAGGTGGGCTGGCGCTGGGCTTCAGCCCAGCTAGGCCTTGGCGCATTTTTTTAAAATAATTCCACCGTAACTCAAAAAAATCCTAGAAAATAAAATAAAATTCTAAAAATTCCAAAACAAATTTTCTCCGTCTAAATAAAATATTTAGAACGAGATGAACATTTTCTTGGCCCTAAAATGCAATTTTAAAACATGCAATTTTTCTAATGCAACCAAAAATGCAAATAAAAGCAAAAATTGATTTTAATATTTTTCCTCCAATATTTCATTTATTTTGGAGAAGTCATATTATCTCCTCTCATATACTAATATGAAATATTTTCGGAGAGAAAAATAATTAAAACCAAAATCCTCGGTTCAAAATTTGATAGAAATCAAATTTGAAAACCGGGGAAATCCCCAACTCTCTCCGAGGGTCCTTGAGTTGCTTAGGATTTCGAGGATCGCGAGATGAAATGTAATAAAATATGATATGCAAGAATGATCTATGTATAACATTCGAAATTGAAAATTTGGGATGTTACACTTCTCCTGGCGCGGGGTCTCCCATGAATACTCCCAGCTTCCTTGTCAGGTCATCATTCTTCTCCACTAGTACGACGATTTCCTCCTCATAATCTTCGCGAGTAGCCTTGAGTTCTTCCTCTAGCTCCGTGATCCTTGTCATTGCCTTCTTCAAATCTATCATGCCTGCACACATCTGATTCTCCTGGCGGCGAATATGCTGGTTTAACTCCTGGATGAAAGCTACAATGGATCTATTCTTCCTGGTGCTGATCATCTCCCATTGCTCATCTCGGCGCCCACAAATCTGGTAGATAGTATCCTTAAGCTCCTTATGGTAAACTCCTCCAATGCGTCCCATGGTGATGTGGGCTGCCATACTCTTTCCTAGACTCCAGGTTGGTGCATCAAAGGAAAACTCTATGGGCTTAGTGACTGGCGTAAATGTCCTTCCTAGAACTTGAACTTGAATCATCCAGCGCTCCACTTCTGGTAAAGTGGCGTTGTAAGTCCCGGCGAAGCTGGGTATTCCAATGTTCAGGTACTTAGTGACTTCCTTCAAGTGTCGTCCAAAAGGTGCTTCTTCATCCGGTTGTGCAAACTTGTTCCTTGCGTCCGCCATCCTAAAGAGTAGAAAATGGAGAGGAGTCAGAAATGAGGAGGGAGTAGTGATCTAGGGCTTTAGCTTAGTGGTCGTGTCCGACAGTCAGCGTGTGCTCTGATACCATCTTGTAGCAACCAGACCTCAAACAGTATGATCTCTGTGCATCAGTGTCATCCCTGGATCGGTAATGCTGACACGCACAGTACTTGAGGATTTATAATAGAGTTGCAATCACACACTTATTACATCGAATGTCTCAAAAGAGAACTTATTACAATAAATATGACTTAAGGCCATCTAATACGATAGCAGCGGAAGGCTTGGAAGATAAAGTGAGTCCATCAACTCCAACGACATCACTGAGTGAAAGACCATGACCTAAGGCACCTTACTCGTCGTCTGAAAAGTCTGCAACATAATACGTTGCAGCCCGAAAACGGGTTAGCACATGGAATATGCTAGCAACGTAACACAAGAGAGTAATAAACATAATAAAGCTATCACTACATGCATATATGGCTGGTGGAGGCTGTATGGTTAATAGGTTTTGCGAAAAGCCAATTTTTCCCTACCGCAAAGGAATATATTTTATTTAACTACAAAGTTTGTTGAAAAAATATTGAGAAGGTAAACCCCTCTCAATCCCAATTAAAAGTAATTAATAACCCAATCAAATTATATTTAAGAGTGATGAGATCCACATGATAATCCAAGAACTAGATACTCAAGATGTCCATAATCGGGGACACGGCTAATCATGAATAGTTTGTACACTCTGCAGAGGTTTCTGCACTTTTCCCCACAAGACTCGATCTCCTCCGTCGGATTTCTCGCACTACATAATGTTTGAGAAACGGATGACCGAGGCACAGTCTTTCCGAAGAGGTCCCCTTAACCGATAGATAGGCCGGTACACCTACAATCCCCTACATCTGCTAGCCATCATGGAAAGGTTTCCCACAACTTACTCAACTACGCCAGAGTTCATAATGGCATGTGGC
This sequence comes from Triticum urartu, assembly GCF_003073215.2. NCBI lineage: Eukaryota > Viridiplantae > Streptophyta > Magnoliopsida > Poales > Poaceae > Triticum > Triticum urartu. The sequence goes on along the minus strand of NC_053023.1, from coordinate 121,627,762 downwards.
TGCACACGGAAGTTTCCAGCATGAATAATCTTATGATCCCTTTAAGCCTGGGTGGCAGTCCATAGGAAAATCACACGGTACCCCGGGATTTCTGAAAAAACACAGGCAATCACTGGGTTCCCTAGGTGCCTCAATCCACCCAGATGTGTATTAAAGTTGCCACCTTAAGTTAACCATTAATTAACAACTCACATCTGTCATGGATACACTCAAACCCAAACCACGTCTACTAGCATACCAGCAATATAAGCAACGTAGAAGTAACTCCCAGGGTTTGATAATAAAATAGGTGAATAGGTTCTACCTCATCTACTTCCCAACCCACAATTTATCCAGATCTTAACCATGCAATTGCTTGAGGGTTGATCTAATGCAATAAAAACCGGGTAGTAAAGAAGTATGATCAAAGTGTTACTTGCCTTATTGATGATCCGTGAAACCTAGAGACTCGTAGTAGCACGCTTCGCACTCCGGGTACTCTATCACAATCAAACAAGCATACAATAAGCAATCAAGCAGGAAGCACGGGTAAAACTCAAATAAAAAGATCTAACCAGAAAGTTCAACTTAAGAACTCCGGTTTGCAAAAAGAATCAAATCAAACGAAGCAACGAAACTCAAACTACGAAAGAAACAAGCTCCGATTACTAATCTGGACTAAAGTCAAATTTTACAGTAGCAAAAACTTGTTTAAGTTGGTTAAACAGAAAGAGGGCTTTGAGACGAAACTCTAGGCACTTGAATCGCCTGATTCCGATAAACGAGCGAAAAGATAAACTAAAACGAAAATCGGATGAGAAATCACGATCGAAAATAATCGTGAAAAATCCGAGAAAAAGAAAAACTGACGAACAGGCTAACGAACAAACGTTCGCTGTCTGTGACTAACAGACGAAAACCGGTCGTTAAAATGAACGTACGGACGAACGTCAGCTAAATAACTAAACCGAAAAAACCCGAACCGGATCTAGGGTTTCGAAAAAAATCGATCGGTTTTCTCATGAAAACCGAGGCGGCGGCGGCGACTACCTCCGGCGAGGTTCGGCGAACGGCGCCGGCAGCGGCGGGCGACGGCGGCACTGCACGCGGCGGCGGCGGCGGCGGATCGGGCGGGGCTAAGGTTCGGGCGGCGGGGCACGGGTTTGGGCTGTGGTGGGCTGTGGTGCCCCAACTTATAAAGCCTCCCGAGCGGAGTCCCGCTCGGGTACAGCCCGGAGTCGGTTTCCTCTTTGTTAAAAAAAATTATTCCACGCAGAAAAACAAAGAAAATAAATACTAAACGGACTCCAAAAATCCTGAAATAAATTTTCGCCGTCCTCTAAAAATCTACCGGACAAGGTGAACATTTATTTGGGACTCTAATGCAATTTTGGAAATCTCAATTTTTCCTAATTCAAATAAAATAGCGACAAAAATCTGAATAAAACTCTTATTTTATTTTAATATTAAATCTCCAATATTTCTTTATTTTGAGGAAGTCATTTTATCCTCTCTCTTTTATTTTTATAAAATAAATATTCGAAGAGAAAATAATTAAAATCAAACGATCATCTTTTCAAAATTTGAGAAAACTCAAATATGAAAATAACGAAATTCCCAACTCTCTCCGTGGGTCCTTGAGTTGCATAGAATTTATAGGATCAAGCCAAAATGCAATAAAACATGATATGCAATGATGATCTAATGTATAACATTCCAAATTGGAAATTTGGGATGTTACAATCTTCCACTTGCCGGTGCATGGCGACTTGCTCGAGGGCGTCCATTTCTCCTTCACTCATTGAGTCATAAGTGCCGTCGTCATTGAGGATCATGGTCCACTAGTTGGTGCACTCATAGGACTTGTGGCCTCGGCCTCCGCATGTGAAGCGTTTGAAGGAACTCGTGTTGATGGTCTCATCGGTTGGAGTAGATGTTGATGAAGCTCTCGGCTTGAAGTTGCACGTTGTAGGAGGATGACTTGGAGTTGATGAAGCTTTCTTGGAACTCGACTTGTCGACGTTGCTTGTAGAAGGCTTGGTAGACGGTGTTGGAGTCGTTGAAGCTTGGGTGTTGGAGAAGTCGTATGACTTGGATGAGAACTTGGCATACTTGAAATCGTCTTGCACTTGGTGTTTCGCTTTGGTAGCTTGATGCACTAGCTCGATGAGATTCGAGTATGGTTGGAAGTCGGTGATCTTCTTGATGGGATGGTTGAGTCCATTCAAGAAACGTGCCATTGTTTGCTCATCATCTTCCATGACATTGGCTCTCATCATGGCAATCTCCATCTCCTTGTAGTACTCTTCAACACTCCTGGTTCCTTGCTTGAGTGGTTGAAGTTTCTTGAAGAGGTCGCGGTTGTAGTAGGTAGGCACAAAGCGCGCTCTCATGACATCCTTCATTTGCGCCCAAGTAGTGATGGGTGGTTCACCTCTTGCCTCACGGCGCATGATGACTTGTTCCCACCAAATGAGGACATAGTCTTGGAACTCAAGGGATGCCATCGCGATCTTCTTCTCTTCGTCATAGTTGTGCAAACAGAAGATTTTGTCGACCTTAAATGCCCATGAAAGGTACTCTTCGGGATCATTGCTGCCATTGAACTTGGGCATGGTGAACTTTAGCTTGCCGTAGCGTTGCTCTTCATTGTGTTGGGGTTGGGGATGATGACGCCCATGTTGTTGATGATTATCCAACTCGTGTTGCTCTTGGCGAGGAGGGTTATTGACCTCATGTTGGTCTTGTCATAGAGGATTCCCATTGTCTTCATGCTCTTGGTGAACTTGATGTCTTTGTGGTTCTTGAGGAGCTTGTGGAGGGGCTTGTCGAGCTCGAGGACGAACTTGAGGAACGTGACGATGCACACGTGATTGGTGATTCCTCTCTTGAACCTCTTCGCAAAGTGCCTCCTCTTGTTCACGCCGATGGCGATTACGTGTGGCGACGGCGTGACTTGAATCTTGAAGGGCACGTTGCACCGCAAGTGCTTGAGCTTCATGGAGTTGTTGTTCTTGGCGTTGTGCCTCAACATCTTGTGCATCTTGGTGTAGACGCGTGCGCTCTTCCTCTTCATGTTGGCGTTGTCATTGCCGTTCTTGTGCTAGCGCAAAAGCCTCTTGGGTTTGACGTTGTCGGTGTTCTTGAGAGTTGGTGTTCTGTAGAGGATTGAGGCTTGCTTGACGATTGTTTCACGCGGCACGTCGAAGAGTGTTCGACGTCGGTGTACTTGAGACGGAGAGGGTGAAGTCGGAGTGTCGACTTGAGCGGCTCCGTCTAGATGAGGACGAAGTGGAAGAAGAGTGGTTGAGCAACAAAGCGCGAATCTCGCCCATTCTTGCGTCGTTCTCTTGCTTGTGATCGTTGAGCTTGTGGTCGAAGTAGTCCCTTGCACGTTGCTCGGAGAGTCGCAAGTTGGTGGCGAGGTTGTCGATGCGTTCACTCATTGCTTGTTGCTCTTGATGCAAAGCACGTTGTGCACCAAAGAGGTGGCTCTTGGTGACGTAGGAGTTCATATCGTCGTCGTGCTCAATGAAGAGTAGGTTGGTAGAAGTACTTGGCCTATCCATCATTCCAAGAGAAAAATGTGAGTGGTAGAAAGAGAAGAACGAATACCAAATGTACCTTGACCGAAGTTGAAAGTGGATCAATGATCACTCCAATGTGGACAAGGAAATAGCACAATTGGTACCAATTCTCGTCGGTTTCTCACACCTACACAAGTAAAAGCTTATGATGGAGCTTGGTTACGATGGTGGCACAAAATTTAATGCACTTATAAGTGAGCTTCAATAATGTTGGAAAAGATTCGCAAGTTCGCAATGCAACAAGTAGACCAAGCAATATAAGGTACATGGAAACACACACACAAAAAGATAAGTGGGGTCGTGCAAGCAAGGATGAGCCAAAATGTGGAATCCACAAAAATTCTCTTGTTGCACAACACTAGAGAGACAATAGCACGATTGCACAAGAGGCGGATACAAAGACTTGTGCACAACCTACTAAGCAAAAATGCAAGGACTTCTATCCCAAGTATGCTCTATGCAAGGTGTTTCTATGATATGATCCAAGATAGCTTATCTTTCCCTTTTGCTTAAAAGCTTGTTTGGCTCCTTGTTGTTTGAGCTCTTTTCTCATGCAATGCTTCACGAACCAAGATAGCAATTGTGTATGTGATGACAACCTTGTGACACAAGAGATGATACCAAAATATGCAACAATGATGTATGTATGCTATGGGAAGTATGATCACTAATGTGCACAAGTCTCGTTGCCGGCAATACTCAAAGGCTAGTCTCGATGGGTAAGCACCGCAAAGGAGTAAGGCTATGATGGATATCAAAGTAATGGCAAGAGTGATATGTCCAATACCAAGACGAGGTTACCGTTCTTGCTTACGGTATGGTGTCAAAAGGTGGCACGAATACCAAGATGTAGTCAAGGTGGTCGTTGTTGATGACGCGTCTGTGGCGAAGATGAGCGGTGGTGATGTTGATGTTGAACCGTACCTAAATAGCCGAAACACAAAAGGATACGGAACCACAACTCAAATTCTCAAAGCTTGAAGTGACAAAACGCGTCGGGGTATGGAACGGGTAAGCAATGGTGGCGGTTGATACGTCTCCAACGTATCTATAATCTTTGATTGTTCCATGCTATTATATTATCTGTTTTGGATGTTAATGGGCTTTATTTTACACTTTTATATTATTTTTGGGACTAACCTATTAACCCAAGGCCCAGTGCAAATTGCTGTTTTTTGCCTATTTCAGTGTTTCGCAGAAAAGGAATATCAAAGGGAGTCTAAACGGAATGAAACCTTCGGGAGCATGATTTTTGGAACAAACGTGATCCAGAGGACTTGGAGTGGACGCCAAGCAACCAACGAGGTGGCCACGAGGCAGGGGGCGCGCCTACCCCCTAGGCGCACCCTCCCCCTTGTGGCTCAACCGACCTACTTCTTCCTCCTATATATGTTCACATACCCCGAAAACATCCAGGAGCGCCAAGAAACCCTATTTCCACCACCGCAACCTTCTGTACCCAAGAGATCCCATCTTGGGGACTTTTCCGGAGCTCCGCCGGAGGGGGCATTGATCATGGAGGGCCTCTACATCAACTCCATGGCCCCTCCGATGATGTGTGAGTAGTTTACCTCAGACCTTCGGGTCCATAGTTATTAGCTAGATGGCTTCTTCTCCCTCTTTGGATCTCAATACAAAGTTCTCCTCGATTCTCTTGAAGATCTATTCGATGTAACTCTTTTTGCGGTGTATTTGTCGAGATCCGATGAATTGTGGGTTTATGATCAAGATTATCTATGAATAATATTTGAATCTTCTCTGAATTCTTTTATGTATGATTGGTTATCTTTGCAAGTCTCTTCGAATTATCAGTTTGGTTTGGCCTACTAGATTGATCTTTCTTGCAATGGGAGAAGTGCTTAGCTTTGGGTTCAATCTTGCGGTGCTCGATCCCAGTGAAAAAAAGGAAAACGACACGTATTGTATTGTTGCCATCGAGGATAAAAAGATGGGGTTTGTATCATATTGCATGAGTTTATCCCTCTACATCATGTCATCTTTCTTAAAGCGTTACTCTGTTCTTATGAACTTAATACTCTAGATGCATGCTGGATAGCGGTCAATGTGTGGAGTAATAGTAGTAGATGCAGGCAGGAGTCGGTCTACTTGTCACGGACGTGATGCCTATATACATGATCATACCTACATATTCTCATAACTATGCTCAATTCTATCAATTGCTCGACAGTAATTTGTTCACCCACCGTAATACTTATGCTATCTTGAGAGAAGCCACTAGTGAAACCTATGGCCCCGGGTCTATTCTCCATCATACAAGTTTCCAATCTATTTTATTTTGCAATCTTTAATTTCAATCTATATCATAAAAATACCAAAAATATTTATCTTATTATTATTATCTCTATCAGATCTCACTCTTGCAAGTGGCCGTGAAGGGATTGCCAACCCCTTTATCGCGTTGGTTGCGAGGTTCTTATTTGTTTGTGTAGGTACGAGGTGACTCAAGCGTGGTCTCCTACTGGATTGATACCTTGGTTCTCAAAAACTGAGGGAAATACTTACGCTGCTTTGCTGCATCACCCTTTCCTCTTCAAGGGAAAACCAACGCATGCTCAAGAGGTAGCAAGAAGGATTTCTGGCGCGTTGCCGGGGAGATCTACGCCAAGTCAAGACATACCAAGTACCCATCACAACTCTTATCCTTCGCATTACATTATTTGCCATTTGCATCTCGTTTTCCTCTCCCCCACTTCACCCTTGCCGTTTTATTCGCTCTCTTTTCCGTTCGCCTCTTTTTCGCTTGCCTCTTGTTGCTTGTTGCCCTTATGGCCCTGCCTAGATTTGGTGATCTTCACCTTAAAAGGTTAGAAGAGATTGAAAGCAATGTCAGAAGCTTTATGACTTTACAATTTGAGCATAATAATTTCTTTAGAAACGAGCTCAAGGAACAAATAGGCTTTATGGAGTACATGAATAAAGAGCTTGATGACATGTCTAAGGAATTTTATGGTTTGAAATCTTAGATTGCTCATTTTGAAAAATTAATTGCTAAAATTTCGGATAAGCAGACCACCTTAGTTAATAAGATGGCCGCTAAACAGAAAAGTTTTTATGATAATAAGGATGAAGATCTAAAAGTGATTGATGTGTCCACTATTAAATCCTTGTTTTGCAATATGAATCATGATAATGATGGGACTGGAGATGAGTCAACTTTAGTTAGAAGGCGTCCCAAAAATTCGGAGTTTTTAGATCTTGATGTAAAAATTGGTAAAAGTGGGATTGAAGAAGTTAAAACTTTATATAGCAAGGAACCCACTATCTTGGATTTCAAGGAATTTAATTATGATAATTGATCTTTGATAGATTGTATTTCCTTGTTGCAATCCGTGCTAAATTCTCCTCATGCTTATAGTCAAAATAAAGCTTTTACTAAACATATCGTTGATGCTTTGATGCAATCTTATGAAGAAAAACTTGAGTTGGAAGTTTCTATCCCTAGAAAACTTTATGATGAGTGGGAACCTACAACTAAAATTAAAATTAAAGATCATGAATGCTATGCTTTGTGTGATTTGGGTGCTAGTGTTTCCACGATCCCAAAAACTTTGTGTGATTTGCTAGGTTTCCGTGAATTTGATGATTGTTCTTTAAACTTGCACCTTGCGGATTCCAATATTAAGAAACCTATGGGAAGAATTAATGATGTTCTTATTATTGCAAATAGGAATTATGTGCCCGTAGATTTCATTGTTCTTGATATAGATTGCAATCCTCCATGTCCTATTATTCTTGGTAGACCTTTCCTTAGAATGATTGGTTCAATTATTGATATGAAGGTAGGGAATATTAGATTCCAATTTCCGTTAAGGAAGGGCATGGAACAATTCCCTAGAAAGAAAATTAAATTACCATATGAATCTATTATGAGAGCCACTTATGGATTGCCTACCAAAGATGGCAATACCTAGATCTATCCTCGTTTTTATGCCTAGCTAGGGGCGTTAAACGATAGCGCTTGTTGGGAGGCAACCCAATTTTATTTTTATTCCTTGATTTTTGTTCCTGTTTAGTAATAAATAATTTATATATCCTCTGTTTTGGTTGTGTTTTTTGTGTTTAATTAGTGTTTGTGTCAAGTAGAACCGTTGGGAAGACTTGGAGAAAGTCTTTTTGATCTTGCTGTAAAAAACAGAAACTTTAGCGCTCGCGAGAATTGCTGTCATTTTTTACTGGAGAGTTCTATTTAGTTAATTATTTTTGCAGATGATTAATAGATAAATTCCTCAGGTCCAGAAATTTATTTTAGAATTTTTTGGGTTCCAGAAGTACTCGAAACCTACAGATTACTACAGACTGTTCTGTTTTTGATAGATTCTGTTTTTCGTGTGTTGTTTGCTTATTTTGATGAATCTATGGCTAGTAATAGAGTTTATGAACCATAGAAAAGTTGGAATACAGTAGGTTTAACACCAATATAAATAAATAATGAGTTCATTACATTACCTTGAAGTGGTGGTTTGTTTTCTTTTACTAACAGAGCTCACGGAGATTTTCTTTTAAGTTTTGTGTTGTGCAGTTTTCAAGTTTTGGGTAAAGATTTGATGGATTATGGAACAAGGAGTGGCAAGAGCCTAAGCTTGGGGATGCCCAAGGTACCCCAAGGTAAAATCCAAGGACACCAAAATGCCTAAGCTTGGGGATGCCCCATAAGGCATCCCCTCTTTCGTCTTCGTCCATCGGTAACTTTACTTGGAGCTATATTTTTATTCGCCACATGATATGGGTTTTGCTTGGAGCGTATTGTATGATTTGAGTCTTTTCTTTTTAGTTTACCACAATCATACTTGCTGTACACACCTTTTGGGAGATACACACATGAAATGGAATTTATTAGAATACTCTATGTGCTTCACTTATATCTTTTGAGTTGGATAATTTTTGCTCTAGTGCTTCGCTTATATCTTTTAGAGCACGTCAGTGGTTCTTTTTTATAGAAATAATTGATCTCTCATGATTCACTTATATCATTTTGAGAGTCCTTTAGAACAGCATGGTAATTCACTTTGGTTATAAATTTTAAATGCTAAGAGAAGTTGGATGCTTGATATATTGTTTTGAGATATAAAGGTGGTAATATTAGAGGTGTGCTAGTTGAGTAATTGTGAAATTTATGAATACTTGTGTTGAAGTTGGCAAGTCCCGTAGCATGCACGTATGGTAAACGTTATGTGACAAATTTGAAGCATGGGGTGTTCTTTGATTGCTTTCCTTATGAGTGGCGGTCGGAGACGAGCGATGGTCTTTTCCTACCAATCTATCCCCCTAGGAGCATGCGTGTAGTGCTTGGTTTTGATGACTTGTAGATTTTTGCAATAATAATGTGAGTTCTTTATGACTAATGTTGAGTCAATGGATTACACGCACTCTCACCCTTCCATCATCGCTAGCCTCTTCGGTATCGTGCATTGCCCCTTTCTCACCTTGAGAGTTGGTGCAAACTTCGTCGTGCATCCAAACCCCGTGATATGATACGCTCTATCACACATAAGCCTCCTTATATCTTCCTCAAAACAGCCACCATATCTACCTATTATGGCATTTCCATAGCCATTCCGAGATATATTGCCATGCAACTTTCCACCGTTCCATTTATTATGACACGCATCATCATTGTCATATTGCTTTGCATGATCATGTAGTTGACATTGTATTTGTGGCAAGGCCATCATGCTTAATTTTTCATACATGTCACTCTTGATTCATCGCAATCCCGGTACACCGCCAGAGGCATTCACATAGAGTCATATTTTGTTTTAAGTATCGAGTTGTAATTATTGAGTTGTAAGAAAATAAAAGTGTGATGATCATCATCAGAGCACTGTCCCATGTGAGGAAAGGATGATGGAGACTATGATTCCCCCACAAGTCGGGATGAGACTCCGGATGAAAAAAAGAGTCCAAAATAAAAAAAGAAGGCCCAAATAAAAAAAGAGAAAAAGAGAAAAAGAGAGAAGGGACAATGTTACTATCCTTTTTCCACACTTGTGCTTCAAAGTAGCACCATGATCTTCATGATAGAGAGTCTCTTATTTTGTCACTTTCATATACTAGTGGGAATTTTTCATTATAGAACTTGGCTTGTATATTCCAATGATGGGCTTCCTCAAATGCCCTAGGTCTTCGTGAGCAAGCGAGTTGGATGCACACCCACTTAGTTTCTTTGATGAGCTTTCATATATTTATAGCTCTTGTGCATCCGTTGCATGGAAATCCCTACTCCTTGCATTGACATCAATCGGTGGGCATCTCCATAGCCCATTGATTAGCCGCGTCAATGTGAGACTTTCTTCCTTTTTGTCTTCTCACACAACCTCAATCATCATATTCTATTCCACCCATAGTGCTATGTCCATGGCTCGCGCTCATATATTGCATAAAAGTTGACAGAGTTTGAAAAGGCTAAGTATGAAACAATTGCTTGGCTTGTCATCGGGGTTGTGCATGATGAGAGCATTTTGTGTGACGAAAATGAAGCATGGCCAAACTATATGACATTGTAGGGGTAAGTTTTCTTTGGCTATGGTATTTTGATAAGACATAATTGCTTGATTAGCATACTTGGAGTATTACTATTTTTATGTCAACAATAAACTTTTATATTGAATCTTCCGGATATGAACATTTGTGCCACAATAGATAAAAATACATTGAAGAATATTCTAGAAAGCATTCCACATCAAAAATTCTGTTTTTATCATTTACCTACTCGAGGACGAGCAGGAATTAAGCTTGGGGATGCTGATACGTCTCCAATGTATCTATAATATTTGATTGTTCCATGCTATTATAATATCTGTTTTGGATGTTAATGGGCTTTATTTTACACATTTATATTATTTTTGGGACTAACCTATTAACCCAAGGCCCAGTGCAAATTGTTGTTTTTTTGCCTATTTTAGTGTTTTGCAGAAAAGGAATAACAAAGGGAGTCTAAACGGAATGAAACCTTCGGGAGCATGATTTTTGGAACAAACGTGATCCATATGACTTGGAGTGGATGTCAAGCAACCAACGAGGTGGCCACGAGGCAGGGGGGCGCGCCCTCCCCCTCATGGCTCAACCGACCTACTTTTTCCTCCTATATATGTTCACATACCCCGAAAACATCCAGGAGCACCACGAAACCCTATTTCCACCGCCGCAACCTTCTGTACCCAAGAGATCCCATCTTGGGGCCTTTTCCGGAGCTCCGCCAGAGGGGGCATTGATCACGGAGGGCCTCTACATCAACTGCATGGCCCCTCCGATGATGTGTGAGTAGTTTACCTCAGACCTTCGGGTCCATAGTTATTAGCTAGATGGCTTCTTCTCTCTCTTTGGATCTCAATACAAAGTTCTCCTCGATTCTCTTGAAGATCTATTTAATGTAACTCTTTTTGCGGTGTGTTTGTCGAGATCCGATGAATTGTGGGTTTATGATCAAGATTATCTATGAACAATATTTGAATATTCTCTGAATTCTTTTATGTATGATTGGTTATCTTTGCAAGTCTCTTCGGATTATCAATTTGGTTTGGCCTACTAGATTGATCTTTCTTGCAATGGGAGAAGTGCTTAGCTTTGGGTTCAATCTTGCGGTGCTCGATCCCAGTGACAGAAAGGGAAACGACACATATTGTATTGTTGCCATCGAGGATAAAAAGATGAGGTTTATATCATATTGCATGAGTTTATCCCTCTACATCATGTCATCTTTCTTAAAGCGTTACTCTGTTCTTATGAACTTAATACTCTAGATGCATGCTGGATAGCGGTCGATGTGTGGAGTAATAGTAGTAGATGCAGGCAGGAGTCGGTCTACTTGTCACGGACGTGATGCCTATATAAATGATCATACCTAGATATTCTCATAACTATGCTCAATTATATCAATTGCTCGACAGTAATTTGTTCACCCACCGTAATACTTATGCTATCTTGAGAGAAGCCACTAGTGAAACCTATGGCCCCCGGGTCTATTCTCCATCATACAAGTTTCCAATCTATTTTATTTTGCAATCTTTACTTTCAATCTATATTATAAAAATACCAAAAATATTTATCTTATTATTATTATCTCTACCAGATCTCACTCTTGCAAGTGGCCGTGAAGGGATTGACAACCCCTTTATCGCGTTGGTTGCGAGGTTCTTATTTGTTTGTGTAGGTACGAGGTGACTCAAGCGTGGTCTCCTACTGGATTGATACCTTGGTTCTCAAAAACTGAGGGAAATACTTACGCTGCTTTGCTGCATCACCCTTTCCTCTTCAAGGGAAAACCAACGCATGCTCAAGAGGTAGCAGCGGTATGCGGAAGTGGTGATGGTGTATAGGTGGTAGGAGTGCGTATGCGGAAATGTGGGGCGGAGGTGGTGACTAAACTGAAAAAAATTCAGTTTCGTCAGTGATCGTCGGATGTCCGGGCGGGGCCGGTCGTCCGGTCGTCGGACGTCCGGTTGGGGTTGAATGTCCTGTGCCTGGGCGATTTTCGGGCACGGGATGAACTTCACGTGGGCGAGATGGAGAGGTCGAAATTCGTCGAATCCGGGCGATTTCGTGGATGGAAAGGGTGGAGACAAGGGGGAAAAGGTAGATCCACTCAAGGCAAAGCAAATCCACGGATCAAACCCAACAAAATTTCAACACACCAACAAATCGCAAAAAAAATTGAGGCTATTTTTGTGGAGAATTTTCGAATTAGGGACAAAATCAACAAAAACTAGGCTAGCAACACAACGGGGAGGCTCCGAAATCGTGATCAACATGACTCTAGATACCAAGATGATGTAGGGTGGAAACCTAATCGGTCAATCTTTCATGAATGGAGCGGATCCCGCGAAGAACACGAAGAACACGGGGAGGGAAACGAGGGAAAACACGGGGGAAACATGAGAGAAACACTAACCAACAAGAAATAGTCACACATGTGCTAGATCCTCGAGTACATAGGGGAACACACGATCCACGGACAACTAAGGACGATACAAGGGTAGCTGGTCTTCTCCGTGAGGAGGTCTTGAGGTTCTTCCCATAAAGGGGTCTTGAATCCGCTTGGGGGATCTTCTCCGAGGAGGCGCTATCTCCGAGGAGAAGGTAACCAAGTGGATGAGCAAAGCTCTCACACGAAATATAAGCTTAACATTTGCTAACCCTAGCTAGGATGAATAGGAGGTCTATTTATAGTCTTAGTGCAAAAGGGGACGAAGTGGGGGTACATGGGTGGCGGCCCAACACATAACAGCACACAGGCGTCGGACGTCCGGGAGTCACCGGTCGTCCGGAGGCTCGCGAGGGTCCGGACGTCCGGTGCCTGTCGGACATCCGTAGATTCGGCTCGGGTGGACTTCGGTCGGACGTCCGGTCGGGTTCGGACATCTGGAGCCTGGAGGTCGTCGGTCGGCCGTAGTGATACGTCTCCAACGTATCTATAATTTTTGATTGCTCGATGCTATATTATCTACTGTTTTGGACTATATTGGGCTTTATTTTCCACTTTTATATTATTTTTGGGACTAACCTATTAACCGGAGGCCCAGCCCAGAATTGCTGTTTTTTTGCCTATTTTAGTGTTTCGAAGAAACGGAATATCAAACGGAGTCCAAACGGATTAAAACCTTCGGGAACGTGATTTTCTCACCGAACGTGATCCAAGAGACTTGGACCCTACTCCAAGTAGTCAGAGAGGCGGTCACGAGGGTGGGGGCGCCCCCCTAGGGCGTGCCCCCTGCCTCGTGGGCCCCTCGATGCTGCACCGACGTACTCCTTCCTCCTATATATACCTACGTACCCCCAAACGATCAGAGACGGAGCCAAAAACCTAATTCCACCGCCGCAACTTTCTATATCCATGAGATCCCATCTTGGGGCCTGTTCCGGAGCTCCGCCGGAAGAGGGCCGTCATCACGGAGGGCTTCTACATCATCATAGCCTCTCCAATGAAGTGTGAGTAGTTTACCTCAGACCTTCGGGTCCATAGTTAGTAGCTATATGGCTTCTCCTCTCTTTTTGGATCTCAATACAAAGTTCTCCCCCTCTCTCGTGGAGATCTATTCGATGTAATCTTCTTTTTGCGGTGTGTTTGTTGAGACCGGTGAATTGTGGGTTTATGATCAAGTCTATCTATGAATAATATTTGAATCTTCTCTGAATTCTTTTATGTATGATTGGTTATCTTTGCAAGTCTCTTCGAATTATCCGTTTGGTTTGGCCAACTAGATTGGTAGTTCTTGCCATGGGAGAAGTGCTTAGCTTTGGGTTCGATCTTGCGGTGTCCTTTCCCAGTGACAGAAGGGGCAGCAAGGCACGTATTGCATCATTGCCATCGAGGATAACAAGATGGGGTTTATTTCATATTGCATGAATTTATCTCTCTACATCATGTCATCTTGCTTAAGGCGTTACTCTGTTTTTAACTTAATACTCTAGATGCATGCTGGATAGCGGTCGATGAGTGGAGTAATAGTAGTAGATGCAGAATCGTTTCGGTCTACTTGTCACGGACGTGATGCCTATATACATGATCATGCCTAGATATTCTCATAACTATGCTCAATCCTGTCAATTGCTCAACAGTAATTTGTTCACCCATCGTAGAATACTTATGCTCTTGAGAGAAGCCACTAGTGAAACCTATGGCCCCCGGGTCTATTCTCATCATATCAATCTCCATCACTTTAATCTTTTTTTGCTTTTTACTTTGCCTTTACTTTTTACTTTGCATCTTTATACCAAAAATATTATATCTTATCAGATCTCACTCTCGTAAGTGACCTGAAGGGATTGACAACCCCTAATCGCGTTGGTTGCGAGTAGCTATCGTTTTGTGCAGGTACAAGGGACTTGAGCGTGGCCTCCTACTGGATTGATACCTTGGTTCTCAAAAAATGAGGGAAATACTTACGCTACTTTGCTGCATTATCCCTTCCTCTTCGGGGAAAACCAACGCAAGCTCAAGACGTAGCACGTAGCGCTTCGGAAGTCCATAGTTTTGGCTCGGGTGTGGAAGTGTCGGTCGTCCGGAGAGGGCCGAATGTCCGGAGCTTGGAGGTCGTCGGACGTCCGGGGTTCGTCGGTCGTCCGGAGCCTGGGAACTTTGAGTAGTTCTTATTGTTATCCCGTGGACTTGGCATCCTCACCGTCTTGTCCGTTGAATGTAGTCGGTCCGTGGCCTTCCTCCAAGCACCTGATCACACATAGGGTTTCCGCTTGAGGTAGTAGCCAATTCTCATGCACGAAAAGTGGTAGTTCGGAGAGGAGTGAGTTCACCTTATCTTCGATAGCCTTCGCTCGAGCTCTTGTCATTGGTCCAAGTGGTGTCATAGGAGATGTAGGTGGGTCCATGGGGATGACCTTGGGATGCTCCACATCACTACTCCCTTCGTTTCATAAGTGTAGTGTCAAAAGCGCTCTTATATTACGGGACGGAGGCAGTACAAACTATAAAGTAACTCCAGTAACTAAGAATTACAATGATATTTTGTTATAGACATCTTCCATTTGGTACAAATCTTTATACTGTAAAATTATGTAAAGACTTGATAAGAAGACCCCACTGCTAATCAAACACAAGCAGCATAAAGCACGAAAAGAAGCTAGGGTTTGAGGGTCAGACTTTGTAGGTTCCCCTTGCCTCCGGCCATCGTGTTGTGTGATGAGGGGACCTTGGATCTTCATAGCTGCATTCATAAGTTAGATTAAGCATTATTTTTTTGGTTTTCATCCACAATGCGGGGTCGGAGGGTGGGACACTGTTGATAATAAAAGTACTATGGTTCTTCTCCTGTTATGGTGGTGTCTTATGGGGTGGTGGCACATAGCCAGAGAATTTGGGTCTTCGCAGGTTTGGTGGTCCAATCTTCGTAGATTTTAGCTTATGCGCTTGCGAATTTGCTCATATAGACATGATGAACTTGTGTTACTTTTTTGTTGCTTTTGGTGGTATGATTTGTCATAACTTTGGAGTCCTTCTTTAACGTTACTAGATGACCCGTTGTGCCAATGGTGCAAAGGGCAAGGGCAAGCCAAGCATTTAGAGCATACACGTTAGAATATTTAGATACTGACTGGGTCATAAGGAAATAGATATTTAGGTATGAAGTTGATAGGCAGTGTTATAAGAAAGGCAAGAGATCAGTTTACTGTAGTATGGAAGCTAACTTAAGAATGTAAACAAAAAACATAGACATTTCATAACATCAAACAATTAGGGGTTGTGGTTTAGAAAAAAAATACATGATGGATCATTGCATACAGCTACGATCACAAAAGGTACACTGTGTTTTCGAATAAATAAAAAGACAACTACTCTTGACTGTCTATAACTATACTTTAATTCTGAGTCGATAAGAAAGCAACTATCCTTGTGGATACCTTTATATGCTTCCAGTGATCCTGTGAACATCTGCTAATATTCCTTAACATAAATCTCACCTTTCATCATCGTTGTCTCGGTCTTGCTGGAATCATATCCTCTACCCGCAAACTAAAATAACGGTAACAACAAATCCATCTTGAAGGTCTCACCCTGGACTCAGCCCCCGCTGATCTGCACAGGCATGGCATTCCAATAACCAAGCAAACTCAACAATCCACATCATGCATATAATATCTCAACTGGTCTTCTTGAGGAAATTGATAGCACTCTTTAACCTAGTTGATTTATGCACATGAGCTTAATGGGATATGAGAATTAGGTTCCAGCTAGAGTAAATATGCTACTGATGACTGCAGTAATTATGCGGTTCGTTTCAGGGCAACCGTTTCGGCAAAACATAAGTTTGTGTCCAACTTGCCACCTCGCACCGAGTTCCTTGGTAGACTTGTAGCAACACAAGTTTTGACAACATCTCTCTTAGCAACACCCAGCTCCCTTCTTCGAGTAAATTTGGGGAGCATACCTCTTTCCGGCGTAAAGATCTACTCCAACGAGTGAGCGAGCTGATAATGTCGAATGAATAATAGGTCCAAAAATCTTTATAAGATCCAATAGAATTTCCAAAGCAACAATAGCGTTGCTGCAAATTTGAGGCGACGTAGCAGATTAACTTCAGAATGAAATGGATCAGCTATTATATTATTGCAAGCTAAATGTAAAATCATAGTTAGTTGCAAAAGTAAGCTAAATGTTCACACACAGAGGATAGCCAACATCGCACATGGCACAAAAACACAATATAATGGAAAGTTATGTGTATATTAAAGCCTACTGGAAGTCAAATTTAAAGTAAGCTAGGAGTAGCAGCAAATGGGTTGCAGATAGCACCACTGGCATACAGGGAAAAGTACCTCGGTGTCATATCACAAGTTTTTTAGGACAACCAGCTCTTGCTTTGAGTAGCAAGCAAGAGAAACATGGGGATTTTATACATAATTAGGTTCAATAATATAAGCAGTTTCCAATGCCCTCGCGACGCCTCCCCAGGGCGCCACCAGGGGGAGATCCCTAGAGACGCCAAGCAGCAGGTTCACATGCTGTTGGTGCCATACAGTGACCTATATTCCATGGCTAACTACATCAATGTAGATTCTATGCACTCGGAGGTTGGGATTCAACTGAGTAACTGCTGCCATCTGTAGGTACCGGCTTCTTTCTTCTCTAAACGCAGAAGAAAAGGCTACTGTTCAGCTGAATCGTGACCTAGGCCTGGTGTTCTGGTTTGTTGTAGCTTAGGCCTGGTGTTCTGGTTGCAAGTGAACGTAGCAGCAAAAGTGAGTCGTAGCATTGTATGCCTGGCTTGGTTGATGAATTTGTTGTCAGAAACAACAAAAAAACAGGGTTGAACTATCCATGTGTCTCGCTCTGAACCGAATTACCCTCTCTATTTTATACATGTGTACAAGTGAACTGACACAACATTCTTCTGATTGGAATTTATTACAGAATAAACAAAATAAAGGGCA
This sequence comes from Triticum urartu, assembly GCF_003073215.2. Classification (NCBI taxonomy): domain Eukaryota; kingdom Viridiplantae; phylum Streptophyta; class Magnoliopsida; order Poales; family Poaceae; genus Triticum; species Triticum urartu. Next base: position 121,610,294 of record NC_053023.1, on the reverse strand, counting down.
TCCGTTTCCATCCATGTGAAGTGAATCCACCTCCAAGGGATCAGATTAGAGCACCCCCAAAACAAACCAGTCTAGCGAGCTAGGTGAAAATTAAATCGTTGCAAACAAGCAAGGAAGGAAGGGATGGTCGCCGTCTTACCACCGCTGTTAACTCAATGCTGCAGCAGCCAGCACGGTGCTGCTATTGGTGCAGGGCGGAAGCTCGTCAGAGAAGGCCGACTGGACCATGTCGTGGTTGTATTGGTTGCTTGCGTACCCGGATGTCGGCACGCGTCCTTGGAGGTCAAAAACAACAGCATCGTCGTATGAGCTTGAACTTTTCCTGGAAGCATGACATTGATACATGACAAAGTCATCTTGTGCAATGAAAAATGTGACTAGTGTCATCTTCAGTTGTCGATAATATATCTGAAGACATGTGCCTGGGCACCAAAATTCAGCAGGTATGTTTTTACTTGTCGGTTACAGCAAGACTGAATAGGATGAGGAGCTTCACCAATCAAAAGAGATGGTACAGTGGTTGACTAATCAAAAGATCTTCACCAATGTTATAGCGACATTAGGCATAGCACTGACACCAATTTCCAGTTACAACTTCATTACTCAAAAGAGGGGGAGCAGCAGGAAGGAAGGAGGTGGAACCTGCGGGCGTGAGAGCTGTACAGAGGCGTGTCTGCTCCAGCACGGTGTGGACGATGACGAGCTGGCGCCCCAGACACCCCCACCGGCGCTGGTGCAGTCCTGTACTGGATGCTTACGTCCTTGCAGGTCGGGAAAGATGAAGAGGAGCACCGGCATCCATTGCCGCCGTTCTCGAGCAGGACATACTCTATAAATGTATATATCATTCTCCTACATGTTCACAAACAGTAGAATATATTCATTTTTTTCATAGCATCTCTGAAGAAAATTTCTTGCGATGTATTTTCGAGTTCAACATCAATTTTTCCATCTGTTCTGCATCCTTGCTTTTCATGCCAATTTATACATTATTACCACCTCCAACAATCGATTGCCGCATGTAGAATGAAGAAATTGTAATATTTTCTAACAAATAAGTAATAGCTATGGAAAAGGATCACAAGCATTGGAAGATCTTTAAGACTGGCAAGGAACAAACAGGTTTAAGCTTTTCTAACAAATAACTAACTATGAAAGCCACACTATAACAGCCAGCTATTTCCCCTTACTAAACCCTCTTTTCCAAGCCATATCAAAGCAACAGCACACGTCTTACTATCTATTATATTATTGTTTTTTCTCTCATCAAGCAGACAGTACATATGAACATCAAAGCGCATCTTGCAAGGCTACCACCTAGCATTATCTGTTCATATGTATCATCTGAAGGAAGAAATAGGCTAGCCATTTTTCCAACAATTTGAGGGAGCAAAACAAAGAGATAAAAGATCTGTACCACAACACATAGTTGGTTTTGAGCAGTTTTTGTGAAGACATCAACTGCTTGTTCAAAGAGCAGTATGCGCTACGCAAATCTGAAGAATACAGTAGAACTTCAATCGTTAGTAGAAAACAATTGTTCTAGCCTGAATCATAGATAAGCAATTCCCTGTTAAATAGGAATGCATTGTCCGATAGTGCTAAAACAAACAATAGGTTACCCGTATGGTCACATATTTATCAAATAAATCAGTAAAATGGAACAGCAATGCATGTCAATTCCCACAAACCAGCCTAGGAGGCATATGAAGGATAACCAAATAAGCCGGGTGACGGCTATCATTGTCAAGATGCTTACTGCCTCTCCTGCTGTCTCCTACTCCTTGTCTCCTCCCAGTCAATAACAACCCCGACATCTCCTTCCGGGCAGTGACTGTGGCCTGCAGCACATCCATCCTAGTTAAGAGAAGCAAAAGTACGAGCACAATAATCTTAATATTTATTAGGATCAGAAATGTTTTCCCAAGTGACAAACTTAATATCAGCAACCCCCGCAAAAAAAGGTTTTACATCTGCAGTGTAGGGAATGATGGGTACCTTGATTAGAACAGATGGTATGATGAGGTGAATACACCTGCAATTATAAGATGGAGACATCAGGTGTGAGCTTACTGGAATACTAATGTTACAATGAACAAGTATAAATTTCCCAAACTTACAGGTTGCGTTATTACTTAAAAAAATGCTTAGCAAGATAGAAATGTTGATCCTACATAAACATGTCAGGATAATCTAGGAAATAAAGATGAACCGATGTGGCATAAAAGACATGGATATGAGAATAAAAAGGATTGCTATTAAATCTGCTACTATACTCACCGGCAAGAGCACAACAATGGCAAGAGCAATCATAGCAAATCAGGTAACTAAGATAAGCACTAACACAGCCAGAGAATATATGAACAATCAGCATGGTGGACATGCTCATTTCGACATAGTCAGTACATGGTTAACCAAGCAGATGTGAAAAAACTTCACCATCAAGCCACACATCTCATAGATCAATCAAGTACATCCTACAAACTACTTGCGCATCACAAAGGCTAATCACAAGCCTCAACTCAAGCATGCAATTATACAAACCAGATCTGCACTGTAAAAAATCAACCTTCATCAACAAAAGGAAATGAAAAACATGGAACCAGGCAAAGTCGATAAGTTCAATCAATACACCCAATCCGGCCTATACAGCGCTACCAATGAAAAGGACTAAGATGCCATACCGTCAAACAAAGGCATACTGTTTTGCAATACAATTGTTTGAGTGCTCCTCAAAATAATAGATATGATTCGTGAAGATCTAATGCAACCCTGCAAGTAAAATAAAGCAACATGAGTTAGCTCCAAAGGATATAATCTGATAAGAGATCTCACATTCCTCAAGTAATTCATTTACATGTAATAGAATGAAAGCAAAAGTCTGATTGAGATTTCTGAGCAAGCAAACAAAATATCTGAATATGGTACAATTCATAGTGAATAATTCTTTGTGTTGTTTTCTGTTTTTGGAACATCCCATGGACAAAGAATCATCTTCAATTTCTTGTTGATGTGCTTCAAGCTCCACACAAATTCTGAACAAAATTAGATCTCACACAACTGAGAAATAAAGAGAGGACAATATTTTCACCTTGGCTTGAATCGGCAAACTGGTCGTGGTGACGCCGCCCATGTAGAGAAGCACGCTTGGACAGTGAGGGAGGTGTCTTCACCTGGGGCTTGAATAAATCTGGCCATGTAGGCACAATTTGGGGAGAGAATAGCCTGGGAGGTCGATGGCGAGAAAGGCCGTGGTGGCAGCGAGCGAAAGGGGATCTGGAGTACTCCACGACCAGCACTGCATGGCTGGCGGGCCCCGCCGCCGGAGCGCCTTCGTCCTCGCGCCTCCCACTCATCCCCTCCCTCTCCTTGCTTTCCCCACACCCCGCGCAACTCCAGCGCCGGTGACGCGTAAGGACGACGGACAGGAATGGTGGAGCCCGACCTCACCAGCACAGGACGACGCTGGCTGGTGACCCTCTCCCGTATGCTGCTGCACCTCCATCTCCTCTGCATTGTCACCCTTTGCCTACAGGTCATCGTCTCCGTCGGAGAAGCCTCGGATCCAGCGGGATACAGGATAGGAGTGCAGCATGGGTGGATGGGGGGAGGACGGCGGAGCAGGAGAGAGAGGAGGAAGAGAAGGAGAGGCAGCGGCGGCTAGGAGGGAGGTCGAAGAGGATGGTGGGTCGCGTGCGGGTGGGGAGGGCGCGGCGGCGGCAGGAGAGGAGGCGGGGGTCATGGTGGAGACGCGGGTTAGGTGTCGCTAGCTACAGTTGCTCGCCCGCTTCTTTTTCTCTCTCGCTTCTCTACTTGCACGGGACGCAATGCTCGCGGCACTATTCATAGCGACACGTGAACGACGCGAGCCTGCCTAGCACCCCCTTCATCCTTTGTATGTTCAATGGCGAAGATCTTGTATATTTCGATGACATGTACGATCAGGAAATCATTCCTTAGCCAAGTACATTTAGCTATAACAGTTTCTCTTCTTTTTGGATGGATAACTCGAGGAATCTATTCATGCAGGTATACGAGTGGCCGCCGGTATGATCTATTGTGGTTTGTATCTCATGGATGTACAGAAGAAACCAGTAATCGACCGAGTATGTAGTACTAATTTTCTAAAAACAAGGGAATGGCTAGGGGCAGTCGACTGAAATTTAGTTTTGGGCCAGTTGAATCAATCTGAAGCAATAGACAGAAAAATGAACACGCCAGATTATGTCTTCTTCCTCCAACCATTATTACTTCCTAAAAACAAATCGTCTTCTGCCCCCATATTCTTCTTCCTCCCATGCCCTGCTGCCGGCAGCGCTCCTACGCCAGCCTTTCCCACCATGCCCCCCCCTTAATCTCTCCCCACCACCATGCATGCCGCCGCCCCCGATCATCCCTCTAAACCGGCGAATCGCCTGAAATTTTCCGGCGAACCTACCCCCTTCCCGAGACCCCTAAGATAGAAAGAAGGCCGCTGCTTCCCCCCGCACCTTCTGCACCCCTAAGATAGGCACCCTAAGATAAACAAGGAGACCTCAATGCTCCACGCATCTCCTGTTTCCTTCAGGCTAGAAAATCGACCGACCCAAATTCCGTTTTCAGGCAACTTGCATGCAGCTAAACTGTATGAAAATAAAGAGCCTGACCCGTACTATTCTTTTAGGGCATGGCCAATGCATAGCCCCAGAGTGATGTCTCACATGCCATATAGAATCCGATAACAGAAAAGGTAGGTTCGGATGGGGAAGCAGGATCCTCTTCAGGAGGCGGGTGCTTAGAGAAAAAAGTGTGGTCCGATGCATAAAGTTGAAAAAGTTGAAGTGGAGAGGAGGGATGCATATGTAGTAAGAGTCACTTTCTATTCTTTGATGAGGCCCATTAGTAGTAGCTTGCATTGGAGAGAAAAAATTAACACATATGCCTCAAATTACTTTTTGTCATGAAACATATGTATCCATATGCCACCATTGTACATGCCCTTAGAGCATCTCCAACAGGCGCCGGACGCGCGGCGCGCAAAAAGCAGATTTGCCGCGCTCGCATCGCCTGGTTTGGCGCGGCACGTAGCGCCCGCTCCAGCAGCCGTGCTGAAATGCAGCGCGCGCGACTCGCTGGTGCATTGCATTTTCAACACAAAATGATGAACATTTTCAACACAAAATTTCACACAAACAAGTTGATGAAAAAAAGTTCATGCCCACAAGTTCATCCAACCAAGTTCAAAATGCAAATCAAGTTCAATACACAAATGAAAGACACATCATTCCTCGTCCTCGTCTTCTTCCTCGTCCTCATCTTCGGAAGACGATTCTTCCGCCTCCGAAGATGAATCTTCCTCCCTCTCTTCATCGCGCACTGCATCACGTGAAGCTCCAACGGTGTTGGCAAGATCTTCAACGGCATCTTCATGGGAATGTGTGCGAGGAGGCACATCGAAAGACATTCCGCCCATGGCGGCCGGAGGTGCACCCATGCCTCCCATGAGAGAAGCAAAACTCATGCCTCCCATGGTGGCCATAGAGTCAGGGGGAGCTCCAAAGCCACCCAAGCCACCCATGCCACCCATGGCGCCGAGGCCACCGCCACCCATGGCGCCGAGGCCACCGCCACCCATTGCACGAACCATGGCTCTTTTTTGGATCAAGACTTCTTCACGGGCTAGATTGACATACTCCATTTGCGTCACACTGAGGTTAGATGTGTCCAAGAAGAACAAGTGCTTCTCCCATTCCAACAATTTAGTACACTCCTCATTGCTCACCTTCCTCTCCTCCAAAGCCACCTTTCTCTCCTCCGCCGCCACCCTCCTCTCCTCGGCCGCCAACCTCCTCTCCTCGGCCGCGGCATCTTGGTTCCTTGCCATTTTCCTCACCTCGTTGGCTTCTTTTATTGCCTTCACAATTGCTTCCATAGCATTTTTGAGCTCATCATCTCCTTTCCTCTTCTTCTTTTCGGTTTTGTCTTTCTTGCACCCATCCGGTCGTTTTGGCTTCGAGTATGAAACCGAGTTGGGTGTGGGGCTTCTCTTGCCGTCATCACTTGATGCATCACCCTCATCATCATCCAACTTAATTGTTCGCTTTCGTTTGTTGCTCAAATGCAAATCATCCAAATATTCACGCTTCTTCCATTTCCCATCATCCTTCAACACTTCATAGCAATGAGGCAAAGCAAATACCCTTCCTTTCTTGATCTTCCCCTTCTTGGTTTTCCTCTCCTCTTCTTTGAACAAGTTTTGCGCAATGTTGAACTACATGAAAACAAAGCAAGTTAGCACCAACAACAAGTAGATGAACATGTATGATGAACATGTATGAAATGCCACTTACTCTATCGTCCTCATTTGTGCCACTTGGGTTCAACTTGTCAACCGCCTTTTGACAGGTCGCCCACCTTTGACAATCCGAGTTGATTGTCGACCACCGGGACCTAAGTGATCGTCCGGAGCGGTCAATTCCACTCACGTTGCAAACATCAAAGTGTTCCTTCATCCGAAGCCAATAAGCATCTCTACTTTGATCACCTCCAACGGATGGATCCCTCGACACTTGCAACCAAGTATTGCATAGTAAGATGTCATCGGCGTTGTTGTAATTGCCCGCTCTTCCTTTCGGTGCGTCGACAATGCCCTCGCCCTCCTCGTCCACTTCGAACTTATGGTTTTCGAAATGCATGTCATTGGTTCGAGACCAATGCGAATTGTTGGAGCCAACACCCATCGTGGACATGTATGCATCATCATTGAGACTACAAATTTTTTTGCACAATGCAAATAAGCTATCTATATGTGAATGCATTCAAAAAATAACAAAAAAAGAAAAGTTAGAATTGTTTTTACCTTGGAGGCACTTCGTCGAACATGTTGTGCACGCCGGCCGCCGGCTCAACGAGTGAGCTCGCCGGCGCTTCGGCAGCTGCCGCGCCCGTCGCACGCCCCGCAAGCTTCTTCCTCCTCGCCTTGGAGGTGCCGGAGCCGTCCGCCGCCTTGTTTTTCTTCGCCAATGTCTTGCCCTTCTTTGGCGGCGCCACATTGGGGAGCTTTGAGGAGGAGAGGGCGGCGGATCGGGCCGGCGCCGACGCGACGCCGAGGTCATCCGCGACGGTATGAAGAGGCCGCGCGCGAGGCCGATGGTCGGAGGAGCTCCAGCGGAGGCGAGGCCAACGCCACCCGGGCTAGGGTTTGCGGTGGTGGCGGGGGGGAGGGGGGTCGCGGCTATAGGATGGGGTGAGCGGGGTGCCGGCGCGTGCGTCCATGGGTGCGGGTCGCCGGCGCCGGCGCGCGCGGGGCTTTGGAGCAGGAGAAGACAGAGCGAGCGAGTGTGCCGTGCGCGGAAGCGGGCGCCGCAAATACACCGCGCGAGGTACCGTTTCCTGCCGCGCGCCCAACTGCTTATACCGCGCGTGCGGTTATTGCGCGCCCGCTGGAGCCATCCGCCGGGTTGCGCGCGCTAAAGTGGGTCTATTTACGGCGCGGCGCCTGTTTAGCGCGCCTGTTGAAGATGCTCTTACGGAGCCGAGTCGTGCTATACAGACGACGCTGCACAAACGATTTGCAGAGGACGCAGCTGATCTAGCCATCCCGTGCACCACAGCTGTACTGCTCCACCGTTTGATTTACAGTCCGCTGCATGTCGTGAGTCTACTTTCGTGTGAACAGCAGTTTCGTACCGAGCCCTACGCATTTCGCGGTGGACAGGCGAAGGCAGGCAGGCAAAACTGCCAAAGCGAGCAAAGGTGGTGGGTTCGCCTCAGGGCATCTCCAGCCGCACCCCCAAGAAGGCCTCCCCAGGCGTTTTTTTTGCACCGGCGCCGAAAAATCGGCCCAGTCGCGCCCCCAGGAGCCCGATTTTCGCCGGCCTGAGCCGAAAACAGCGCCGGCGGACCCAGGCCGAACCCGGCGCGCTGGGGGGCGCCCGGGGGCGCCGGGGCGAACTGCTTTGGCGCGAAACAGCCGCGGGCCCGCCGCGTCAGGGACACGGCTCTCTTCTCGCCCCTTCGTCGTCCTTATCGCCTCTTTTCCCGTGGCTAATCAATGCCAAAGCTTCCGCGCGCTGTCGCGCCGGTCAGCCTGCGCCATTGATGCCTCACGGGCGGTGCAGTGAAGACCGGATGACGCGCGTCCCTCGCCCTCCCTCGCCCGCCATGCGTACACACGGCGACACGCGGACGGGCGGTGCCTCGGCCTATATAAGACGCGCCTAGCGCACTCGGCGACTCGAACTCTCTCGCCGTCGTCGTTCCTCCCTCTCCTCTCTCTCGCCGTCTCCAGTTCATCACACCCATGGCCGAGCGCTTCCCAGGCGACGGCGCGGCGGCGAACGGCTTCGGTCGCCGCCATCTTCACGAGGACGAGGCTCGCCTCCTTTTCGAGGCCGAGTACCCGGTCCCGCCGGACATGCGGGTTCCTGGGGCGCTGAGGATCAGCGCCGGCGGCGTGCCGGTGCCCCCGGTACCCACCGGCGCGGCGCGGCGTGCGGAGATCGCACGCATCCGCTCGTCCCTACCGCGTGCGGCGAGGAAGGGGCCACGGTACGTCCCCGACAGCCCGCTCTGGGAGCCCTATTTCCGCCGCCGTCACGCCGAGCAGCTCGAGGCCACCAACGGCGTCGTGCCCTCCGGCAGGCTCAACGCCGCCGGCCGGCGTCGGTAGTGGGGCGTGCCCGGGCGCACGTTGGAGGCCGTCCTCGAGTACATCGAGGGCGGCAACACGCCGCGCCTCGAGTACCCCGCTCCCCCGTCCTTCTCACGCCGCCGGGGAAGCTCCTGGACGCCGAGGCGCATGGAGACCGGGGGGTCCTCCTCCTCGTCCGGCGGCTCTCCCTGCCTCCACCTCCGCCCGTCAAGCCGGAGCCCTAGGGCACGCCTGTCAGCGCGCGCACCCGCAGCTCCGGCGTCCGCATCGGCGACAACGCCTCCCCCACCGGCCGCTTCGTCCTCGTCGAGCCCAAGCCGGAGCCCGGCCTCCCCGCGGAGTACGAGGAGATAGCCCGGCGCGGCTTCTCCGACGAGGACGCCCTGCGGTGAGCGTGGGACGATTACCTCCGCGACGAGATGGTCCGGCAGCGCCGGGCCCTGGAGGAGATCGCCGCCCGCAAGCGTGGGCGCGAGGACGAGGACGGCATCGTGGTCCTCGACAGCGACGACGACGACGACGCCCCCGGATCGTCCAACCCGCCGCGCCAACCGGGGGAGGGATGCAGCAGGGACGGCGGAGGCGTAGGCGGGGGCGACGACGACGACGATGACGACGACGACGACGGCGGCGGTGACTACACGCGGTTCTATAACCTCCTCGGCATGTAGAACCGCGTGGGAGGGCGGCGAGGCGAGCGGCGAGGGAGACGGCGGGGGTAGCCCGCGGTAGTTTTTCCTTTTTCTGCAAAATATATTTAAATTTGAACGAACTCGCCCGTGTTTGCGTTCTGTTTGCGCCGAATTCGAACACTTTGAAAACCCGTGGGGGGGCATGACTGGGGGCATCACGCCCCAGTGCGCGGTTTAGCGCCGGTGCACCCCAGGGGGCGATTTTTTGCCCGTCCTAAAGGCCAACGGCTGGAGATGCCCTTAGTCTCCCACAGGCCAGTGGCCCGCGGCCGTTGATACAAAAAAGATTATAGTACTACAAAACACCTAAATAAAACTCCGCACGCTCCCGTGGCAGGTCAAAAACCCACGCGCACCCCGCACATCGCACACCCAAAGCACACTCCCTCCGGCCGCAGCTCCTGTAGACCTGTACCGTGCCCACTGCCCACTCTCTTCACTCCCCTCCTTCCACCCCCTGCTCGAGGCACAGCCCCTTCTGCCACCGGAGCTCTCCACCGCTCTCTGCGCCGGCGTTCTCCAGCTCGCCATGGAGGCGCCGCTACTGGTGGCCGCGCTGCTGCTGCTGTCCTCGCCCCTCGTCGTCTCCGGTGAGCCGCCCGCAGCTCCGGTCTTTCTCTAGCATTTCTCCCCCCTTTTCTTGGATTTTTCCCGGGCTAGCAGTCTATAATAAGCAAAGACTCCTTGTCTATTTTGTTGTCGGTGTTTCTCTTCAGCTTCTTCGGTGCTTGTCTGGAGCCACTGTTCCTCTATTCTTCATTTTTCCAGTGGAATGATGTACTAGTACTGATGCTCTTGTTATGTTCATCACTCATCAGTGATTATTATGCTTGAAAGATCAAAAGATCTGCTCTCCTTTTTTTGCAAGAGAGGCCAGCCTTTGCATTTATGCTCAACTTGGGCCATGATTTCCCACCTTTTTCCTAGATTCCCTTCTCCCACTTCCATGCCTAGGGAGGAGATGGTAGACCGCCAGCCACATGCCTAGCTCCTGTTCTTCTTCCATCTTCACGGAATTTGTTCTCAGGTCCATTTTCCAAAAGTAAATAAAAGCATTCACCACCTTTATCAGGAGCATATATTCCGTTCTTCCTTTCTTTCTTTGCTGTCAGCAAGGTGCCAATGGAAAAACCCGGCGTTCTCGCCCATCCTTTCTGCTCTTATCTTCGTGCCGCTTTTGTCACATTCCTTGGCCACAATTTTGCTACGCACATCAAGAGAAACTGACAGAAACGCGCCACCTTTCTTGGAAACGCCTGTGTTTAATCTTGGAAACGCCTGTGTTTAATTGCTAGTAGCTCCCGGCCATTTGACCTTTGGCTGGCATGACTGATCTTGGCTGCTGCTGGCGTTGCTTGGCAGATTTCTGCGTGTGCAGGTCGGAGCAGCCGCAGGCGGCGCTGCAGAAGACGATCGACTACGCGTGCGGGGCGGGGGCGGACTGCAACTCGATCCACGAGCAGGGGCCGTGCTACAACCCCAACAACGTCGTCGCGCACTGCTCCTGGGCGGCCAACAGCTACTTCCAGAAGAAGAGGGCCATGGGCGCCACCTGCGACTTCGGCGGCACCGCCCTCGTCGTCTCCACCGACCCAAGTAAGGGATTCATTGGCTCCTCGGACATATTTGCCCACCGTTTAGATTTTGCCCCTGCATTCCGGTTCAAGAATTCACTGTCTGACCGTCGTTGAGTAACTGGCACTGCATGCGTGGACTGTGCAATGGTCTTTTATGTAGAAGCTCTGTCACTCTGGTCTATGTTACTGTACGTACTAGTCAGTGTCACATTTCAGTTGTGCCGTTAGGGCAAGAAAAGGAAATTGCCAGGCAACTGCTCCCTCCATAATTGCAAAAATGTCTTATATTTTGGTACAGAGGTAGTAGATACTAGTGTGTTTATCAAAGCTTTACTAGGGTTTATGAGTAAAACTGTCGTGTCTATTTCTCTAAACGGTCTGCAAATAATTTTAACACTTTGGATACGTAAGTGCTACTGATATATATATATATATATTTTTTGCAGCCAAAGGTATTTGAATATTATAATCCACATTTGATTATGAAATATAGATATAGTAAATTTATAATCTCTAGATTGTGACTTGTGCACGGTTCTTTTATTATTTTCTTGGCCAATCAGACAAGCATTTTTTTCAGAAAAAAGTAGACCCCTTTAAGGTCTCTTTGATCCGCAGGATTCCATATTCGTAGAAATTTAATTAAGCAAAAAAGCAAAGCTCAACAATAAACACACTGATTGCTCTTTGAGAAAAAAGTTGTACTACTTAGAACCCTCCTCAACAAAAACATCAACCGCCCAAAAGATGTCGAGGAACTACCCACTGATCATCGCTGAACCACATCGCATCAAATTCTCATCAGCGAGGAGGGCCACATCAATCAGAGGGATAGGCCAATGTTGAACGATCCGTAGATGCCAGCCTCTTTTCCATTGAAACCAATCTCCTAGAATGATTCCTTTGTTTTTGCTATGAGCAATCAAACACCATCTGAATCCTATCATCAAGGCGGCATGGCATTAAAATCCTTCTTTATTCCTATTGCAACGTTTCGAATGATTCTTGAGTTTCTTACATACTGATGCATTATGGTCTTGCTGACATGCAGGTTCTTCAGGCTGCTCCTACCCCTCAAGTGCAAGGTACTACACCATTACATTTTCATTTGAAGTGCACACACAGTATCAACCGATTGGGGTCTCATATGCTGCATTTTTAGAACCAGCATAATCGTCGAATCAGGGTTGGTAAACACCGTTTCTTTCTTCATCACACAGTGCTGCTGGAACATCAACGACTCCGACCGGGGCTGGGACTGGGATCGGAGGCACACCAGGGGGAACTGGAGGCACCTTCACGCCCGGTGCCGGCACTAGCACCAGCGGCATGGGAGGAACCGGCACGGGGACGGACACTACCACTGGGTTCGGCGGCCTGGGTCCAACCGGCACGAGCAACATGGACACGGCCGCAGCCGGCTTGCATCCAAGGTCCGGAGCGCCTGCCTTCCTTGCCGTGCTCCTCTCCTTCCTGTTCCTGGTATTCGCATGAAGCTGGATCGCTCGCTCGAATTTGCCCGGGGTAGAAGAAAGAAACCGCTTTAGTAAGCTTGTTGCAGGGCTAGTCGGATCTTAAGGACAGAGGATGAAAAACCTGATATATCTGAAGGTGTCATCCTGTCCAAATGAAGAAGAACAAGAACAAGAAAAACCCTGCTTCCTTCTTGTCTGGTGTCAATGGCATGCACATGGTTTGGTGCCTTTTGTGTCCCTTGATCTGATCTCTTGCTCTGTAATTTGGTAGGATGGCCGTCGCTTTCGTGCATGGACCCTTGTCTTCCTTCCTCTTTTTTTCTCTGTTCGTCTTGTGATTCTAGGGGAACTAGTACTAGGTTAGTTGTTCAAGGCTGGCTGGAGTGAGGATGTTGTTGGAACAATGGCATACTAGTATCAAGTTGCGATCGAGTTCTTGTCCTTTCTTGCTGTCTTACTGTCAAAGCTCTTCTGGAGTGCGCGAGACTGTCTCACTGTCATGATCGTCTGAATGCCAAGCTGGTCACTCTGCTCCGGATGGCTTGAAGGGTAGGTGTATGTAGATCGTGGGGATGGCGCAGTGGACTTTGTGGTGGCCATTAGGTTGGGTGGCGTGGCGCATCAATGCGACACTGAGACCATGGTCCATTTCTAATGACATCCAGGCCAGGCGGGCTCCATCTTGCTGTCACGGCTCGTTGCCTAGCTCACCGTAGACGCCCACCAGATCTACCACAGCCTATCCGCACAAACGCAATGGGCAGCTGCGGGCGGTGGCTCCCGTACGAGAGCGTCTCCGATGCAGCTAAGGGCATCTCCAGCCGCGCCCTCAGGAACGCCTTCTCAGACGATTTTTTCGCGTCGGCGTCAAAAAAACAGTCCAGTCGGGCCGGGGCGAGCTGTTTTGTCGCGAAAAAGCCGCGGGCCAGCCGCGTCAGCGACACGGCGCCTCGTCTTCCCCCAACGGCCTCGGTTCTCGCGGGGAATCAATGGCAAGGCTGCCGCCGGTCAGCCTTGCCATTGATTCCTCACGGGCGGCGCGTCACGGGACGGCACGCCGACGCCTCCCCTCCCTCGCACGCGTACACACGGGTGCGGCGCGGCAATATAGCCGGTGGCCTGCACTCGCCTGTGCCCACACCAGCCCCGCCCCTCGCCGCCGCCCAGCCCCTCCCTCTCCCTACCTCTCCCGAGCGCCGCCGCCCAGCCCCTCCCTCTATCTCTCTACCTCTCCCGAGCCCGTCGCCATGGCGGAACGCTTCCCCGGAGACGAGGCGGCGGCCAACGGCTTCGGCCGCCGTTCGCTCCGCGAACAGGAGTCTTGACTCCTGTTCCAGATGAACATCCCGGCGCCGCCGGACATGCGCGCCGGGCCGACGGGGTGGAGACTCAGCGCCGGGGGAGTGCCCATTCCCCCGTTGCCCGACGCCGTGGCGAAGCCGAGGTCGTGCGTGCCTCCCTCACCGACGCCCAAAGACGGAGCCGGGGCTCGCGCCGGTGAAGAAGGAGCCGGCCGCGCCGGTGACGACGAAGCTCGACGACGACGACACGGCCCTGAAATGGGCGCGCAGGGACTCCATAGCGATGGAGAAGGAGCACCTGGAGAAGGCGAAGGAGCGCCAGTGCGCCGCCCTGCTTCGCTTCGCGGAGCGTCGACGCGGCCGCGACGAAGGCGGAGTCGTCGTCATCTACGACAGCGACGACGGCGACGACGATGCGCCGCCACCAGTCCGCCATGGCGACGCCGGGCAGGGGTCCAGCAGGGGCGCCCGCGTCAAGGAGGAGAAGGCCGACGACGACGATGGCGATGACGGGGCGACTTCAGCCAGTTTTTCCTTTAGATTAGTTTATGTATATGTGCTATGTAATGAAAATCCGCGAACTTCGCCGAAATGTGCCGAAATTTATCGTGTTTGGCCGAAATTTATCGTGTTTAAGCCGAACTTCATCGAACTTTTTTTATTTTAAAACGTGCTTGAGGGCGGCTCTGAGGCCGGCGGCTGGGGACCAACTCGCCCCAGACTCAATTTTTACGCCGGCTCACCCTCAAGCGACGATTTTAGGCGTCTCCCGAGGGGCCAACGGCTGGAGATGCCCTAAGCACGAGCGAACCGTGCCCATGGAGTCAGCCGGCAGAGTTGGTGCTACACTGGATCGTATGATTGTGCTGCCAATGTGGCGATGAATGATCGGGCGCATGGACCATTTGCGCCGGTGTGGGCTGTACGGTGGCGCATCTCACCTGGGGTGTTCCGTGCAGGCGCACATGGCGGCTCGCGGCGAGCGGCATGGCATGATTCATCGGCGTGCGCAGGCCAGGCCAGGTCTGGCCGAGTTAAGGTGGTGGGGTAGTGATGGCTCGCAGAATCAGGCGAGCGTGCAATGAATCGACTGTGCGCGGCAGCGGGAGCGGCGGCAGGGGTGCGAATCATGGCGTGGCGCGCGTTGCGGGCTACCTGGTACAGTGCCAGTAGGCAGTAGTGCCTCTGCTCCGCCTGCGGCGTGTGCGCGGAATAGTATAGTAGAGGTCTCTCCCTACAAGAAAACCACCAACGGAGACCCTTAAACAATTTTTCTCAATGAAGGTAGCTTCTACGCTTTAATAGGCCCTTCTAAAGAGGATCAGTTGAGAATCCTCAAATTTGGCATGTGTAGAGTCACTGGAACAGGTTTTGTGTTGCAATTTGATGAATGGAAAAAAAAGGAGCCTCAGGGTATGCCGTTGACTCAGATTTGGGTCCGTTTCTCGGGGGCGTCATCTGAACCACTGGATAATTTTTTGGTCACATGGAGCCTGGGATCCCTGCTTGGCAAGACGGAACAGGTGGATATGCCCTTCACACGCACTCATGGGGTGGCACGTTTGCTTGTTAGTGTGGCTAACATTGAGTTCTTGCCGGATGTGGTAAGATGGACTCATGAGGGTATGGTGTACTTGTTGGATGTTGAGTATGAGGATCCAAACTTGTTTCAGGACTTTGAGAAGGTACAACATATGGATACTTCTAAGGGTGGAGGTGACTCCGGGAACCAGGAGGATAATGCACAGAACAATGGTGACAAGGCTAGAGGGCCTTCCACTTCGTCTAAAGCAGGAGAGCCGGTTAATGAGAAGTCTCCGGTTTCTGCTCCGACCAACATGCTGCAGCTTGGATCCTTGGGGGCGTTCTCCGCGCCTCCTCGTCTTTGGAGTGATCGAGTTGATTTGGACGACCCGGCGGAACATCTTCCGCCGGTGGTTGTGGGGTGTGAGTCTTTGTTTGTGCTGGATGGACATGCTGGAGTCGGTAGACAGGAGGCCGCCATTGCCTCCTCTTCACCGTTGTGTACGCTGGAGGTGGCGGCTGCTTTGGACGCCGTGGCGGGAGGTGGCGGGAAAATGGCCCGGCCCTCTTCTTCGCCTTCTTCATCTCCACCGAAGGGGCCCAAGGAAGGATCGGTGGCCATGGGTTCCCGCGGGGGACCGGAGGACCTCGGAGGGGCATGCGGGCAGGAGGCCTGCGCACCCCTTTCTACCCCTCAGGCGATGGCCCCGCTGACGCCTCCGGTGGCGCCATCACTGGTGACGACAACCCTGGTGGGAGGGTCGCCTGGGGCTGGCAGCCAGGGGCCCCGCTCGCCCTTCATTTCAGGTGCTACGGTCGCGCCCGTGGCTGGTGGGGCTCCCGTGGCGTCCCCGGGATCCGGGCATCGGCCGATGCCGTGGGAGGCTTCGGGGCCTCTTGGTGACTCTTCGGTTGTTCCAGTTCAGTTGAGCTCGGTTGGGGGTCGGGCAGGAGGCCTTACCCCAAACATGGCTACACGGGAGGAGGTCATTGCTTATGGAGGGATACCGGATCTTGTTTCTGAGGGGCGGCGGATGACTAGTCATCTCCAGGAGCAGCCGGATGTGGATGACATGCAGCTAAGGTGCGCTATGCGGACGGCCAAGCTTCATGACATTGAGGTCACTACTAGTATCTCAGTCAATACATCAAATTCCATTCTTCATTTTTCCAATGATGAGATTATTCACAATGCAAATCAATTAGGGGTTTCACTAGGTAATAATGATAGTGAAATCACTAAATCAGTTAATGATATTCTTGATCTCGAAGCGGAGCGCGCTTTGGAAATGATTCGCAATATAGCAGCTGTTAAACCCATGAATGATGCTGAGATAGATGCGTTGGGTGTCAGAGCTGTTGATAGTTTTTGTGCGGATCTTGCCCCTTCACTTCCTGAGACAGAGGAAGTAGAGGGAGTCGGGTCCCCTAAGGCCTCGAGCCATGTTGATATTCCGGAGGTTACTTCCCCAGAGCGCGGTTCTGAGGACCGGCGGGAGGATCAGGATAAGCCTAAGCGGAAATGGAAACAGAAGGTTTATCCAGTTTCGGCTGTGCGTTGAAGTGCTAGGATCCATACCTCTAAAAAAATTCATGATGAAATATGAGAGAATTTTTTTGGAATAGCAGAGGTCTTAAAGACTTGGCTAAAAGAAGGTTTCTAGCGGAAGCATCTATTGAATATTAGTTGGATTTTATTGCCCTGTCCGAGACTGGAAGGGATAATTTCACCCCCCCCCCAATTTCTTAGCACGTTATTGGGGGGTATCGACTTCGACTGGCACTGCCTACCTCCGAGAGGAAGGTCAGGAGGGGTCCTACTCGGGGTTAAGTGTGACTCGTTGGAAGTTCGGAGTGTGGTTATGGGAGAGTTTGCGGTTAAGTTTCGGGTCAGATCAAAGGCCGATGGATTTAATTGGGCATTGGTGGCGGTATATGGTGCCGCACAGCCAGAACTCAAGCCAGATTTTTTGGCCGATCTTGTCCGCATCTGTGGTAGCGAACATCTCCCTATCCTCTTTGGGCGCGATTTCAACATTATTCGAAGGAAGGAGGAAAAGAATAATGAGAATTTTGACGGTAGATGGCCGTTTATGTTCAATACTATAATCGAAAGCTTGGATCTTAGAGAGATCGAGCAATCTGGTAGGAAATTCACTTGCGGCAATTCGCTACCTAATCCGACTTTCGAGAAGCTGGACCGTGTCCTTGCTAGCGTCGAATGGAAATAGATGTTCCCCCTTGTAACAGTCCATGAAGGAAATATGCCCTAGAGGCAATAATAAAGTTATTATTTATTTCCTTATATCATGATAAATGTTTATTATTCATGCTAGAATTGTATTAACCGGAAACATAATACATGTGTGAATACATAGACAAACGGAGTGTCACTAGTATGCCTCTACTTGACTAGCTCATTGATCAAAGATGGTTATGTTTCCTAACCATAGACATGAGTTGTTATTTGATTAACGGGATCACATCATTAGGAGAATGATGTGATTGACTTGACCCATTCCGTTAGCTTAGCACTTGATCGTTTAGTTTCTTGCTATTGCTTTCTTCATGACTTATACATGTTCCTATGACTATGAGATTATGCAACTCCCGTTTACCGGAGGAACACTTTGTGTGCCACCAAACATCACAACGTAACTGGGTGATTATAAAGGTGCTCTACAGGTGTCTCCGAAGGTACTTGTTGGGTTGGCGTATTTCGAGATTAGGATCTGTCACTCCGATTGTCAGAGAGGTATCTCTGGGCCCACTCGGTAATGCACATCACTATAAGCCTTGCAAGCATTGCAGCTAATGAGTTAGTTGCGGGATTATGTATTACAGAACGAGTAAAGAGACTTGCCGGTAACGAGATTGAACTAGGTATTGAGATACCGACGATCGAATCTCGGGCAAGTAACATACCGATGACAAAGGGAACAACGTATGTTGTTATGCGGTTTGACCGATAAAGATCTTCGTAGAATATGTGGGAACCAATATGAGCATCCAGGTTCCGCTATTGGTTATTGACCGGAGACGTGTCTCGATCATGTCTACATAGTTCTCGAACCCGTAGGGTCCGCACGCTTAAAGTTCGATGACGGATATATTATGAGTTTATGTGTATTGATGTACCGAAGGTAGTTCGGAGCCCCGGATGAGATCGGGTACATGACGAGGAGTCTCGAAATGGTCGAGACGTAAAGATCGATATATTGAATGACTATATTCGGACATCGGAAAGGTTCCGAGTGATTCGGGTATTTTTTGGAGTACCCGAGAGTTACGGGAATTCGTCGGGGAGTATATGGGCCTTATTGGGCTTTAGGGGAAAGAGAGAGGAGAGGTTGGGCGCCCCCCCAAGGCCTAGTCCGAATTGGACTAGGGGGAGGGGCTGCGCCCCCTCCTTCCTTCTCTTCTCTCTTCCCTTGCCTTGACTCCTACTCCTACTACTTGAAAGGGGGGGAATCCTACTCCCGGTGGGAGTAGGACTCCTCCAGGGCGCGCCATAGGGGCCGGCCCTCTCCCCCCCCTCCACTCCTTAATATACATGGCCAGGGGCACCCCATAGACACAACAATTGATCTCTTGATCTCTTAGCCGTGTGCGGTGCCCCCCTCCACCATAATCCACCTCGGTCATATCGTAGCGGTGCTTAGGCGAAGCTCTGTGTCGGTAGAACATCATCATCGTCACCACGCCGTCGTGCTGACAAAACTCTCCCTCAACACTCGGCTGGATCGAATTTCGAGGGACGTCATCGAGTTGAACGTGTGCAGAACTCGGAGGTGCCGTGCGTTCGGTACTTGATCGGTCCGATTGTGAAGACGTACGACTACATCAACCGTGTTGTGCTAACGCTTCTGCTTTCGGTCTACGAGGGTACGTGGACAACACTCTCCCCTCTCGTTGCTATGCATCACCATGATCTTGCGTGTGCGTAGGAAATTTTTGAAATTACTACGTTCCTCAACAGTGGCATCCGAGCCTGGTTTTATGCGTTGATGTAATATGCACGAGTAGAACACAAGTGAGTTGTGGGCGATATAAGTCATACTGCTTACCAGCATGTCACACTTTGGTTCGGCGGTATTGTTGGATGAAGCGGCCCGGACCAACATTACGCGTACGCTTACGCGAGACTGGTTCTACCGACGTGCTTTGCACACAGGTGGCTGGCGGGTGTCAATTTCTCCAACTTTAGTTGAACCGAGTGTGGCTATGCCCGGTCCTTGCGAAGGATAAAACAACACCAACTTGACAAACTATCGTTGTGGTTTTGATGCGTAGGTAAGAACAGTTCTTGCTCAGCCCATAGCAGCCACGTAAAACTTGCAACAACAAAGTAGAGGACGTCTAACTTGTTTTTGCAGGGCATGTTGTGATGTGATATGGTCAAGCCGTGATGAGATATATGTTGTTGTATGAGATGATCATGTTTTGTTGAAGTTATCGGCAACCGGCAAAAGCCTTATGGTTATCTCTCTATTGCATAAGATGCAAGCGCCAAATAATTGCTTTACTTTATCGCTATGCGATAGCAATAGTTGCAAGAGCAATTGTTGGCGAGACAACCATGTGACGACACATTGATATAGATCAAGATGATGGAGATCATGGTGTCATGTCGGTGACGATGGAGATCATGACGATGCTTTGGAGTTGGAGATCAAAGGCACAAGATGATGATGACCATATCATGTCACATATTATGATTGCATGTGATGTTTATCTTTTATACATCTTATTTTGCTTAGTTCGGCGGTAGCTTTATAAGACAATCTCTCACTAAATTATCAAGGTATAAGTGTTCTCCCTGAGTATGCATCGTTGCGGAAGTTCTTCGTGCTGAGACACCACGTGATGATCGGGTGTGATAGGCTCTACGTTCAAATACAACGGGTGCAAAACAGTTGCACACGCGGAATACTCAGGTTAAACTTGACGAGCCTAGCATATAACAGATATGGCCTCAGAACACGGAGACCGAAAGGTCGAGCGTGAATCATATAGTAGATATGATCAACATAATGATGTTCACCATTGAAACTACTCCATCTCACGTGATGATCGGACATGGTTTAGTTGATATGGATCACGTGATCACTTAGAAGATTAGAGGGATGTCTGTCTAAGTGGGAGTTCTTAAGTAATATGATTAATTGAACTTTAATTTATCATGAACTTATTCCTGGTAGTATTAGCATATCTATGTTGTAGATCAATAGATCACGATGTTGCTCCCATTTTATTGTGTTCCTAGAGAAAAATCATGTTGAAAAATGTTAGTAGCAATGATGCGGATTGGATCCGTGATCTGAGGATTATCCTCATTGCTGCACAGAAGAATTATGTCTTTGATGCACTGCTAGGTGACAGACCTATTGCAGGAGTAGAGGCAGACGTTATGAACGTTTGGCTAGCTCAATATGATGACTACTTGATAGGTTAGTGCACCATGCTTAACGGCTTAGAATCGGGACTTCAAAGACGTTTTGAATGTCATGGACCATATGAGATGTTCCAGGAGTTGAAGTTAATATTTCAAGCAAATACCCGAGTTGAGAGATATGAAGTCTCCAACAAGTTCTATAGCTAAAAAGATGGAGGAGAATAGCTCAAGCAGTGAGCATGTGCTCAGATTGTCTGGGTACTACAATCGCTTGAATCAAGTGGGAGTTAATCTTCCAGATAAGATAGTGATTTATAGAATTCTCTAGTCACCATCACCAAGTTAGTAGAACTTCGTGATGAACTATGATATGCAAGGGATAACGGAAACGATTCCCAAGCTCTTCGTAACGCTGAAATCAACGAAGGTAGAAATCAAGAAAAATATCAAGTGTTGATGGTAGACAAGATCACTAGTTTCAAGAAAAGGGCAAAGGGAAGAAGGGGAACTTCAAGAAGAACGGCAAGCAAGTTGCTGCTCAAGTGAAGAAGCCCAAGTCTGGTCCTAAGCCTGAGACTAAGTGCTTCTACTGCAAAGGGACTGGTCACTGGAAGTGGAACTGCCCCAAGTATTTGGCGGATAAGAAGGATGGCAAAGTGAACAAAGGTATATTTGATATACAGATTATTGATGTGTATTTTACTAGTGTTCGTAACAACCCCTCGATATTTGAAACTGGTTCAGTTGCTAAGAGTAGTAACTCGAAACGGGAGTTGCAGAATGAACAGAGACTAGTTAAGGGTGAAGTGACGATGTGTGTTGGAAGTGGTTCCAAGATTGATATGATCATCATCGCACACTCCCTATACTTTCGGGATTAGTGTTGAACATAAATAAGTGTTATTTGGTGTTTGCGTTGAGCATGAATATGATTTGATCATGTTTATTGCAGTACGGTTATTCATTTAAGTAAGAGAATAAATTGTTGTTCTGTTTACATGAATAAAACCATATATGGTTACACACCCAATGAAAATGGTTTGTTGGATCTCGATCGTAGTGATACACATATTCATTATATTGAAACCAAAAGATGCAAAGTTAATAATGATAGTGCAACTTATTTGTGGCACTGCCGTTTAGGTCATATTGGTGTAAAGCGCATGAAGAAACTCCATGTTGATGGACTTTTGGAATCACTTGATGCTTGCGAACCATGCCTCATGGGCAAGATGACTAAGAGTCTAAGACTCCGTTCTCCGGAACAATGGAGCAAGCAACAAATTTGTTGGAAATCATACATACTGATGTATGTGGTCTGATGAATATTGAGGCTCGCGGCAGGTATCATTATTTTCTGATCTTCACAGATGATTTGAGAAGATATGAGTATATCTACTTGATGAAACACAAGTCTGAAACATTTGAAAAGTTCGAAGAATTTCAGAGTGAAGTGGAGAATCATCGTCACAAAAATAAAAGTTTCTACGATATGATCGCAGAAGGAAAATATTTGAGTTACGAGTTTGGCCTTCAGTTAAAACAATGTGAAATAGTTTCACTACTCACGCCACCTGGAACACCACAGTGTAATGGTGTGTCCGAAAGTCGTAACCGTGCTTTATTAGTTATGGTGCGATCTATGACGTCTCTTACTGATTTACCGCTATCGTTTTGGGGTTATGCATTAGAGACAGCTACATTCACGTTAAATAGGGCACCATCTAAATCCGTTGAGACGACACCGTATGAACTATGGTTTGGCAAGAAACCTAAGCTGTCGTTTCTTAAAGTTTGAGGTTGCAATGCTTATGTGAAAAGTTTCAACCTGATAAGCTCAAACCCAAATTGGAGAAGTGCGTCTTCATAGGATACCCAAAAGAAAATGTTGGGTACACCTTCTATCACAGATCCGAAGGCAAGATATTCGTTGCTGAGAATGGATCCTTTCTAGAGAAGGAGTTTCTCTTGAAAGAAGTGAGTGGGAGGAAAGTAGAACTTGATGAGGTAACTGTACCTGCTCCCTTATTGGAAAGTGGTTCATCACAGAAATATGTTCCTGTGACTACTACACCAATTAGTGAGGAAGCTAATGATGATGATCATGTAACTTCAGATCAAGTTGCTACCGAAGCTCGTAGGTAAACCAGAGTGAGATCCGCACTAGAGTGGTATGGTAATCCTGTTCTGGAGGTCATGTTACTTAACCATGACGAGCCTACGAACTATGAGGAAGTGATGATGAGCCCAGATTCCGCTAAATGGCTTGAGGCCATGAAATCTGAGATGAGATCCATGTATGAGAACAAAGTATGGACTTTGATTGACTTGCCCATTGATCAGCGAGCCATTGAGATTAAATGGATCTTCAAGAGGAAGACAGACGCTGATAGTAGTGTTACTATCTACAAAGCTAGAATTGTCGCAAAAAGGTTTTCGACAAGTTCAAGGTGTTGACTATGATGAGAGTTTCTCACTCGTATCTATGCTTAAGTCTGTCCGAATCATGTTAGCAATTGCCACATTTTATGAAATCTGGCAAATGGATAAACAAAACTGCATTCCTTAATGGATTTATTAAAGAAGAGTTGTATATGATGCAACCAGAAGGTTTTGTCAATCCTAAAGGTGCTAACAAAATATGCAAGCTCCAGCGATCCATCTATGGACTGGTGCAAGCATCTCGGAGTTGGAATATACGCTTTGATAAGTTGATCAAATCATATAGTTTTATACAGACTTGCGGTGAAGCCTGTATTTACAAGAAAGTGAGTGGGAGCACTACATCATTTCTGATAAGTATATGTGAATGACATATTGTTGATCGGAGATAATGTAGAATTATTCTGCAAAGCATAAAGGAGTGTTTGAAAGGAGTTTTTTAGACCTCGGTGAAGCTGCTTACATATTGAGCATCAAGATCTATAGAGATAGATCAAGACGCTTGATAAGTTTTTCAATGAGTACATACCTTGACAAGATTTTGAAGTAGTTCAAAATGGAACAGTCAAAGAAAGAGTTCTTTCCTGTGTTACAAGGTGTGAAACTGAGTAAGACTCAAAGCCCGACCACGGCAGAAGATAGAAAGAGAATGAAAGTCATTCCCTATGCCTTGGCCATAGGTTCTATAAAATATGCCATGCTGTGTACCAGATCTATTGTATACCCTACATTGTTTTTGGCAAGGGAGTACAATAGTGATCTAGGAGTAGATCACTGGACAACGGTCAAAATTATCCTTAGTGGAATAAGGATATGTTTCTCGATTATGAAGGTGACAAAAGGTTCGTCATAAAGGGTTACGTCGATGCAAGTTTTGACACTGATCCAGATGACTGAAAAATCTCAATCTGGATACATATTGAAAGTGGGAGCAATTAGCTAGAGTAGCTCCGTGCAGAGCATTGTTGACATAGAAATTTGCAAAATACTTACGGATCTGAATGTGGCAGACCCGTTGACTAAACTTCTCTCACAAGCAAAACATGATCACACCTTAATACTCTTTGGGTGTTAATCACATAGCGATGTGAACTAGATTATTGACTCTAGTAAACCCTTTGGGTGTTGGTCACATGTTGATGTGAACTATGGGTGTTAATCACATGGTGATGTGAACTATTGATATTAAATCACATGGCGATGTGAACTAGATTATTGACTCTAGTGCAAGTGGGAGACTGAAGGAAATATGCCCTAGAGGCAATAATAAAGTTATTATTTATTTCCTTATATCATGATAAATGTTTATTATTCATGCTAGAATTGTATTAACCGGAAACATAATACATGTGTGAATACATAGACAAACAGAGTGTCACTAGTATGCCTCTACTTGACTAGCTCGTTGATTAAAGATGGTTATGTTTCCTAACCATAGACATGAGTTGTCATTTGATTAACGGGATCACATCATTAGGAGAATGATGTGATTGACTTGACCCATTCCGTTAGCTTAGCACTTGATCGTTTAGTTTGTTGCTATTGCTTTCTTCATGACTTATCATGTTCCTATGACTATGAGATTATGCAACTCCCGTTTACCGGAGGAACACTTTGTGTGCCACCAAACGTCACAACGTAACTGGGTGATTATAAAGGTGCTCTACAGGTGTCTCCGAAGGTACTTGTTGGGTTGGCGTATTTCGAGATTAGGATTTGTCACTCCGTTTGTCGGAGAGGTATCTCTGGGCCCACTCGGTAATGCACATCACTATAAGTTGTTGGAAATATGCCCTAGAGGCAATAATAAAATGATTATTATATTTCCTTGTTCATGATAATTGTCTATTATTCATGCTATAATTGTATTATCCGGAAATCGTAATACATGTGTGAATACATAGATCACAATGTGTCCCTAGTGAGCCTCTAGTTGACTAGCTCGTTGATCAACAGATAGTCATGATTTCCTGGCTATGGACATGGGGATGTCATTGATAACGGGATCACATCATTAGGAGAATGATGTGATGGACAAGACCCAAACCTAAGCATAGCACAAAGATCGTGTAGTTCGTTTGCTGTAGCTTTTCTGGATGTCAAGTATCATTTCCTTAGACCATGAGATTGTGCAACTCCTGGATGCCATAGGAGTGCCTTGGGTGTGCCAAACGTCACAACGTAACTGGGTGACTATAAAGGTACATTACAGGTATCTCCGAAAGTGTCTGTTGGGTTGGCACGAATCGAGACTGGGATTTGTCACTCCGTATGATGGAGAGGTATCTCTGGGCCCACTCGGTAATGCATCATCATAATGAGCTCAATGTGATCAAGTGGTTGATCACGGGATCATGCATTACGGTACGAGTAAAGTGACTTGCCGGTAACGAGACTGAACGAGGTATTGGGATACCGACGATCGAGTCTCGGGCAAGTAACGTACCGATTGACAAAGGGAATTGAGTACGGGATTGATTAGGTCCTCGACATCGTGGTTCATCCGATGAGATCATCGAGGAGCATGTGGGAGCCAACATGGGTATCCATATCCCGCTGTTGGTTATTGACCAGAGAGTCGTCTCGGTCATGTCTGCTTGTCTCCCGAACCCGTAGGGTCTACACACTTAAGGTTTGGTGACGCTAGGGTTGTATAGATATGAGTATGCAGTAATCCGAATGTTGTTCGGAGTCCCGTATGAGATCCTGGACGTCACGAGAAGTTCCGGAATGGTCCGGAGGTGAAGAATTATATATAGGAAGTGTTATTTCGGCCATCGGGAAAGTTTCGGGGTCACCGGTATTGTACCGGGACCACCGGATGGGTCCCGGGGGTCCACCGGGTGGGGCCACCCATCCCGGAGGGCCCCAAGGGCTGAAGTGGGGAGGGGAACCAGCCCTTAGTGGGCTGGTGCGCCCCCCTTGGGGCCCCCCCATGCGCCTAGGGTTGGGAACCCTAGGGGAGGGGGCGCCTCCACTTGCCTTGGGGGGGTACTCCACCCCCTTGGCCGCCGGCCCCCTAGGAGATCCCATCTCCTAGGGCCGGCGCACCCCCCTAGGGGGCCTATATAAGGGGGGGAGGGATGGCAGCCACACCTCAAGCCTTGGCGCCTCCCTCTCCCCTGCTACACCTCTCCCTCTCCCAGAAGCTCGGCGAAGCCCTGCTGCGCTGACTGCTGCATCCACCACCACGCCGTCGTGCTGCTGGATCTTCATCAACCTCTCCTTCCCCTTGCTGGATCAAGAAGGAGGAGATGTCACACTGACCGTACGTGTGTTGAACGCGGAGGTGCCGTCCGTTCGACGCTAGGATCTCCGGTGATTTGGATCACGACGAGTACGACTCCCTCATCCCCGTTCTTTGAACGCTTCCGATCGCGATCTACAAAGGTATGTAGATGCATCCGATCACTAGTTGCTAGATGAACTTATAGATGGATCTTGGTGAAAACGTAGGAACTTTTTTTGTTTTCTGCAACGTTCCCCAACAGTGGCATCATGAGCTAGGTCTATGCGTAGTTCTCTTTGTACGAGTAGAACACAATTTGTTTTGGGCGTAGATGTTGTCAACTTTCTTGCCACTACTAGTCTTATTTTGCTTCAGCGGTATTGTGGGATGAAGCGGCCCGGACCAACCTTACACGTACGCTTACGTGAGACCGGTTCCACCGACTAACATGCACTAGTTGCATAAGGTGGCTGGCGGGTGTATGTCTCTCCCACTTTACTTGGAGCGGATTCGACGAAAAGGGTTCTTATGAAGGGTAAATAGAAGTTGACAAATCACGTTGTGGCTTTAACGTAGGTAAGAAAACGTTCTTGCTAGAACCCTCTTGCAGCCATGTAAAACTTGCAACAACAATTAGAGGACGTCTAACTTGTTTTTGCAGCAAGTGTTTTGTGATGTGATATGGCCAAAGTTGTGATGAATGATGAATGATATATGTGATGTATGAGATCATGTTCTTGTAATAGGAATCACGACTTGCATGTCGATAAGTATGACAACCGGCAGGAGCCATAGGAGTTGTCTTTATTTTTTGTATGACCTGCGTGTCATTGAGAAACACCATGTAAATTACTTTACTTTATTGCTAAACGTGTTAGCCATAGTAGTAGAAGTAATAGTTGGCGAGCAACTTCATGGAGACACGATGATGGAGATCATGGTGTCATGCCGGTGACAAGATGATCATGGAGCCCCAAGATGGAGATCACAGGAGCTATATGATATTGGCCATATCATGTCACTATTATTTGATTGCATGAGATGTTTATCATGTTTTTGCATCTTGTTTACTTAGAACGACGGTAGTAAATAAGATGATCCCTCATAATAATTTCAAGAAAGTATTTCCCCTAACTGTGCGCCGTGGCGACAGTTCGTTGTTTCGAAGCACCACATGATGATCGGGTGTGATAGATTCCAACGTTCACATACAACGGGTGTAAGACAGATTTACACATGCAAACACTTAGGTTGACTTGACGAGCCTAGCATGTACAGACATGGCCGCGGAACACAGAAGACTGAAAGGTCGAGCATGAGTCGTATAGAAGATACGATCAATATGAAGATGTTCACCGATGTTGACTAGTCCGTCTCACGTGATGATCGGACACGGTCTAGTCAACTCGGATCATGTTATACTTAGATGACTGGAGGGATGTCTATCTAAGTGGGAGTTCATTGAATAATTTGATTAGATGAACTTAATTATCATGAACTTAGTCTAAAATCTTTACAATATGTCTTGTAGATCAAATGGCCAACGTTGTTCTCAACTTCAACGCGTTCCTAGAGAAAACCAAGCTGAAAGACGATGGCGGCAACTATACGGACTGGGTCCGGAACCTGAGGATCATCCTCATAGCTGCCAAGAAAGATTATGTCCTAGAAGCACCGCTAGGTGACGCACCCGTCCCACAGAACCAAGACGTTATGAACGCTTGGCAGACACGTGCTGATGATTACTCCCTCGTTCAGTGCGGCATGCTTTACAGCTTAGAACCGGGGCTCCAAAAGCATTTTGAGCGACACGGAGCATATGAGATGTTCGAAGAGCTGAAAATGGTTTTCCAAGCTCATGCCTGGGTCGAGAGATATGAAGTCTCCGACAAGTTCTTCAGCTGTAAGATGGAGGAAAATAGTTCTGTCAGTGAGCACATACTCACAATGTCTGGGTTACATAACCGCTTGACTCAGCTGGGAGTTAATCTCCCGGATGACGCGGTCATTGACAGAATCCTCCAGTCGCTTCCACCAAGCTACAAGAGCTTTGTGATGAACTTCAATATGCAGGGGATGGAAAAGACCATTCCTGAAGTATTTGCAATGCTGAAATCAGCAGAGGTAGAAGTCAAAAAGGAACATCAAGTGTTGATGGTGAATAAAACCACTAAGTTCAAGAAAGGCAAGGGTAAGAAGAAGTTCAAGAAGGACGACAAGGGAGTTGCCGCGCCCGGTAAGCAAGCTGCCGGGAAGAAGCCAAAGAATGGACCCAAGCCCGAGACTAAGTGTTTTTATTGCAAGGGAAGTGGTCACTGGAAGCGGAACTGCCCCAAATACTTAGCGGACAAGAAGGCCGGCATCACGAAAGGTATATGTGATATACATGTAATTGATGTGTACCTTATCAGTACTCGTAGTAGCTCCTGGGTATTTGATACTGGTGCGGTTGCTCACATTTGTAACTCAAAGCAGGAGCTGTGGAATAAGCGGAGACTGGCGAAGGACGAGGTGACGATGCGCGTCGGGAATGGTTCCAAGGTCGATGTGATCGCCGTCAGCACGCTACCTCTACATTTACCTACGGGATTAGTTTTAAACCTCAATAATTGTTATTTAGTGCCAGCTTTGAGCATGAACATTGTATCAGGATCTCGTTTAATATGAGATGGCTACTCATTTAAATCCGAGAATAATGCTTGTTCTATTTATATGAGAGATATGTTTTATGGTCATGCTCCGATGGTGAATGGTTTATTCTTAATGAATCTCGAGCGTAATGCTACACATGTTCATAGTGTGAATACCAAAAGATGTAAGGTTGATAATGATAGTCCCACATACTTGTGGCACTGCCGCCTTGGTCACATAGGTGTCAAACGCATGAAGAAGCTCCATGCAGATGGACTTTTAGAGTCTCTTGATTACGAATCATTTGACACATGCGAACCATGCCTCATGGGTAAAATGACCAAGACCCCGTTCTCAGGAACAATGGAGCGAGCAACCAACTTATTGGAAATCATACATACTGATGTGTGCGGTCCAATGAGCGTTGAGGCTCGCGGTGGCTATCGTTATGTTCTCACCCTCACTGATGACTTGAGTAGATATGGGTATGTCTACTTAATGAAACATAAGTCTGAGACCTTTGAAAAGTTCAAGGAATTTTAGAGTGAGGTTGAGAATCAACGTGACAGGAAAATCAAGTTCTTGCGATCAGATCGTGGGGGAGAATACTTGAGTCACGAATTTGGCACACACTTAAGAAAATGTGGAATAGTTTCACAACTCACGCCGCCTGGAACACCTCAGCGTAATGGTGTGTCCGAACGTCGTAATCGCACTCTATTAGATATGGTGCGATCTATGATGTCTCTTACTGATTTACCGCTATCATTTTGGGGCTATGCTTTAGAGACTGCCGCATTCACTTTAAATAGGGCACCGTCGAAATCCGTTGAGACGACACCGTATGAATTATGGTTTGGTAAGAAACCTAAGCTGTCGTTTCTAAAAGTTTGGGGATGCGATGCTTATGTCAAGAAACTTCAACCTGAAAAGCTCGAACCCAAGTAGGAAAAATGCGTCTTCATAGGATACCTTAAAGAAACTATTGGGTATACCTTCTACCTCAGATCCGAAGGCAAGATCTTTGTTGCCAAGAATGGATCCTTTCTAGAGAAGGAGTTTCTCTCGAAAGAAGTAAGTGGGAGGAAAGTGGAGCTTGATGAAGTACTGCCTCTTGAAGCAGAGAGTAGCGCAGCTCAGGAAAATGTTCCTGTGGTGCCTGCACCAATTAGAGAGGAAGTTAATGATGATGATCAAGATACTTCTGATCAAGCTCCTACTGAACTTCGAAGGTCCACAAGGACACGTTCCGCACCAGAGTGGTACGGCAACCCTGTCTTGGAAATCATGTTGTTAGATAACGGTGAACCTTCGAACTATGAAGAAGCGATGGCGGGCCTGGATTCCGACAAATGGCTGGAAGCCATGAAATCCGAGATAGGATCCATGTATGAAAACGAAGTATGGACTTTGACTGACTTACCCGATGATCGGTGAGCCATAGAAAATAAATGGATCTTTAAGAACAAGACAGACGCGGATGGTAATGTGACCATCTATAAAGCTCGGCTTGTCGCTAAGGGTTATCGACAAGTTCAAGGGGTTGACTACGATGAGACTTTCTCACCTGTAGCGAAGCTGAAGTCCGTCCGAATCATGTTAGCAATTGCCGCATTCTATGATTATGAGATATGGCAAATGGACGTCAAAACGGCATTCCTTAATGGTTTCCTTAAGGAAGAATTGTATATGATGCAGCCGGAAGGTTTTGTCGATCCTAAGAATGCTGACAAGGTGTGCAAGCTCCAACGCTCGATTTATGGGCTGGTGCAAGCATCTTGGAGTTGGAACATTCGCTTTGATGAGATGATCAAAGCGTTTGGGTTTATGCAGACTTATGGAGAAGCCTGCGTTTACAAGAAAGTGAGTGGGAGCTCTGTAGCATTTCTCATATTATATGTAGATGACATACTTTTGATGGGAAATGATATAGAGCTTTTGGACAGCATTAAGGCCTACTTGAATAAGAGTTTTTCAATGAAGGACCTTGGAGAAGCTGCTTATATATTAGGCATCAAGATCTATAGAGATAGATCAAGACGCCTCATAGGTCTTTCACAAAGCACATACCTTGATAAGATATTGAAGAAGTTCAATATGGATCAGTCTAAGAAGGGGTTCATGCCTGTGTTGCAAGGTGTGAAATTGAGCTCAGCTCAATGTCCGACCACGGCAGAAGATATAGAAGAGATGAGTGTCATTCCCTATGCCTCAGCCATAGGGTCTATTATGTATGCCATGCTGTGTACCAGACCTGATGTAAACCTTGCCGTAAGTTTGGTAGGTAGGTACCAAAGTAATCCCGGCAAGGAACACTGGACAGCGGTCAAGAATATCCTGAAGTACCTGAAAAGGACTAAGGAAATGTTTCTCGTTTATGGAGGTGACGAAGAGCTCGTCGTAAAGGGTAACGTCGACGCTAGCTTCGACACAGATCTGGATGACTCTAAGTCACAAACCGGATACGTGTATATTTTGAATGATGGGGCAGTAAGCTGGTGCAGTTGCAAGCAAAGCGTTGTGGCGGGATCTACATGTGAAGCCGAGTACATGGCAGCCTCGGAGGCAGCACACGAAGCAGTCTGGGTGAAGGAGTTCATTACCGACCCAGGAGTCAAACCCAATGCGTCGGGCCCGATGACTCTCTTCTGTGACAACACTGGAGCTATTGCCCTTGCCAAGGAGCCCAGGTTTCATAGGAAGACCAGGCATATCAAACGTCGCTTCAACTCCATTCGTGAAAGTGTTCAAAATGGAGACATAGAGATTTGTAAAGTACATACGGACCTGAATGTAGCAGATCCGTTGACTAAACCTCTCCCTAGAGCAAAACATGATCAACACCAGAATACCATGGGTGTTCGATTCATCACAATGTAACTAGATGATTGACTCTAGTGCAAGTGGGAGACTGTTGGAAATATGCCCTAGAGGCAATAATAAAATGATTATTATATTTCCTTGTTCATGATAATTGTCTATTATTCATGCTATAATTGTATTATCCGGAAATCGTAATACATGTGTGAATACATAGACCACAATGTGTCCCTAGTGAGCCTCTAGTTGACTAGCTCGTTGATCAACATATAGTCATGATTTCCTGGCTATGGACATTGGGATGTCATTGATAACGGGATCACATCATTAGGAGAATGATGTGATGGACAAGACCCAAACCTAAGCATAGCACAAAGATCGTGTAGTTCGTTTGCTGTAGCTTTTCTGGATGTCAAGTATCATTTCCTTAGACCATGAGATTGTGCAACTCCCGGATGCCGTAGGAGTGCCTTGGGTGTGCCAAACATCACAACGTAACTGGGTGACTATAAAGGTACATTACAGGTATCTCCGAAAGTGTCTGTTGGGTTGGCACGAATCGAGACTGGGATTTGTCACTCCGTATGATGGAGAGGTATCTCTAGGCCCACTCGGTAATGCATCATCATAATGAGCTCAATGTGATAAAGTGGTTGATCACGGGATCATGCATTACGGTACGAGTAAAGTGACTTGCCGGTAACGATACTGAACGAGGTATTGGGATACCGACGATCGAGTCTCGGGCAAGTAACGTACCGATTGACAATGGGAATTGAGTACGGGATTGATTAGGTCCTCGACATCGTGGTTCATCCGATGAGATCATCGAGGAGCATGTGGGAGCCAACATGGGTATCCAGATCCCGCTGTTGGTTATTGACCAGAGAGTCGTCTCGGTCATGTCTGCTTGTCTCCCGAACCCGTAGGGTCTACACACTTAAGGTTCGGTGACGCTAGGGTTGTATAGATATGAGTATGCAGTAATCCGAAAGTTGTTCGGAGTCCCGGATGAGATCCTGGACGTCACGAGAAGTTCCGGAATGGTCCGGAGGTGAAGAATTATATATAGGAAGTGTTATTTCGGCCATCGGGAAAATTTCGGGGTCACCGGTATTGTACCGGGACCAACGTATGGGTCCCGGGGGTCCACCGGGTGGGGCCACCCATCCCGGAGGGCCCCAAGGGCCGAAGTGGGGAGGGGAACCAGCCCTTAGTGGGCTGGTGTGCCCCCCCTTGGGCCCCCCCATGCGCCTAGGGTTGGGAACCCTAGGGGAGGGGGCGCCTCCACTTGCCTTGGGGGGTACTCCACCCCCTTGGCCGTCGCCCCCCCTAGGAGATCCCATATCCTAGGGCCGGCGCACCCCCCTAGGGGGCCTATATAAAGGGGGGAGGGATGGCAGCCACACCTCAAGCCTTGGCGCCTCCCTCTCCCCTGCTACACCTCTCCCTCTCCCAGAAGCTCGGCGAAGCCCTGCTGCGGTGACTGCTGCATCCACCACCACGCCGTCGTGCTGCTGGATCTTCATCAACCTCTCCTTCCCCTTGCTTGATCAAGAAGGAGGAGACATCACGCTGACCGTACGTGTGTTGAACGCGGAGGTGCCGTCCGTTCGGCGCTAGGATCTCCGGTGATTTGGATCACAACGAGTACGACTCCCTCATCCCCGTTCTTTGAACGCTTCCGCTCGCGATCTACAAAGGTATGTAGATGCATCCGATCACTCGTTGCTAGATGAACTCATAGATGGATCTTGGTGAAAAAGTAGGATTTTTTTTTGTTTTCTGCAACGTTCCCCAACATAAGCCTTGCAAGCATTGCAGCTAATGAGTTAGTTGCGGGATTATGTATTATAGAACGAGTAAATAGACTTGCCGGTAACGAGATTGAACTAGGTATTGAGATACCGACGATCGAATCTCGGGCAAGTAACATACCGATGACAAAGGGAACAACGTATGTTGTTATGCGGTTTGACCGATAAAGATCTTCGTAGAATATGTGGGAACCAATATGAGCATCCAGGTTCCGCTATTGGTTATTGACCGGAGACGTGTCTCGGTCATGTCTACATAGTTCTCGAACCCATAGGGTCCGCACGCTTAAAGTTCGATGACAGTTATATTATGAGTTTATGTGTATTGATGTACCGAAGGTAGTTCGGAATCCCGGATGAGATCGGGAACATGACGAGGAGTCTCGAAATGGTCGAGACGTAAAGATCGATATATTGGACGACTATATTCGGACATCGGAAAGGTTCCGAGTGATTCGGGTATTTTTCGGAGTACCGGAGAGTTACGGGAATTCGCTGGGGAGTATATGGGCCTTATTGGGCTTTAGGGGAAAGAGAGAGGAGAGGTTGGGCGCCCCCAAGGCCTAGTCCGAATTGGACTAGGGGGAGGGGCTGCGCCCCCTCCTTCCTTCTCTTCTCTCTTCCCTTGCCTTGACTCCTACTCCTACTACTTGGAAGGGAGGAATCCTACTCCCGGTGGGAGTAGGACTCCTCCAGGGCGCGCCATAGGGGCCGGCCCTCTCCCCCCTCCTCCACTCCTTTATATACGTGGCCAGGGGGCACCCCATAGACACAACAATTGATCTCTTGATCTCTTAGCCGTGTGCGGTGCCCCCCTCCACCATAATCCACCTCGGTTATATCGTAGCGGTGCTTAGGCGAAGCCCTGCGTCGGTAGAACATCATCATCGTCACCACGCCGTCGTGCTAACGAAACTCTCCCTCAACACTCGGCTGGATCGGAGTTCGAGGGACGTCATCGAGATGAACGTGTGCAGAACTCGGAGGTGCCGTGCATTCGGTAATTGATCGGTCGGATCGTGAAGACGTACGACTACATCAACCACGTTGTGCTAACGCTTCTGCTTTCGGTCTACGAGGGTACATGGACAACACTCTCCCCTCTCGTTGCTATGCATCACCATGATCTTGCGTGTGCGTAGGAAATTTTTGAAATTACTACGTTCCCCAACAGTCCAGGCGTTATCACACGCAATTTCGGACCACACCCCGTTGCTTGTTGACTCTAGCGATCCTACCCATGTGGGCAATAAGGACACCTTTTCTTTCGAATTATCGTGGTTTGATAGAGAAGGGTTCCTTGATTTGATTGCTAGAGAATGGGCAAAAAAATCAGGAGGAAGGTCTCCTGTTGAAAGGTGGCAGAATAAGATTAGGCATCTGCGAAGATTCCTTCGTGGATGGGCTAAAGATACGCATGTGATTTATAAGGCTGAGAAGAAAAGGCTTCCTTTTCTTATTCAATCCCTAGATTTAAAAACCGAGTCCACTATCTTAGATACCTGAGAGCTGGAAACTAAGGTGGAGGCGGAGTTGAGACTGAGAGAACTTCTTCGGGAGGAGGAATTGAAGTGGGCATTGGAAGCTAAGGTTCGCAAAATCATCCAAGGGGATGATAACACTCAGTTCTTCCATATGATTGCAAATGGAAAACACCGCAAGAAGAGGATATTTTAGCTAGAGCAGGACGAGGGGACGATTTTAGGACAAGAGAATCTGAAAGTGTATATCACCAATTACTATAAGCAGCTGTTTGGGCCTCCGGAGGATAACTTTGTGTCCTTAGATGAGTCCAGGGTTGAGGATGTTCCTCAACTTGCGTCAGACGAGAATGAGATTTTGACTGCCCCATTTACGGAGAAAGAGGTGTTTGAGGCAATTTCACAAATGATAAACAATAAGGCTCCAGGGCCGGATGGTTTTCCGATGGAGTTTTATAAAAAATGCTGGCATATTATCAAAGGGGACTTGCTTCCGATGTTCCATGATCTATTCTCTGGACAGCTTCAGTTATTTCAGCTTAATTTTGGAACGATAACTCTACTCCCTAAGAAAATAGAGGCCGTTCGTATTGAGCAGTTCAGGCCTATCTATCTTCTTAATGTCAGTTTCAAAATTTTCACCAAGGTTGGGACTAATAGGCTTACGCAAATTGCGCACTCTATGGTGCAGCCGTCCCAAACGGCTTTCATGCCGGATAGAAACATCCTAGAAGGGGTTGTCATCCTGCATGAAACGCTCCATGAAATCCACACAAAAAAACTGGGCGGAGTTGTTTTCAAAGTGGACTTTGAGAAAGCATACGATAAGGTCAAATGATCCTTCCTTCAACAGGCTTTGCATATGAAAGGTTTTGATCAGGCCTGGAGACACCAGGTAGACTCTTTTACGCAAAAATGGAGTGTTGGGATTAAAGTGAATGATGATATATGTCACTATTTCCAAACACACAAAGGGGTGAGGCAAGGAGATCCGACGTCACCTATCCTCTTCAACATAGTGGTCGATATGTTGACAATTCTCATAGGAAGGGCTAAGATGCGGGTAAGGTAGGTGGCCTTGTCCCCCACTTAGTTGATGGAGGTGTATCCATTCTACAGTATGCCAATGATACTATCACCTTCATGGAGCACGA
The DNA here is from genome assembly GCF_003073215.2 of Triticum urartu. Taxonomy (NCBI): domain Eukaryota; kingdom Viridiplantae; phylum Streptophyta; class Magnoliopsida; order Poales; family Poaceae; genus Triticum; species Triticum urartu. Next base: position 121,574,124 of record NC_053023.1, on the reverse strand, counting down.
TTTAGCAAAAGGGCGAAACATGAAGCTAGTGTTATGCTTATTCGAACAATTGACCGGGTTAAAGATTAATTTCCATAAGAGCGAACTGTTCTGTTTCGGGAGAGCTAATGATGACCAAGATGCGTACAAACAATTGTTCGGATGTGAATTGGGGGTTTTACCTTTCACGTATCTAGGTATACCAATTCATGATCGTAAGCTGACCAACAGAGAAGGACCGGTCGTGCCTCTCCGAAAGGAAAGAAAACACGTTTTGTTTTTTCTTGTTTTGCGTTCAGAAAGGAAAAAAATGCATTTTTTTCGTTCCACGAGAGGCACAGGTTTACTTCTCGTGGAGGCACGAATTTGCTTCTGTGAGAGGCACGGTCATGCTTCTCGAAAAAACAAACGCTTTCTTCTTTTTTGTTCCGCGAGTGACACGTATTTACTTCTCGTGGAGGCACGGATTTGCTTTCGCGAGAGGCACGGTCATGCCTCTCGGAAAGAGAAAAAACATGTTTTCCTTTTTTTCCGTTCGGCGAGAGGTACGGATTTGCTTTCGCGAAAGGCACAGTCGTGCCTCTCGGAAAAGAAAAAAACATGTGTTTTTTGTTCCATGGTAGGCATGGATTTGCTTCAGTGGGTGGCACGGTCATGCCTCTCGAAAAGAAAAAAAACACATTTTTTCTTCGTTCCGCAAGAGGCACGGTTTTACTTCTCGTAAAGGCACATATTCGCTTCCGCGAGAGGAACGATCGTGCCTCTTAGAAGGGAAAAATGTATCTTTTTCTTGTTTCACAAAAGGCACGGATTTACTCGTGATTTGGTCCGATCTTTTCATGAAAAAAGTTCGTCAAATCTATCAACACAGATTAATTTTGAACATCTCGACATGAAGAATCCAACGATGAAAACAATTCGAGATTTGTACCCACAGTTTAAGAGATAAAATGTTTTAAATAAACAAATCTACGAAAAAGTGAAAACTCATTGCGAAAAGTGACGCACATAAAGCGCGTCACTTGTTGTGACCTGACAAGATGGGAGTGTTCCTTGTAAGGAGTACTCCGCGCGTACTTTCTAATGGTATGAGTTTTGGACTATACAACTCATTTTATGTTGGTCAAATTATATATCAAGTGATATGCATAATAAGCCTTATAAACCAAAAAGAAAGCAATACATTGCAACTGGCGAGAAAACATATACTAATAACAACAACGGGGACACATTACACAATGAACAACCGGAAAAAAGAAGACCATACTTCAAACTCATGCGGGCTGCATTCAAATCCAAAGTTTGGTTTTCCCTGGGTTTTTCTTTCGACGGCATCACACATCAGAGCTCTCCCATCCTCTTGGCGCATTCCACGCTGCAGTCCAGCGTCTCCTCCACACCATACTTGAACCTGAATCCCAGATCCACAAGCTTGCTCGAATCACCCTTCACCCTCACCCCCTCTCCCGCCACCCTACACCACCATCACCACCACAGAAAAACAAGCACAAATTGATCAACCAAGCCACAGATAATAATATCCGAGAACATAGAGAAGGAAGACTAGGTCGATCGATTGCATATACATACTTCTTGAGCAGTATCTTGTGCTCCGGGTAGCGGGCGGCGAAGCGGGCGAGGTAGTCCTCCATGTTGGGGTACCCGACGGCGCAGAGGAAGCGGCCGGCCACGGACGGCTGGTCCATGCAGAAGAGGTGCGCCTCGCAGACGTCCTCGATGTGCACCAGCGGCACGGAGCCGCAGAGCGCCTGTATGAACTTGAGGGAGTTGTGGTGCATCTCGTTGCCGGTGAGCGGCGCCACCACCACGGGGATGCTGCTCCACAGGATGGGCTGGATGGTGTCGCCGCCGACGAGCCCGCACGCCAGCGTCACCACCTCGAACGCCCTGCCCTCCGACTTGTCGTTGTACCCCAGCAGCTCCTCCTCCGACAGCCGCTTGGACGACACGTACGCCTGCGTACACGCCAACACGTCGCCGTTAGTTGCTGGTACACCCAGCTGATATGGATCGGCTGTCCGAGAGAGTGTGGATACTTACGTCGAGGTGAACGTTGCTGTAACCGTAGGAGAGGTTGAGCGGCGACCAGCAGGACTCGTTCATGCTGTCCTTGTACCCGTCGCCGTCCTCCTTGAGCGGCGAGGCGGCCGTGACGGAGGCCGTGTGGATGACGCGCCGCACCGTCTTGGACCGCTCGCACTGCTGCAGGATGATGCGCGTCGCGTCCACGATCGCTTCCGTTATGTTCTTGTACTGCATGCATATTAACGATGAACACTTTCTTTGTTAACTTATATGTATAAACAGATATGCAACTGTACTGTGCTAAAAAAGTTATATATGTGAAAAAAAGCTGTTAGTATTCAGTAAAATTGATGTACTAACCGCACAACAGTCCCAAGTTGACTATCCTTTGGTATGTGACATATAAAGTATGATTGATTTGATGCCAACAGTTGGCATGTCAATATTCTGCAGATGCCAAACGTTGGCTAGTAATTGGTTAGCTACCAACTTTTCTTGCCAACCTACAAAAAATTATCAACCTTTGGCAACTTTTATTTTATGCAAAATGTTAGTTTGCCAAATATTGGCAGTTCCAAACGTTGTCATCAAACCAACTATGGCCATATATTGGACATGCAGTCGTTGACGTAGCAACGGCACACACCACACAGTGAACCGCTGGTCGGCACGGTCGCAATCTAGAGTGCTTGTCAAACGCATGCACGAAGAAGAGTCCAACACATGGAGCGCCGGAATTCCAATCACGTCCCAATCAAACCGCTCGAGCACTCGACTACGCATGCAGTTTCTAGATCGACTTCTAGTGCCAGCAATAGCCAAGGTCGGTCCGTGTCCGGAGTTTCTCTAATCCGGGTATCTTATCCCGTGCAAAGCTCGGTCATCTGTTAGCCAGAGTCAGCTCAAAAAGAAAAAAAAATCCCGCTTCAAGCGTGGCCGTGGTGCAGAAATGGAGACCACCGAGCGAGTGGACGAGATCGCCCCATGGTGACCATGCGGTTGTGGCTACGGCCGGGATCTCCCCGCCGCTGATGTAACCCACGTTATGGCTGGCGATCTCGTCGCGTCCACGGATGGAATTACTCCCTCCGGTTCTTTTAAGTTCGCATATAAGATTTGTATAAAATCAAGCTTCGTAAAGTTTGATTAACTTTATAAAAAATATCAATATTCATAATATGAAATCAATATCAGTAGATGTCTCATAACTTAATTTTCATATTGTATAGCTTTAACATGGTAAATGTTAGTACTTTTTGTATAAATATGATCAAACTTTATAAAATTTGATTTTAGACAATTTTTATATACAGAGTAAAAGGGACCGGAGGAAGGAGTATTAAGAAGTACCGATCGAGGGTCTATCCTGCCAGCGAGCGTGAAGACAAAAGAGAAAGTCAGCGCGAGGCCATTATATTGGCCGAAAGCCGCCGCCACCGCCTACGATAACAGGGGACAGACCGCGAGTTAAGAACTCCGCACGCCGCCCCTCGCCGGCTATCTGCACTCCAATCAATTTCGTGGTGGAAGTTTGAGTCGATCGCATCGGCACATACCCGGAGTAATAGTAGGTACGTAGTTTATTCTAGTAGTACGAGAAAAATATGCACCGATGTACTAGCTCCTACGTAGTGGTTAAGCGTCACAAAATATTCAGGCACCAGCAGATCGAGCTGTGAGCTCCATCGAGAGGCGGGTGACCAGCCAGATTTTGAGCTCGAGTTTGTCCGATCGTCTTGCGTTACCTTGGTGCTGCTGGAGTCGTGCAGCAGCGGGGTGGCGACGAGGAAGACGAATTCGCAGCCCTGGATGGCCGGCTCGAAGGAGGCGGCGTCGTAGATGTCCGCCTCGAACAGCACCAGCCGCTCCGCCGCGCTGGGGAGCGACCTCAGCAGCCCTGTCTTCTTCTCATCCCCTGCCACGAACGCATTCACCAACGGTTCCGTACGACGATTAGCCTTCTTGCAGCTACAAGGACTTGCGGCCATGGATATTCGGTCTACTCCAGAGTTCCATGCAAAGAATATACTAGGGCTACATGCTAGCTGAACTTACGGAGGGATCTCAAGGTGGCGTGGACGACGCAGCCTCGCTCCAGAAGCTTGCGGACGAGCCAGGCCGCGATGTAGCCGGCGGCTCCGGTGACGCACACCCTGCTCATCTTCCTCACAGCAAGCTTCTCGGACTCTCGGTCTCCCGTGTTCTCTTCTCCTCCGGTCAAGGGAATCGACTCAACTGACTGTGTCGTCCATGGCCCTCTCTGCCGCTTTAAGTAAGGTCACGCCGGCCCGAGACTTCCGTTTCCTCTGCTGGAAAACCGCGTCACGACGCGATGGTTTCGGAGGGCGACTGCCCACCTGCTCTGCTCTGCTATAGCTAACAGACAAATTGTGGTAGTATAAGAATAGCTATTTCCGGATGATGTGTACTACGAGGCACACCGGCGGGTTGCCGAGGTCCAAGGCTTTGTAAAGATCGAACAGCAGTTTCTCGTCCATTGCTGATGTGACGAGATCATGCATGTAAATGCAAGCACATCAGCAGTTGTGTCAGCACGGAGCAAGGTTGTGTTTGGATTATAGATGGGCTTTGACTCGTACTATAAGACAATAACTTCTGATTAATCTCTTAGCCTATTTAAGACAACAATCCCTCATTAATCTCTAACGTCTATTTAGGTGCATGATAAGAGGTGAGAAATTTAGTATCATACTGCTCCAGTAGTAAGAGTGAGACCTCTTTATAAGGGCTACTCTACCACATGTTATTGGAAGCTTCAGAAGAAAAGCTGTATATGTGCGCTCCTCCTCCGTCGCTCGCTTCATCACACTGCGGATTGCGGGAATGAGTGTAGAAAGGTATTGGATGCAACTCAATTGTATTCATCGGAGTTGGTTATAATATATACAACTTGTTTTGCGTGACAAGCCAACTAACCCTACCATATCTCTAGGAGTCAAGCTATACAAGGCTAGAGATCATCGGAAGATCAATTGGAGATAATTACAGATATGTCACGCTCAACACCCCTCCCCCCCCCCCCCCCCCCCCCCCCCCCCGCAGTCGAAGCGTCGATGTCGGCGATGCAAAGACTGGAACGAAACTCCTGAAATACAACGGTTGGCAACCCCTTGGTCATAATGTCAGCAAACTGTTGGGTAGTCGGGACGTGAAGGACACGTAGCTGACTCAACTGGACCTTCTCGCGGACGAAGTGCACATCTTGTTCGATGTGTTTGGTGCGCTTATGCTGCACCGGATTGGTCGCGAGATAGGTGGCCGAAACATTATCACAAAAAATCACCGTATCCTTCGGGATAGGAACCCGAAGTTCACCAAGTAGGTGACGTAGCCAACAAGTCTCAACGACGACGTTGGCAACAACACGGTACTCGGCCTCGGCACTCGAGTGGGAGACAGTGGGCTGCCGCTTAGAGGACCATGAGACAAGCAAGTCGCCTAAGAAGACACAGTAGCCCGGCATGGATCGTCGAGTGTCAGGACAACCAGCCCAGTCCGCATCCGTATAGGCTAGAAGCTCGCTGGAGGCGGAAGCACATAGACGAAGACCATAAGTCGACGTGCCACGGATGTACCGAAGAATACGCTAACCAGAGACCAATGAACATCACGAGGCGAGTGCATATGCAAGCAAACTTGCTGCACCTTCTGGTGAACGTAAGGTACTGAAGTGTGCCAACGATACCGCGGTAGAGAGCAGCATCAGTGGCAGGCTGTCCAGCTGAGGCAGAAAGCTTCGGCTTGGCCTCGGCGGGTGTAGTAGCCGACACGATCCAACATGTCAAGAGCATACTGCCCTTGATGAAAAAAAACCTGAAGCATCACGTCGCACATTCATACCGAGGAAGAAGTGCAACGCGCCCAGGTCCTTCAGGCGAAACTCGGAGCCAAGATGACCAGTGATGTCGCGAAGCATGTCCTCTCGTGATGCAGTGTAACGCCCCGAGACCGATGCACCAGGTGTCTTCCAGTTATTCGCTGTTGTTGCCATGTCATTTGCTTGCGTGTTGCATCTTGCCTTGTCATCATGTGCATTGCATCATCATGTTTTCAAAACTTGGATCCGTTCGGGTCTCCAAGTTCTTTCCGTTATCCGTTCTGAGCCCAGACACACTTACACGCGCTCGCGACACCTCCGAAATAGTATTTTATAAGTGGCCGAAAAGTGTTCTCGGAATAGGGTGAAAGTTGGCGTGCGGTCTTATTATAGTGTAGATAGACCGCCTGTCAAATTTCATCGAGTTCAGAGTCCATTTGATGCCCCAACGGATAACTATAGCGACAGTATAGCCGGTCTATCATCGGATGTTGTCGATCTCCAGAAACAGCTGCCGGGCTGCATTCCTCCTCTTTCCTTGCAGACCACCTCCTCTCTACACAACCCACTATCCCCACCGGCAGCCCACCTATCCCTTCTCGCGTCCGGAGCCGTCCGATGGTGATCGCACAATCCGAAAACCCCTCCTAACCCCTCAAACCCTAGCCCTAGCTATAAAAGGAAGCCCACCTTCCATTTTTGGCAGCAGACAACTCCTTCCTCGAAATCCGTGCGCCGCCAGCCTCCTTCAACCTTCTCGTTTTCCACGCCGGCCTAACCCGCCTCCGCCACTTGGCGCCGCCTGAGCGGTCAGCGCCGCCGCAACCGCCGCCCTCCACCAACGGGAGGCTGCCACGCGCGCCGCGGCCTTCACCCCGCCACCCGGGCCCGCAAAAGCCCATCTGCGGCCCGCCCCGGGCCGATCTGGGCCCGAGGCGCCCGTGTCGCGCCACCATCGTTCGCCGTCCTCCTGCCCCGAGCGGGATCGAGGAGAGGAACTCCATGTCGAGCTCCAGGCGCCCGTCCCCGTCCTCACCGGCGGCCTTGCCAGAGTCATCACCGGAGACCTCCCAGGCCGGACCCCGCCGCCCTGCTCCTACTTCCCCTGCCTGTCTCCTTCTCCTCCCTCCTCTCACATCTCCCTCTCTCCCATTCTACAGGAGCCGCCGCCGCAATTGATGAGCGCGAGCCGAGCTCGTCGTCGCCGGTCCTGCTCCGGCCAGATCCGGGCATGGCTCCCCGGATCCGAACCCCCTGCGCCCGTTCCCGTCCGCCAAGTCCATCGCCTCGCCGCCCCTTCGCCCGCTCGTCGGAGCTCTGCTCCAGGCGCCGCCCGCAGCTCGCTGCATCGAAAGGAGAACGAGCGCACGAGTAGCGCTCGCGTTGACCGTGCCCTGGCCCAGCGGTCTCGCTCGGCCTGCCTCCACCAACTGGGCCTCAGCCCATGGTGAGCCACCGCTGCGCCCCCTTCCACTGTTGGGCTAGTTAGATTCGGCCCAGTCCTTGTTTTTTCCTGCCGAACGAATTTAGCTATTATCCGCAGGATTGCAGTTTTACAGAAAAGTCCCTAGTTTTCATGCATATAATTACTCATGAACCGTGCATCATATTAAAATGTTTTATATATGTAACTTGCTTAAATTTTTGCCTAGTTTCATAATATGCCACTTTAAACCATGTTTAAAATGTTTAAAATGTTTTTTGTGTTTATTTTGTATAATGCCATGTTAAAATGATTTATTTCATAACAAATATCCGCAGCTCCATTTTAAATAAATTATATATGTAAATGGGGTAGAAAAATGCATAGATTAACACGGTGCACTTTGTTTTACTGTTTAACAACAATAAAATCAGCTTTAGGACAGAACAGTACAAACTCTAAAATATGCGCATGAGGATTTTCCGGACTTATTGTTTGTTGTTCCGACCTCATTTAAACTTGCCTAGATAGGTAGTTTTCATATGCTTCACCCCTTGCCATGTTTAATAACATTTAATATTGTTGGGTACATAAACGAGAGAGAACTAAATAATTGATGTGGTGTTTCGTCAATACGCAACTTGTTGCATATTGAGCTCCACTTAATTTCTAGTTTTGGTTGTTGCACTTTGCCATGTCATGCCTTTTTAAACCGGACATGCATCATACTTGATTATGCATCATGCCATGTTTATGCTTGTTGGTTTACCATGTTGCTTGCTTCTTTCCGGGTTGCTTCTCTCGTTAGCTTCGGTTTTGTTCTGGAGTTGTGAGGATTCGTTCGACTACGTTCGTTTGTCTTCTTCATGGACTCGTTCTTCTTCCTTGCGGGATCTGAGGCAAGATGACCATACCCTCGAAATCACTTCTATCTTTGCTTGCTAGTTGTTCGTTCTATCGCTATGTCGCGCTACCTACCACTTGTTATATCATGCCTCCCGTATTGCCATGTCAAGCCTCTAATCCACCTTCCTAGCAAACCGTTGTTTGGCTATGTTACCGCTTTTGCTCAGCCCCTCTTATAGCGTTGCTAGTTGCAGGTGAAGTTGAAGTTTGTTCCATGTTGGAACATGGATATGTTGGGATATCACATTATCTCTTATTTAATTAATGCATCTATATACTTGGTAAAGGGTGGAAGGCTCGGCCTTATGCCTGGTGTTTTGTTCCACTCTTGCCACCCTAGTTTCCGTCATACCGATGTTATGTTCCTTGATTTTGCGTTCCTTACGCGGTTGTGTGTTATGGGAACCCCTTGACAGTTCACTTTGAATAAAACTCCTCCAGCAAGGCCCAACCTTGGTTTTACCATTTGCATACCTACCACCATATACCTTTCCCTTGGGTTCTGCAGACTCAAGGGTCATCTTTATTGTAACCCCCCCGGGTCAGTGCTCCTCCGAGTGTTGGTTCAAAACGGGTAACCTGCGGGGCCACCTCGGGGCAACTTGAGGGCTGGGTTTACTCGTAGTTTGACCTATCCGGTGTGCCCTGAGAACGAGATACGTGCGACTCCTATCGGGATTTGTCGGCGCATCGCGCGGCTTTGCTGGTCTTGTTTTACCATTGCCGAAATGTCTTGTAACCGGGATTCCGAGACTGATCGGGTCTTTTCGGGAGAAGGAATATCCTTCATTGACCGTGAGAGCTTGTGATGGGCTAAGTTGGGACACCCCTGCAGGGTATAACTTTCGAGAGCCGTGCCCGCGGTTATGTGACAGATGGGAATTTGTTAATGTCCAGTTGTAGAGAACTTGACACTTGACTTAATTAAAATGCATCAACCGCGTGTGTAGCCGTGATGGTCTCTTCTCAGCGGAGTCCGGGAAGTGAACACGGTCTTGTGTTATGCTTGAATGTAAGTAGTTTTAGGATCACTTCTTGATCACATCTAGCTTCTCGACCGTTGCGTTGCTTCTCTTCTCGCTCTTATTTGCGTATGTTAGCCACCATATTTGCTTAGCGCTTGCTGTAGCTCCACCTCATTACCTTATCCTACCCATAAGCTTAAATAGTCTTGATGTCGCAGGTGTGAGATTGCTGAGTCCTCATGACTCACAGATACTTCCAAACAGTTGCAAGTGCCGATGATACCAGTGCAGGTGACGCAACCGAGCTCAAGTGGGAGCTCGATGAAGACCTTGGTCGTTACTACGTTTCATTTCCTGATGATCAGTAGTGGAGCCCAGTTGGGACGATCGGGGATCTAGCATTTGGGGTTTATCTTCCCTTTTATTCGGATTTGACCGTAGTCGGTCTTTGAGTGTATTTGGATGATGTATGAATTATTTATGTATTGTGTGAAGTGGCGATTGTAAGCCAACTCTTTATCCCTTTCTTATTCAGTACATGGGATTGTGTGAAGATTACCCCTCTTGCGACAAAACTACCATGCGACTATGCCTCTAAGTCGTGCCCTGACACATGGGAGATATAGCCGCATTGTGGGTGTTACATGCAGTGATGACAATATCATCAACATACAGAAGGAGCATTGCGACATGAACGGCTCGATGTAGCACGAATAACGACGTGTCGAATGTGGTGCTGTGAAAACCGAGAGCAGTGAGGAATGCCGCAATGCATTGGTACCACGCACGAGGGGCCTGTTTCAGGTCATAGAGAGACCGGGATAATAGGTAGACGTCATTCGGTCGTTGTGGGTCGACGAAGCCAGCGGGCTGCTGATAGAGAACACGCTCCTGGAGATGATCGTACAAAAAAGCATTGTTGATGTCGAGCTGATGTACATGCCATCATCAAGAAGCAGCGAGATGGAGGGTTTGACGACAGGAGAAAAGGTCTCTGAGAAGTCAGCACCGGCACGCTGAGCAAACCCGCGAACGACCCAATGAGCCTTGTACCTGTCGAGGGAGCCATCCGGGAGGAGTTTATGTCGAAAAACCTACTTGCCGGAGATGATGTTGGCGCCGCGAGGACGAGGGACCAAAGTCCAAGTCCGGTTGGCGACAAGGGTGTCGTACATGGCGCGCATGGCAGTGAGCCAGTGCGGATTACTCAACGCAGAGCGCACCAAGTGCGGTACCGGAGAGATCTTCGTGACACTGAGGTTGTGGTAGCGCAGGTTCGGCTGTTGGATCCCATCCTTGGCACGCATCACCATAGAATGACGAGGCGATGGAGGAGGTGGAAGGGACCACGACGGCGAGGAACCACGAAAACGGGCATAACCGGCGAGGGTGACGACTCGGGTGAGGCCGCGGGAGGCGGCGACGAAGAAATCGTGGGGCCGGTTGAAGAAGCCTTCGAAGGGTCGTCCGAGGACTCGGCCGAAGGCCCGACCGAAGGTGCCGAGGACCCGATCGAGCGGCCCACCGAGGCAGCCGGGTGGGGCAATGAGGGCCCGGGCGAGTGGCCCACCGAGGCGGCCGAGTGGGGCGCCGAGAGGCCGGCTCCTCGTGAGCCGGCGAAGAGGGGCCCAGCGCCGCCCGAGTTGATGAAGGCGAGGCCGGCGCCTCCTGAGCCGACGAAGACGAGGTCGGCTCCTCCTAAGCCGGCGAGGAGACATGGGAGGGCACCGGCGTCGGGGTCCCTGCCGAGGACGGGGAGGCCGAGTGAGCAGCTGGGTGGGCCTCATGCAGAGGCGGCGGGTGGAGCTCAAGGGCGCCATGAGGTCGTCGAGAGGGTGCATCCGGAGACGGCGACGCGATCGAAGATGCCTGCTGAAAGGGAAAGTGAACCTCATCAAAATAAATGTGCTGCGAGACGAACAAACGATGGGACACCGGGTCGTAGCAGCGAAAACCTTTGGTGTTAGGTTGATACCCAAGGAAAACACAGGCAAGAGATCGAGGCGCGAGTTTATGTGGTGCAGTGGCATTGATATTGGGATAACACAAGCATCGAAAGACATGAAGATCGTCATAGGATGGAGGAGACCCAAAGAGGAGGTGATGAGGTGTATAGTGCCACCGCGGTTTGCATGGACGAATGTTGAGGAGAAGTGTGGCGGTAGCTAGAGCATCTGGCCAAAATCATGCATGCATGTGTGCATGGAAAAGCAAAGCGTGAACACTCTCATTAAGTGTGCGAAGAACACGGTCGACACGGCCGTTTTGCTGTGATGTGTAAGGACAGGTGAGACGAAAAATAGTGCCATGGTTGAATAAAAGGTTGCGAATGGAGAGATCATCAAATTCTTTTCCGTTATCCGTTTGGAGGTGAGCAATGGTGCGATGAAAGTGTGTAGCAATATAAGCATAAAAAGAACAAAGAGTCGAAGCTACATCTGATTTGCGGCATAACGGAAAAGTCCAAGTGAAATGAGAGAAATCATCTAAAATCATGAGATAATATGATAAACCCAAATTGCTAGGTACCGGAGAGGTCCAAACATCACAGTGAATAACATCAAAGGGAAAAGTGGCAATTTAGGAGGATGATGTAAACGACAAACGAACATGTTTTCCTATGCGGCAGGCATGACAAGTATGAGCCTCCGATTTATTACAAGAAAAGGGAAAAGTGCGCAAAATTTTGTGAAGAGCATCGGCGCCGGGGTGACCAAGACGAGCGTGCCAGAGAGAGACACCGGCGTGGAGAGCAACCGGGCTGCCGCTTATGGATGGACCATGTGACACTCCAAAAAAAATTTGATTTGGTTTTTATAAAAATCTTTATTTGATTTGGAGGAGGCTATTTAAAATTTTTGGAAGCTATTTAATTTTTTTCTTAAACCCTCTCCCTCTGAAAACTTTTATGACAAATATTTTGGTACTCTTCTCAACCTTGATTTTTGGTCTTGAGAGATTTTCATTTTTGTCTTGACTCTACTCTAGTTATTTTTGAAATTTCTTCTATTAAGAAGAAACCCTAGGGATTATGGGTTTATTCTTTTCCCACTCAAATTTTCCTCTTTTGCCATGTCACATTTTGACATAGCATTCCAAAACCATCCCTGCCTTGGATCAAGTCAAGACTCCCATCTCCAGCAAGTTTCAAACCATTTTTGATTTTTATTTCATTTATTTAATCCTCAAAACTATTTCTGCCATTATTTATGGACCTAGGTGATTTACAAAGGAAGTACCAAATTTCTTTTGAGTTTTGATCCCAAACCAACTCCTCTGGCTAGTCCTTAGTACCCTCAACCTAGATCCATCAAGAACCACTTGTCCTCAGTTCAAATAATTCAAAATTTGCCCTCTGCAAGTTTGGACCAGAAATGCCATTTTTGGTGAAATTCATATTTTTCTTTTTCCAAAAATTCCGAGATAATTCATGCAGCTTCCAGATACACCAAGAGGCCACCTCACCAAAGATCAGCTCCAAAAAAATTTCCCACATGCCAAAATCATTTCATCGAGCACCTGGCATGCACTGTTGCTGTTCAAATTCAGAAACTTCAGAAAGTTCAGTGTTTCTGTTTCGCCGTCAGTGTCGTTTTCTTCAGAACACGGCGTCGATCTCGCCAGTAACTACAGTGGCGCCTTGCTCCCTGTTCCCCCTCCTTATCCAGAGCGCCGCACACTCGTTTGTTCGGGCACCATCGTCGGTGGTGACGTGTCTCACCGACGCCGGCAGCTTCTGCGGTGGCAGAGCCATCCATGGCGGCCAGCAGGGATCAGCACCACCTTTCGGCGCCGTCCAGCACCGCCCAAGCCACCCGTAGCCTCCGCGTGGCTGTCCGCTTGCCTGTGCACGCTGCGGCACCGTCACCGTGGCCTGAGCAGCACAAAGCGTGCTCTCTGCCGCCGACGAGTCCCGTGAGCCGTTCCGTCGAGAACGTGGAGTACCACCCAAGGCAGGCCAAGCTTAGCACTTGAACGGAACCAGTGGACCATCGCGGTGATGCCTAACTCCGTAAACCACCTGACCGACCTCTGCCTCGCCGTAATCATCGCCGGCGTTATCCCGTTCTCGGCCACCGCCTCGGATCGGCTATAAAAGGAGCCCCCGAGCTCATTCTCGATCCAGCGCCACACCTCCACCTCACCAAAGCCCCGCCTAGCCACTAGGAGGACCCCGAGGAGGTCACCTTCTCCGACTCCGGCCGCCCCGATCCGCCTCGGGCTCCGGCTTGATTCACTCAGGTGAGGCCATTCCCGCCTCCCTAACCGCGTCAGCAACCCTCTAGTGCACCCAGTACCCTAACCTGAGCCTCAATTTGATCTTTGCAGCTCTCCCCTGTGAGATCCACCAACGCCCGAACCACCGTCCGCCGGAGTTGGGGCCGCCGTCGACGTGGTGCTCGCTGACGCTCAACTCCACCACCCACATGTGCGGAAGAACACGGTGAACACGTTGGTACCTTCCGATCCCCCTGCCTCGCCGTGGATCGCCATCGACGACCGCCGCGGCCCTCGGGCGCCAGCGCTCTGTTTTAGTTTTCAAACCCGACGGGTGGGACCTCCCCGTCAGCTTTTTTCTCTTTTTTGAAACGTTTTCTGAAAACGCCTTCAGGCAAAATATGTCTCCCCCCTGGACTGACGTATTCTAAACTGAAACGTTTTCTGTTTTTATAAAGTGAACCCTGGAAACTTTCTGTTTCATTACAGAAAGGTCCCTAGACTAAAACTATTATAACTTTTAAACAAAAGATGATTTTAACTTGAAACTTTTTCTGTCTAGTTTTTTGTCATATTTATTTGAAAAATATTTGGGATACTTTTTGTGCATGCAGGGTATTTATGTAGTGTCCAATTTTTCTTTAATACGTAGATACCAGAAGGGGTAAAGGAGACGCGTACTTCACCGAGCTAGACTCCGACTTCTCCGAACCAGGCAAGCATGCTTGAACCTTTGATATGATGAGTGTTTTGCATGTTTGCTCGAGTAGTTTTCTCATGGCATGTTTATATAAGCATTTGTGAATGTTATGTGCATGCAAGACAAGCTGCAGCTGAGCTTCGAAGTTGATGTGTTCTTATGATGATAAGATAACACGATCATGTGGTGACATGATGGGTTGCAGGCTGGTAGTGTTGAAGCATGCCAGCTTTATGCCAACCATGAACTCCAGTTTTAACGTGGGTCAAGTCTCGATCCCGTTCGTTTCCCCTTCGTGCTGCCACATGTTTTCTGCAAAGAGTGCGGTTTAGTAAGTTGCAAACCTCTTTCCTGGTACACACCAAACAGAGGGACCGCGATGAGGGTTCCATGGCCCTGGATTAAAGCCGGTCATCCGGTCAGGGGGCATGGGTGTTTCCGGTTGGGACCGAGAGGGGGGCACCCCTTAGAGCGCGCGATATAAATTTGATCCCATGCTATTCGAGGTTGTGGCCTCCCCGTCTTAAGGTTTTTCTTGAACGTTGCCGAGGGTGATTCCTGGCAACGGAATGTGGAATGGGTGTGTACTGGTTAGACGTGTTTCTTCTAAAACACCGTAAACAGAACTAGTCCTTGTGACTACCGAAATCCGTTGGCTGTGGTAAAGAGTACAAACTCTGCAGAGTCAAAATCAGCCGAGTATCCATGTCCACGAGCAAGGACTTGAACCTCATCTCTGTGTCAGTGTCAGTCTCAGTGGCAAATCTCAGTGTCAACCCCAGTGGCAGTCTCCGGAGAATAGATATAAAACCGAGAGTGGTAAACTCGGTTGAAGGTTATTCATGTGAATGGACTAACCAGTTTATTATTATATGCTGAGTATTTCCTTGTGATGATTTGAATTCATGAGCTACTTAAATTCGAATGATAAACTATAAGCCCTTTATGTGATGTCGCTCAGACGTCCGACTGTGGCATTATTGTTACTTACTTTTGATATAAGCCCTTTATGTGATGTCGCTCAGACGTCCGACTGTGGCATTATTGTTACTTACTTTTGATATAAGCCCTTTATGTGATGTCGCTCAGACGTCCGACTGTGGCATTATTGTTACTTACTTTTGATATAAGCCCTTTATGTGATGTCGCTCAGACGTCCGACTGTGGCATTATTGTTATTTACTTTTGATATAAGCCCTTTATGTGATGTCGCTCAGACGTCCGACTGTGGCATCACTGTTATTTATTTTCATTATAAGCCCTCTCCGAGGTGTCGCTTAGACACCCGACTGTGGCACGTCCTGTTATTTACTTTTCAATATAAGCCCTTTATGTGGTGTCACCTCGACACCCAACTGCGGCATGTTAAATTTGTTTTCACCTTTCGAGGCGTCGCTTCAGACACCCGATCGGTCTTCAGTTATTTTCATTGGGATTTCGGGAGGACTACCGCCTGATTTCCTCTTATTTATCGTGCAGTGCAAATCTATTATTTGATTGTGCATACTAACCTGCTCATGTGCATCATGTTTACATTTGTTATATTTTATGTCCGAACTGTCTTGCGAGTACATTCAAAGTACTCACCTGGCTTGTTGATTTGGCCAGATGTTGACGAAGGTGATCTTATGGATGAAGAGTTCGATAGCGAGTCCGACACCTAGAGGAGTCCCAGTCAGTCATGTGCGACCCTGGAGTTGTTCACTTGTACTATACACGCTTCCGCCACCCGAATAAAAATCATCAAGCCTCACTCCGACGCTTGATGAGCTGTAAGATTTCAGAGTCATGTCACCCACTTCACTGTGACATATCCACCACCACCTTTATTACGAGTCAGTAGTTATGCCACCCTACCCTTGTGCCATATCCCCCTTTATGTATAATATAGGCGTGCTTGTAATAAATTATTGAGCATCCTCAGCTCAACCATGTATAATATTAGTACTGCTGGATTTCTATATCAAGATTTTGTCTGCCAGTAAGAAGAATTCTTCTGTAATGGTCAACACAAAGGTCGGCTTTTCAATAAATGTTTTATTGGAAAGGCGGTCCTGACAAACTTGGTATCAGAGCCAGGCTGACTGTAGGAAGCCACTAGGTGCGACAGCTAATCGATCATTAGCTTACTTTATTATTCTGCATATTGTAGCAATTTTCTGTTGGTCATCATAAATTTATGATTTGACTATTCGGGATTTTGTCTACTTTTGTAGATGGCGAGCAACGATTGTGAGTCACATGTGTTCGCCAATGTTCCTGAGGGGTTTATCAAGCTCCTCATCTCCATCACCAAGATCGCGATCGGGCCATCAGTCCGTCCGGAGTACACACTCTACTGACACAAGCTCAGCGACAGTTTGTCTATGTACCAGGCCTCAGTTCAGTTCAAGGGAGGACGCGCCGAGTTCCGCCGCTTCCGATTCATCGGGAGGGCCATGCCTACGGAGAGTCATGCCATGCAGATGGCTGCCCGTGAGGCCATAGCCCGCCTCCGGGATGTTCCTCCTTCGATGAAGACTCGTCGCTACCGCTACCTTCCCTGCCACGTGCCATACACTTGCCACTATGCATTCGCTTGTGCCAGGGGAGAAAGAGATGAGGCTATTGAGATGCTTGTTGAGTACCTCAAGGCACTAGAGGCAGCTTTCGACAACCTCGTGGACGGCCTCGTAGCTGCTCGCATGGATTCCATCCATGGCTGCTCCGCCAACAGGAGGGAGCTTCTCCATATGGCACCACCACTGACGTTCGTCTCGTCCTCAGCATCATATACACCGGCCATCTTTGCCACCGCTCGCCGCCTGCCTACCACTAAGGAGTTTGACCAGGTCATTGCTCCTACTCCCGTCAGAGCTGCACCACCTGCCGCGCCTGCACCAGCTCCTCAGCCCAGTACTTCACGCCTTGAGCCTATTAGCGAGGAAGAGATTGAGTCTCCAGCACCACTGGGTCTTACCCTCAGTAGGCCAAAGGAAGTCTTCACCATCTCCGACTGAGTACGCCTAGCAGCAGTGTGATGTGCCAGCTTGTATGATATGTCTATATGTACATAGGTTTGGTGAGAAGTAGCTTGTTTGCACATCATGTAGGATCTTGGAGAAGTGCACTAGCTTAAATAACATGTCAGGAATGTGTACGCACATCCTGAGTGATGTATTGTATAGTTACGGCTTGCATGTAAGATATGTACGGAGCGGTCCTTCTCCATGCGCGATCAAGTGTTTTCTTGAAAAATGTTGGGGTTCTTAAAATTTCCGCCTTTTCAATTTTTTTTATTTTTATGACACAATTTCCTCATGAGTTTGCAAAATTACCCCAGAGTGAAAAATGCCTCGTCCCTGGACTCGTTCCATGCCAAACCCGCCGGAAGAAAACTATGGTGCCCAGACAAGTAACAACTTCACACAGGGACAGTCAAGTCAGCAAGGCAGTGAGGCAGCATTTACTCAAGTATGCCGCCTTTATGAGCAAAGCCAGTAGCAACACCAGGAAATGATGAACCATGTTATCAATATGGGGAATCATCATGAGCCATATCAGCAGCACTCTAAATTGTCTGAATTACAGAAGACGTGTCCCCCAACGTTCTCTCACACTCATAAACCTCTTGAGGCCGATGATTGGCTTCGAGACATTGAGAGGAAGCTGATTATTGCACAGTGTTCAGACCATGAGAAGGTACTTTATGCACCTCACTATCTCACGGGAGCAGCCGCGTCATGGTGGGAGAATTTCCTACACATGCACCCCAATGAAAACAGTATCACATGGGAAGATTTTAAAGAAGGATTTCGTGGGGCGCACATTCCCAGAAGCATTATGAAGATCAAGAAAAGGGAATTTGACGACCTCAAGTAGAGAAGCATGACAGTGACTGACTACAATAGTCAGTTTACCCTATTATCTCGTTATGCCAATGAAGAATGTATGACAGAGAACAAAAAGATGGAGAAGTTTCTGGATGGTTTGGCACCAGCACTTAAATGCCAGCTGGTCGTACACACCTTTCCAGACTTCAAAACGCTTGTGGACAAGGCCATTACATTGGAAAATGAGCGCCACAGCTTGGAGGAATTTCGCAAGCGGAAAAGGGACCAGGTTACTCATGCTCGCAACAACCGGCATAAGACCGACCCTCAGAAGATTGGAGCAAACTGACCCACAACCAATGTTCCGCGGCCAATCAAAAATTTTCATGCAAGGGACAAGGATTTTACGTATCACCCAGGCATCACTTGCTATGCTTGTGGAGAGGAAGGACACTATGCTAAACAGTGCCCAAAGCCAAGAAACTCGACCCCAAAACCGAACAACAATGGGAACAATTCAGCACCCAAGCGCAACAACTTCAACCCCAACAACAATCACAAGAAGGGCCACCTGAACCATGTGACCAAGGAGGAAGCATAGAATGCCCTGGATATCGTACTCGGTACGTTCACTGTCAACACAATACCTGCCACGGTTTTGTTTGATTCTGGAGCTTCTCACTCATTCATTTCGAAGAGTTTTGCTTTGCAACATGATTTTTCGATGCTCCCTTTGGAAAAATCCATGATCATCAAGTCCCCTGGGAATAAGCAAATCACTCAAAGTTACTGTCAAGGTGTGGTTATTGAGCTCAGAGGACTAAAGTTTCAAGCAAACCTCATTGTATTGGAAAATAAAGGACTGGAGGTTATCCTAGGAATGGATTGGTTAACCACCAACAAGGGATTTATCGATTGCTTTAATCGGACTGTAATCTCACTCATCATCACGGGAAGACAATAAAAGTCGCAGCCCAAGAAAGACCAGGATCACGACAACCAAGATTAAACAAGGTGGACACCTCAGAGTTAAGCAAAGTTCCAGTGGTGTGTGAGTTCCCTGACGTTTTTCCCGAAGAACTACCCGGCATGCCGCCAGACCGTGAAATAGAGTTCAGCATTGAACTAGCACCTTGAACCGCCCCCATCTACAAGAAACCCTATAGGATGGCACCCTCTGAGTTGGTAGAATTAAAGAAGCAAATAAAAGAATTACTGGACAAAGAATTTATATGAGCCAGCTCCTCACCTTGGGGTTCGCCAGTATTATTTGCCAAGAAAAAGGATGGGACACTGAGATTATGCATAGACTATCGAGCACTCAATATGGTCACCGTCAAAAATAAATATCCGATGCCACGGATAAATGATTTATTTGACCAGCTCGCACAAGCCAAAGTTTTCTCAAAAATTGATTTAAGGTCAGGATATCATCAACTAAAAGTCCGGACAGAAGATATCCCTAAGAAAGCATTCACCTCCAGATACGGACTATATGAGTTTACAGTAATGCCGTTTGGACTAACAAACGCCCCCGCATATTTTGTCCACCTCATGAACCAAGTGTTTATGGAATTTATGGACAAATTTGTCGTGGTGTTCTTTGACGATATTCTGGTATACTCTAAGACACCAGAAGAGCATGCAGAACATCTCGGGATTGTACTGGGAGAATTAAGGAAACACCAATTATACGCCAAATTCAGCAAATGTGAATTTTGGTTAAGACAGGTTGGTTTTCTAGGCCACGTATTGACCCAAGAAGGTGTTGCCGTGGACCCAGAAAAAGTCAAGGCCGTACTTGGCTGGAAACCACCAGCCAATGTAACAGATGTCCGCAGTTTTCTGGGAATGGCTGGATACTACCGAAGGTTCATTGAGGGATTCTCCACCATAGCAAAACCAATGACACAGTTACTCAAGAAGGATAAGAAATTTGTGTGGACTGAAGCTTGCGAGAAGAGTTTCCAAGAACTCAAGAAGAAATTAACAACCACACCAGTGTTAGTTATACAGACATACACAAAAGTTTTGAAGTGTATTGTGACGCATCCCAGATAGGCCTTGGATGTGTGCTGATGCAAGAAGGCAAGGTTGTCGCATACGCTTCAAGACAACTTCGAAAGCATGAAGAAAATTATCCCACTCATGACTTAGAATTGGCAGCAGTCATTCATGCACTCAAAGAGTGGAGACATTTCTTGCTTGGAAATCATTGTGAAATATATACAGACCACAAAAGTCTCAAATATATTTTCACACAGCCAGAGCTCAATTTACAGCAACGACGCTGGTTGGAATTGGTGAAAGATTATGATGTGGGCATCCACTACCATCCAGGAAAGGAAAACGTAGTGGCAGATGCTCTTAGTCGAAACCCCAGCTCGGACAACAATAGTCTACAAGACTTGAGACCTGAATTTCAACAGGAGTTCGCCAAACTCAACTTGATGATGGTCACGGAAGGCACTGTGTCAAATTTGGAATTACAACCCACCCTTGTGGAGCAGGTTAAGAAAGCTCAGCATGGACATCCCAACATCGAAGGCATAAAAAGAAAAGTGATTATGGGCAAAGCCTCAGAATTCGTCGTAGACGATGAGGGAATATTATGGTACGGAGACAGACTTTGAGTGCCAAATATAGAGGGCCTCAAACAGCAAATCCTAACCGAAGCCCACACCGCTCCATATTTGATCCACCCTGGAGGAACCAAAATGTATAAGGACATTCAGGAAAGATTTTGGTGGCATGGTATGAAGAGGGATATAGCCACCTTCATTGCATGTTGTGATTCTTGTCAACGCATAAAAGCCGAGCACCAAAAACCAGCCGGATTACTACAGCCAAACAGGATACCTGAGTGGAAATGGGACGAAATTGGGATGGATTTCATTGTCGGACTACCTCGGTCACAACGCGGAAATGATGCCATATGGGTCATCACCGATAGACTAACCAAGGTGGCACATTTCATCCCAGTGAAGACAACCCACACCACTCAGAAGCTTGCCAAGATTTATCTCTCCCGTATAGTTTGTCTGCATGGAGTTCCAAAGACTATAATATCCGACAGAGGCACTCAGTTCGTCTCAAAATTCTGGGATCATTTACAACAGGCTCTGGGAACTCAGCTAGCATTCAGTACAGCCTACCACCCCCAGACTGATGGACAAACTAAACGCGTGAACCAAATTCTAGAGGACATGCTGAGAGCATGTGTCCTCACCTATGGAACCAGTTGGGAAGAAAGCTTGCCATATGCCGAGTTCGCATACAACAACAGTTACCAATCCAGCCTACAAATGGCACCTTTTGAAGCCCTGTACGGACGGAGGTGTCGTACCCCATTAAATTGGTCAGAAACAGGAGACAGCCGTATCTTCGGACCAGACAAGCTCAAGGAAGCTGAAGAGAAAGTTAGACTCATCAGGGACCGACTCAAGGCAGCGCAAAGCCGACAAAAGAGTTATTACGATCAGAAGCACCGTGAAGTCAGCTTTGAACCCGGTGCATATGTGTACCTATGAGTATCCCCTATGAGGGGCCTGCAACGGTTCAAGGTGAAGGGAAAGCTAGCACCAAGATTTATTGGACCCTTCTGTGTGGTTGCACGGAGAGGCACCGTAGACTACCAGCTAGACCTACCCAAGGAGCTGTCAGACGTCCACGACGTGTTCGACGTCTCACAGTTGACGAAATGTGTAAGCAACCCAGAGAAACAAGTGTCACATGAGAACATTGACGTGCAACCAGACCTCACCTACAGGGAACGTCCAATAAAGATATTAGAGGAGTCTGAAAGGAGGACCCGTCAGAAAACAATCAAGTTCTTCAAGGTTCAGTGGAGCAATCACACCGAGGATGAAGCGACATGGGAAAGAGAGGACTCTCTCCAGGCAGGATACCCACACCTATTTGAGGATCAGCTGAAATCTCGGGGACGAGATTTTTCCTAAGGGGGTAGGTGTTGTGACACTCCAATTTTTTTTGATTTGGTTTTTATAAAAATCTTTATTTGATTTGGAGGAGGCTATTTAAAAATTTTGGAAGCTATTTAAATTTTTTCTTAAACCCTCTCCCTCTCAAAACTTTTATGACAAATATTTTGGTACTCTTCTCAACCTTGATTTTTGGTCTTGAGAGCTTTTCATTTTTGTCTTGACTCTACTCTAGTTATTTTTGAAATTTCTTCTATTAAGAAGAAACCCTAGGGATTATGGGTTTATTCTTTTCCCACTCAAAATTTCCTCTTTTGCCATGTCACATTTTGACATAGCATTCCAAAACCCATCCCTGCCTTGGATCAAGTCAAGACTCCCATCTCCAGCAAGTTTCAAACCATTTTTGATTTTTATTTCATTTATTTAATCCTCAAAACTATTTCTGCCATTATTTATGGACCTAGGTGATTTACAAAGGAAGTACCAAATTTCTTTTGAGTTTTGATCCCAAACCAACTCCTCTGGCTAGTCCTTAGTACCCTCAACCTAGATCCATCAAGAACCACTTGTCCTCAGTTCAAATAATTCAAAATTTGCCCTCTGCAAGTTTGGACCATAAAATGCCATTTTTGGTGAAATTCATATTTTTCTTTTTCCAAAAATTCCGAGATAATTCATGCAGCTTCCAGATACACCAAGAGGCCACCTCACCAAAGATCAGCTCCAAAAAAATTTCCCACATGCCAAAATCATTTCATCGAGCACCTGGCATGCACTGTTGCTGTTCAAATTCAGAAACTTCAGAAAGTTCAGTGTTTCTGTTTCGCCGTCAGTGTCGTTTTCTTCAGAACACGGCGTCGATCTCGCCAGTAACTACAGTGGCGCCTTGCTCCCTGTTCCCCCTCCTTATCCAGAGCGCCGCACACTCGTTTGTTCGGGCACCATCGTCGGTGGTGATGTGTATCGCCGACGCCGGCAGCTTCTGCGGTGGCAGAGCCACCAGTTGCGGCCAGCAGGGATCAGCACCACCTTTCGGCGCCGTCCAGCACCGCCCAAGCCACCCGTAGCCTCCGCGTGGCTGTCCGCTTGCCTGTGCACGCTGCGGCACCGTCACCGTGGCCTGAGCAGCACAAAGCGTGCTCTCTGCCGCCGACGAGTCCCGTGAGCCGTTCCGTCGAGAACGTGGAGTACCACCCAAGGCAGGCCAAGCTTAGCACTTGAACGGAACCAGTGGACCATCGCGGTGATGCCTAACTCCGTAAACCACCTGACCGACCTCTGCCTCGCCGTAATCATCGCCGGCGTTATCCCGTTCTCGGCCACCGCCTCGGATCGGCTATAAAAGGAGCCCCCGAGCTCATTCTCGATCCAGCGCCACACCTCCACCTCACCAAAGCCCCGCCTAGCCACTAGGAGGACCCCGAGGAGGTCACCTTCTCCGACTCCGGCCGCCCCGATCCGCCTCGGGCTCCGGCTTGATTCACTCAGGTGAGGCCATTCCCGCCTCCCTAACCGCGTCAGCAACCCTCTAGTGCACCCAGTACCCTAACCCGAGCCTCAATTCGATCTTTGCAGCTCTCCCGGCGAGATCCACCAACGCCCGAACCACCGTCCGCCGGAGTTGAGGCCGCCGTCGACGTGGTGCTCACCGACGCTCAACTCCACCACCCACAGGTGCGGAAGAACACGGTGAACACGTTGGTACCTTCCGATCCCCCTGCCTCGCCGTGGATCGCCGCCGGCGACCACCGCGGCCCTCGGGCGCCAGCGCTCTTTTAGTTTTCAAACCCGACGGGTGGGACCTCCCCGTCAGCTTTTTCTCTTTTCGAAACGTTTTCTGAAAACGCCTTCGGGCAAAATACGTCTTCCCCTGGACTGACGTATTCTAGACTGAAACGTTTTCTGTTTTTATAAAGTGAACCCTGGAAACTTTCTGTTCATTACAGAAAGGTCCCTGGACTAAAACCCTTATAACTTTTAAACAAAAGATGATTTTAACTTGAAACTTTTTCTGTCATCTTTATTTTTCTGTCTAGTTTTTTGTCATATTTATTTGAAAAATATTTGGGATACTTTTTGTGCACGCACGGTATTTATGTAGTATCCGATTTTCTTTAATACGTAGATACCGGAAGGAGGTAAAGGAGACGCGTACTTCACCGAGCTAGACTCCGACTTCTCGAACCAGGCAAGCATGTTTGAACCTTTGATATGATGAGTGTTTTGCATGTTTGCTTGAGTAGTTTTCTCATGGCATGTTTATATAAGCATTTGTGAATGTTATGTGCATGCAAGACAAGCTACAAGTGAGCTTCGAAGTTGATGTGTTCTTATGATGATAAGATAACACGATCATGTGGTGACATGATGGGTTGCAGGCTGGTATTGTTGAAGCATGCCAGTTTTATGCCAACCATGAACTCCAGTTTTAACGTGGGTCAAGTCTCGATCCCGTTCGTTTCCCCTTCGTGCTGCCACATGTTTTCTGCAAAGAGTGCGGTTTAGTAAGTTGCAAACCTCTTTCCTGGTACACACCAAACAGAGGGACCGCGATGAGGGTTCCATGGCCCTGGATTAAAGCCAGTCATCCGGTCAGGGGGCATGGGTGTTTCCGGTTGGGACCGAGAGGGGGGCACCCCTTAGAGCGCGCGATATAAATTTGATCCCATGCTATTCGAGGTTGTGGCCTCCCCGTCTTAAGGTTTTTCTTGAACGTTGCCGAGGGTGATTCCTGGCAACGGAATGTGGAATGGGTGTGTACTGGTTAGACGTGTTTCTTCTAAAACACCGTAAACGGAACTAGTCCTTGTGACTACCGAAATCCGTTGGCTGTGGTAAGAGTACAAACTCTGCAGAGTCAAAATCATTCGAGTATCCATGTCCACGAGCAAGGACTTGTACATCATCTCTGTATCAGTGTCAGTCTCAGTGGCAAATCTCAGTGTCAACCCCAGTGGCAGTCTCCGGAGAATAGAAAAACCGAGAGTGGTAAACTCGGCTGAAGGTTATTTATGTGAATGGACTAACCAGTTTATTATTATATGCTGAGTATTTCCTTGTGATGATTTGAATCATGAGCTACTTTAAATTCGAATGATAAACTATAAGCCCTTTATGTGATGTCGCTCAGACGTCCGACTGTGGCATTATTGTTACTTACTTTTGATATAAGCCCTTTATGTGATGTCGCTCAGACGTCCGACTGTGGCATTATGTTATTTACTTTTGATATAAGCCCTTTATGTGATGTCGCTCAGACGTCCGACTGTGGCATTATTGTTATTTACTTTTGATATAAGCCCTTTATGTGATGTCGCTCAGACGTCCGACTGTGGCATCATTGTTATTTATTTTCATTATAAGCCCTTTTCGAGGTGTCGCTTAGACGCCCGACTGTGGCACGTCCTGTTATTTACTTTTCAATATAAGCCCTTTATGTGGTGTCGCCTCGACGCCCGACTGCGGCATGTTAAATTTGTTTTCACCTTTCGAGGCGTCGCTTCAGACACCCGATCGGTCTTCAGTTATTTTATTGGGATTTCGGGAGGACTACCGCCTGATTTCCTCTTTATTTATCGTGCAGTGCAAATCTATTATTTGATTGTGCATACTAACCTGCTCATGTGCATCATGTTTACATTTGTTATATCTTATGTCCGAACTGTCTTGCGAGTACATTCAAAGTACTCACCTGGCTTGTTGATTTGGCCAGATGTTGACGAAGGTGATCTTATGGATGAAGAGTTCGATAGCGAGTCCGACGCCTAGAGGAGTCCCAATCAGTCACGTGCGACCCTGGAGTTGTTCACTTGTACTATACACGCTTCCGCCACCCGAATAAAAATCATCAAGCCTCACTCCGACGCTTGATGAGCTGTAAGATTTCAGAGTCATGTCACCCACTTCACTGTGACATATCCACCACCACCTTTATTACGAGTCAGTAGTTATGCCACCCTACCCTTGTGCCATATCCGCCTTTATGTATAATATAGGCGTGCTTGTAATAAATTGTTGAGCATCCTCAGCTCAACCATGTATAATATTAGTACTGCTGGATTTCTGTATCAAGATTTTGTCTGCCAGTAAGAAGAATTCTTCTGTACTGGTCAACACAAAGGTCGGCTTTTCAATAAATGTTTTATTGGAAAGGCGGTCCTGACAGACCACACGGGTAGAGGTCGCCGGGTGAATCATAACGGTGCAGAACCTTCTGGGAGTGGGCATCCTTAACGGAGAAACAAAGAGCGTCAAACTCAAGAGTGACCGGATGTTCACGAGTAAGAGTACGAATATAGCATATGTTTTTTATTAAGGATGGAGAAACAAGCACATTATGAAGAGGTAATGATGAAGAAGAAAGAGGGAGGGAAGATGCGCCATGGTGAGTGATGGGAAGAGTGGTGCCATCACCGATGACGATGCGAGAAAAGAAAGGATAGGGAGAGGCACGGGAGAGGATACCGGGATTTGAAGCCATGTGAGAGCTATAACCGGTGTCCATGTAACAGTCGCCGCCGCCATTGTAGTTGCTCAGAGAAGGTGTAGCATGTAGGGAGACGAGGAGTGCGGGGTCCCACGTGCCAACAACACCATCGGATGCTGTAGGGAGCACCATATGTCGAGGGTCCACCATATGCCGGAGCACCCCCATACGCCGAGGGGACGGGGGCGGGCGCGGTCAGAAGCGCCTGGTGAGGTGCCGGTCGGGAACCAAGCAGACACGGAGGAGGAGGACACGGGACGGGCATGGAATATGCATGCACCACACCCGTCCAAGGGTTGTACCCCGATAGCTAGGGCGGCATGGGCTGCACGGCAAGTTGGCAGGGGGCGCGATGCGGTGTTGTTGGAGTGGGCCCGGCCATCGCGACCCCCCGACCCTTCTGCTTCCGCCAGCCAGTAGCCGCGGGCGCGGGCTTGGGTGGCGGGACCGGGGCAGGGGCCCGGAGAGCTGGTGGAGCCGCACGCGGAGCTATCGGTGTGGCCGACATGCAGCGCCGTATGGGTCACCTGCCGCGTGGAGTGGCGGAGGCGCTTCTCCATCCGAAGGTAGGTGACATCCTTGGCGTACGTGTAACATCCCAATTTTCAATTTGGATGTTATATATAGGTCATCATATGCATATCATATTTTATTTGCATTTTGGTTGTGATCCTAGAAATCTTAAGCAACTCAAGGACCCAAGGAGAGAGCTGGAGATTTCACAAAATTTTCATACTTGAAATTTCTCAAATTTGAAAAGAGGATTAAATTTGGTTTTAATATTTTCTCTCCAATTGTTTCTAATAAAAGAAAGAAGATAAAATGACTTCTTCAAATGAAAGGAATATTGGAGAAGAAATTTTAAAATCAAATTAAAAAATTTATTTGAATTAGAAAAAAATATGCATTTTTTGAAATTGCATTTCTAGGCCAGAAAAATGTTCACCTTATTCTAAATATTAGACTTAGACGGTGAAAATTGTTTCTGGTATTTTTAGAATTTTTTTATATTTTATTAGGATTTTTCTTTCTAGCGAAATTTATTTAAAAAAAGTTCGTCGCCCGACTGGGCCAAAGGCCCAACCGAGCCAGGCTGGCCCACCGCGCCTCGCCGCCTTCCTCCTCGCGGGAGGAATCCCACGCCGCGCCGCCGCCGCTCGGGGAGTTCGAGCCAGACTCCCATCGCGCCGCCCCCTCCTCTAAGGTAGCCGCCCCACCCCCCTTTAAAGCCGGAGCCCCCTCTCTTTCCTCAACCGCCGCCGCCCGCCTCCCAATCCACGCCGCACCGCCGCCGTTAGCCGCCGCTCGCCTCCCAAGCCGTGCCGTGCCACCGCCGTTAGCCGCTCGCTGCCGCCGCCCACGCCGCTCGCCGTCGCTCGCTGCTGCCCGCACTGTGAGCCACCGCCACTGCCTCGCCTCGCCGGAGCCACCGAAATTTCGCCACCACTGTTGACTGCCGCCGCCGCTTAACCGGTATAAAAGCGTCCCGGCTCGCCGGTTCTTTTTTGTTTTTTTTCGGTTCTTCGGTTTTAGATCAGTTTTATTTTTAGGGTTCGCTATTTAGCGAACGATCTCTGTATAGTTCGTTTTAACGAACAAATTCATTCATTAGCCTCTGTTAGCAGACGTTCGTCCCATAGCTTTTTCTTTTTATTTTATTTTTCAGTCAGGGACCTATCCGCGAATACTTTTATCATAGATTAGTCCCTGATCTTCAAACCCTCGCTACTTTTTGCTTGTTTGTCCAAATCCAGTGAAACCAATGCAAAAATCTTCGTCTTGTTCCCCTCTTTCCAGATAATCAACTTGAACATGGTTTTGAAAAATTAAAATTTGGTTTCAAGCAGACTTGAATTCAAACTTCTTTTGATCGTAGTTTGAGTTTCGTAGCTCCGATTCAAATGATTCTTTTTGCAAATCGAAGCTCTTCAGTTGAAATTTCAGTTTGGATCTTTTCATTCGAGTTTTCCCATTACATCTTATGCTTGAGTGCTTATGTATGCTATCGTATGTTCACGATAGAGTTTCTGAAGTGTGAAGCGTGCTACTACGAGTCACTAGGGTTTTCAGATCGTCAGCAAGGCAAGTAACACTTTGATCATATCCGTTATTACCCAGTTTTTATGCATTAGTTTCAATCCTCAAACATTGCATGAGTAGGATCTGTTTAACATGTGGGTATTGGGAAGTAGTTGTTGAGGCAGTACCTATTTCCCTTTCATTCAAACCTTGGGAGTTACTACATTACACTTATTATACTTTGCTATGCTATGCTATGCTCGTAGACGTGGTTTGGTTTGAGTGTTTCATGACAGTTGTGAGTATTAATATGAACTAAGGGATTACTTAAGGTGGCTACTTTAACACACATCTAGGTGGATTGGTTTGTGGGTACCTGGGGAAATCCTGTGTTGTCCAAGGAGAATCCTAGGGTATCCGTGTGATTTTTCCTATGGTTTGCCACCTAGGCTCAAAGGGATCATTATGTTATTCATGCTGGAAACTTCCGTGTGCAGCCACAAGACACTATGGGCTCTGGCATAGTTGAGTAAGTTGTGGGAAACCTTTCCATGATGGGCTAGCAGATGTAGGGGATTGTAGGTGTACCGGCCTATCTATCGGTTAAGGGAACCTCTTCAGAAAGATTGTGTCTTGGTCATCCGTTTCTCAAACATCATGTAGTGCTAGAAATCCAATGGAGGAGATCGAGTCTTGTGGGGGAAAAGTGCGCAAACCTCTACAGAGTGTATAAACTAATCATGGTTAGCCGTGTCCCCGGATATGGACATCTTGAGTATCTGGTGCTTAAATTACTATGTGGATCTCATCACTTTACTTAATTAATTAATTTGTGGGGTTATTTATTATTAATTTGGGATTGAGATGGGGTTACAATTCTCAATGTTTTTCAACAAACCTTGTAGTTAAATAAAATATATTCCTTTGTTGTAGGAAAAAACTGGCTTTTCGCAAAATGATAACCATAGAGCCTCCACCAGCCATATATGCATATAGTTAGCCGTTACTTGTTCATTGCTCTATAGTGTTATCTTGCCAGCATATTCCATGTGCTGACCTACACAGGCTGCAACGTATTATATTGCAGAGTTTTCAGACGAAGAGTAAGGTGTGCTAGGTCGTTGTCATGCACTCAGCTATGCCGTTGGAGTTGATGGAGTCATTTACCTTCGAAGCTTCCGCAGTTATCTTATTTAGATGGCCTTCAGCCATATTATTGTAATAAGTACTCTCTTTGAGACATTCGATGTAATAAGTGTGTGATTGCACTCTGTTATAAATCCTCGAGTACTGCGTGTGTCAGCATTACCGATCCAGGGATGACACTTATACACAGAGATTTGACCGTTTGAGGACGGATTGCTACAAGATGGTATCAGAGCACATGCTGACTGTAGGACACGACCACTAAGATGAGCCATAGGACACTCTTCTCTACTCATTTTTGACTCTTCTCCACTTTCCACTCTATAGATGGCGGACCCAAGGAACAAGTTTGCTCAACCGGATGAAGACACCCCTTTTGGACGACACTTGTAGGAGGCCACTAAGTACCTGAGCATTGGAATACCAAACTTCACGGGGACCTCTGTAACACCCCAGATGTAACTTTCCCAATTTGTACTCCAACTTCGCTGTTTCCGGCGTTAAGTTATATTTATTTCCTCGGGTTCGGGTTTGTCTCCGTGTGTTGTTGTCGTTGTCATGCATCTCATATCATATCATCATGTGCATTGCATCTGCATACGTGTTCGTCTCATGCATTCGAGCATTTTCCCCGTTGTCCGTTTTGCATTCGGGCGCTTCGTTCTCCTCCGGTGGTCATTTCTAGCTTTCTTTCGTGTGTGGGGATTAAACATTTCCGGATTGGACCAAGACTTGCCAAGAGGCCTTGGTTTACTACTGGTAGACCGCCTGTCAAGTTTCGTATCATTTCGACTTCGTTTGATACTCCAACGGTTAACCGAGGGACCGAAAAGGCCTCGTGTGTGTTGCAGCCCAACACCCCTCCAATTTGGCCCAAAACCCACCTAACTCTGCTCCATCATCTAGAGCGTTCGATCACGATCGCGTGGCCGAAAATCGCACCTCATTTGGACTCTCCTAGCTCCCTCTATGGCTATAAATAGATCCCTCCTCCGAAAATCCGGATCCCCCTCGTCTGAAACCCTAGAAATCGCCCCCGCACCGGCCGGACACGTCCGAATCTGGCCGGACGCGTCCGCTCCGCCCCGCCGCCGCCACGTGGCACGCCACCGTTGGCTGTCGCCGCCGAAGCCCGCCGCGGCCCGCGGGAGGCCCTCCCGGCCCACGCGCTGCCGCCGCCCGGCTCCCTCGCCCGCGCCTCGACCCCGCCGCCGCCTCGCCATCGCCGGTGTCCGCCTCGACCGGCGTCGCGCTGCCTCTCCTCCCGGGTCGCCGCGCCGCCCCGATGCCCCGCGGCGCCGCTCGCCGCCTCCGTCGCGCTCCGGCCGCCGCCCCGATGAGCTCCGCCACCCCGGCGACCTCTCCGGCCTTGCCTCGCCCTCGCCGGCCGCCGGCGACCTCGGATCCGCTGGCCGTGAACAGTGCAGCGCGCCCCGATCCAGATCCACTACAGTGAAACCCTAGGTGGTCTCTTTTTCTCTAAGTCCCGAGATTCTCAGATCCAAGTGCCTCTGTTCGTAGCTCCGTAACTTTGCATCCGTAGCTCTGATTCATGCATATAGTATATCAAAATGTTCATCTCAGAGAGTACATCATTTCATTCCATTGCATCATTTTCATTTGAGTTCATCTTGATGCCTGAAATGCTGTTAGAAGAGGGCAACTTGAGTTAATTGTCAGATCTGCTGCTCCATTTAGGTTTTTGTCATTTTTGCCATGATTAATGTGTGCATGATATGCCTTGATGCTCTACATGTGTTTTGTTAAGGGTTTTGTCATCTTTCCAGAGGTGCAACCCATGTATTTTTGTGATGTGTGTGGTGACTAGTGCAAGCTTGCAAAGTGGTGCACTTAGTAATTCTGTTTTCAGGGACTTAGCATTTCAGTAATTCTGTTTTCAGGGACTTGCATTTCCACTAAG
This sequence comes from Triticum urartu, assembly GCF_003073215.2. Taxonomy (NCBI): domain Eukaryota; kingdom Viridiplantae; phylum Streptophyta; class Magnoliopsida; order Poales; family Poaceae; genus Triticum; species Triticum urartu. Next base: position 121,542,721 of record NC_053023.1, on the reverse strand, counting down.
TCCTTGAGCTGTTTATCTCATGTTGTCTTATGTTCATGTTGTTTCCTAGTGATCCGTGCCTCTTTTGAGGATGATCAGTAAGGATGTTTTGTTAATATTGTAGTACTCTATCCATCCGTGTCTTTGTTTGCAATTATGGAGCACCCTAGCTTGAGTCAATCGAGCTCTACTTTTGCTACTTTGTAAATCTGGGCAGATTGTCAACTTGTTTGCAATTTTGCCGATGATGTTGTAGTTGATCCGTGCATGCTATGTTATTGTTCTTGCCATGTCTAGCTTGCGTTTTGTGCCTTATTGATGGGTGTATGCTTGTCTTTCCATGACTTGCATCGTAGTGAGTGCATCGAGCTCGTAAACATGCCTACTTGAGTTATATTTCAGCTTGCTCCAGTTTTCACTAAGTATAAAAACTGATTATGTTTTTGCTATGTTCACGTGCTTGCAATTGTATTTTCTGACCCCTTTTGGCTCAAGGTCACTAAGGGACTTTTGTCAAGCTCTTTGAGTAGCTCCATGCCATGCTTTACTTTGCCATGTTCAGATCCTGTAGCATGTAGTTTTGTTGCTCCGAAGAGGGCTACCTGATCTGAAATTCCAGACAAGTGTTGATTTCACTAAGTCTGAGATCTGTTTGTCATATGCATTTTTGCCATGCTTGTTTGAACCTGTTAATGGAGGATTTGGCCGTTGCTCAGTGCTAGACTTTTGTTAAGCATCTTGAATGCATCCCTGCCATGTATTTTTATGCCATGTTTGGGTGCTGTAGCATGTTCATCTCATTGCATTTAGATGACTACTTGCTGTAAATCGCAGACCGGTGTCATTTTTGAATCGCTTGCCATTTCCAAACCGTAACTCCGATTCCGGCGTTCTTTATATCGTTTTCAAGCGATTTCGTCTCATCTTTCCAGTGGCACACTTGGATTTCCAAGTTGAGGCCAGGTTCTTACATTTCCTGTCATATCTTGCATTTTGCATCCCGCATCGCATCCCGCATAGCATATCATCATTGCATCATATTGCTTGATCCTTGCACGTGGTTGATTGTATCCTTGTTGCTTGTTTGTCTTGTTTGGGTAGAGCGGGGGGACGAGTTCACTAACGAGGAGCCCATTGAGTTTGCTTTTGAGGATCCAGTCAACTCTGATAACTGTGTAGGCAAGATGATCATACCCTTGAAATCACTACTACCTTTGCTATGCTAGTTTGCTCGCTCTTTTGCTATGCCAATGCTACGATGCCTACCACTTGCTTGCAAGCCTCCCAAATTTCCATGTCAAACCTCTAACCCACCGTGTCCTAGCAAACCGTTGATTGGCTATGTTACCGCTTGCTCAGCCCCTCTTATAGCGTCGCTAGTTGCAGGTGAAGATTGGAGGCCGTTCCTTGTTGGAACATTTATTACTTGTTGGGATATCATTTTATTGCCATGTTATCTTAATGTATCTATATACTTGGTAAAGGGTGGAAGGCTCGGCCTCTCGCCTAGTGTTTTGTTCCACTCTTGCCGCCCTAGTTTCTGTCATATCGGTGTTATGTTCCCGGATTTTGCGTTCCTTACGCGGTTGGGTTATAATGGGAACCCCTTGATATTTCGCCTTGATTAGAGCTTTTCCAGCAATGCCCAACCTTGGTTTTACCATTTGCCACCTAGCCTTTTCTTTCCCTTGGGTTCTGCAGACTCAAGGGTCATCTTATTTTAAACCCCCCCGGGCCAGTGCTCCTTTGAGTGTTGGTCCACCTGTCAGCTGCCGGTGGCCACCAGGGGCAACTCTGGGCTGGCCTACCCGTACCTAGGACAATCTGAGTGTGCCCTGAGAAAGAGATATGTGCAGCTCCTATCGGGATTTGTCGGCACATTCGGGCGGTGTTGCTGGATTAGTTTTAACCTGTCGAAGTGTCTTGAAGAACCGAGATACCGTGTCTGATCGGAACGTCTCGGGAGGAGGTCTATTCCTTTGTTGACCGTGAGAGCTTGTCATGGGCTAAGTTGGGACTCCCCTGTAGGGATTTGAACTTTCGAAAGCCGTGCCCGCGGTTATGGGAAGATGGGAATTTGTTAATGTCCGGTTGTAGATAACTTGAACCTTAACTTAATTAAAATGAATCAACTGAGTGTGTTACCGTGATGGCCTCTTCTCGGCGGAGTCCGGGAAGTGGACACGGTGTTGGAGTAATGTTTGCGCAGGTTGTTCTCTAGTTTCTCGCTCGTGCCTTGCCTCCTCTTCTCGCTCTCTTTTGCGAATAAGTTAGCCACCATATTTTGCTAGTCGCTTGCTGCAGCTCCACATATTTACCTTGCCATACCTATAAGCTTAAATAGTCTTGATCGCGAGGGTGCGAGATTGCTGAGTCCCTGTGGCTCACAGATTACTATTACACCAGATGTAGGGCCTGATGATTCCACTCCAGGAGACGCGTATGAGCTCAAGTGGGAGTTCGACGAAGACTCTCAACGTTACTATGTTTCCTTTCCCGATGATCAGTAGTGGTGCCCAGTTGGGGGTGATTGGGACCGTGTCGCATGTTGGGTTCTCTTTTATTTTGGCGCCGTAGTCGGGCCATGAGTGTTTGGATGATGTAATGTTATTTATGCACTTGATTGACGTGGCGAGTGTAAGCCAACTATGTTATCTCCCCTTTATTATTTATATTACATGGGATGTTGTGAAGATTGCCTAACTTGCGACATATGCCTTCAATGCGATTATGCCTCTAAGTCGTGCCTCGACACGTGGGAGCTATAGTCGCATCAAGGGTGTTACAACCTACACCGCCACTCTACCGGAAGAAGAGCGCTGGACAATTCGATTACATGTTCCCGGAAGGACATTCACACTAGTTACTGAGCCCATAGAGTTTTCCTTTGATGCACCAACCTAGAGTCTAGGAAAGAGCATGGAAGCTCACATCGCCATGGGACGCATCAGTGAAGTATACCACAAGGATCTTAAGGACACCATCTACCAGATATGTGGACGCCGAGATGAGCAATGGGAGATGATTTGCACCAGGAGGGACAAGTCCATTGCAGGCTACATGCAGGAGTTGAACCAACACATTCGTCATTAGGAGAACCCCAGATGTGCGCCAGCTTGACAGACATGAAGAAGGTGATGACTCTGAACATGGAGCTAGAAGAGGAACTCAAGTCTACACGCGATGGATATGAATAGGAAATTGCAGTGTTACTGGAGAAGAATAAAGACCTGAAGAAGAAGCTAGGGATATTCATAGGAGATCCTAAACTAGAGGAGGACAACCACCTCGAGGACTACATCATCATCGATGACACCGACTCCGACCCCGATAGTGATGATGATTATGAAGATGAAGCTGGAGCAGATATCATGGAGTCTTCTTCCAATCAAAACTTTTAATCGACCACCATATTATCAATAGTATTCCCCATGTATATAGTTGTAGTCCGAGTATTTTGCAACGGTAGCTAGATCGATTGTATGCCCTTGTTTTGAATTGAGTGGTGTAATAATGAATGTGTTTGTCTCATGTGCATATGGGTAGTGATTTCTCCTTAGAACTCACTGAAGGAAATATGCCCTAGAGGCAATAATAAAGTTATTATTTATTTCCTTATTTCATGATAAATGTTTATTATTCATGCTAGAATTGTATTAATCGGACACATAATACATGTGTGAATACATAGACAAACATAAGTGTCACTAGTATGCCTCTACTTGACTAGCTCATTAATCAAAGATGGCTAAGTTTCCTAACCATAGACATGAGTTGTCATTTGATTAACGGGATCACATCATTAGGAGAACGATGTGATTGACTTGACCCATTCCGTTAGCTTAGCACTTGATCGTTTCGTTTGTTGCTATTGCTTTCTTCATGACTTATACATGTTCCTATGACTATGAGATTATGCAACTCCCGTTTACCGGAGGAACACTTTGTGTGCTACCAAACGTCACAACGTAACTGGGTGATTATAAAGGTGCTCTACAGACTACAGGTGTCTCCGAAGGTACTTGTTGGGTTGGCGTATTTCGAGATTAGGATTTGTCACTCCGATTATCGGAGAGGTATCTCTGGGCCCTCTCGGTAATGCACATCACTATAAGCCTTGCAAGCAATGTGACTAATGAGTTAGTTGTGGGATGGTGTATTACGAAAAAGTAAAGAGACTTGCCGGTAACGAGATTGAACTAGGTATTGAGATACCGACGATCGATTCTCGGGCAAGTAACATACCTATGACAAAGGGAACAACGTATGTTGTTATGCGGTCTGACCGATAAAGATCTTTGTAGAATATGTGGGAGCCAATATGAGCATCCAGGTTCCGCTATTGGTTATTGGCCGGAGACGTGTCTCAGTCATGTCTACATAGTTCTCAAACCCGTAGGGTCCGCACGCTTAAAGTTTCGGTAACGATTGTATTATGAGTTTATGTGATTTGATGTACCGAAGGTAGTTCAGAGTCCCGGATGAGATCAGGGACATGACGAGGAGTCTCGAAATGGTCGAGACGTAAAGATCGATATATTGCACGACTATATTCGGACATCGGAGGTTCCGAGTGATTCGGGTATTTTTCGGAGTACCGGAGAGTTACGTGAATTCGTATTGGGCCTTAATGGGCCATACGGGAAAGCAGAGGAAGGCCTCAAAAGGTGGCCGCACCCCTCCCCATGATCTGGTCCGAATTGGACTAGGGAGAGAGGGCGCCCCCTTCCTTCCTTCTCCTTTTCCCTTCCCTTTTTCATATTCCATGTGGGAGGAGGAATCCTACTAGGACTAGGGAGTCCTAGTAGGACTCCACACTTCTGGCGCGCCCTAGGGGCTGGCCGGCCTCCCCTCCTCCATCCTTTATATACGAGGGCAGGGGGCACCTCTAGACACACAAGTTGATCTGTTGATCTCTCCCAGTCGTGTGCGGTGCCCCCCTTCACCATAATCCACCTCGATCATATCATAGCGGTGCTTAGGCGAAGCCCTGCGTCGGTAGCATCATTATCACCATCATCACGCCGTCGTGCTGACGGAACTCTCCCTCGAAGCTCTGCTGGACCGGAGTTCGTGGGACGTCATCAAACTGAACATGTGCAGAACTTGGAGGTGCCGTGCGTTCGGTACTTGGATCGGTCGGATCATGAAGATGTACGACTACATCAACCATGTTGTGCTAACACTTCCGCTTTCGGTCTAAGAGGGTACGTGGACACACTTGATAACCCACAAGTATAGGGGATCGCAACTGTTTTTGATAAGTAAGAGTGTCGAACCCAACGAGGAGCTAAAGGTAGAACAAATATTCCCTCTAGTTCTATCGACCACCGATACAGCTCTACGCACACTTGACGTTCGCTTTACCTAGAACAAGTATGAAACTAGAAGTACTTTGTAGGTGTTGTTGGATAGGTTTGCAAGATAATAATGAGTACGTAAATAAAAAGTAGGGGCTGTTTAGATAAAGAAATAATAAAGTAAATATAGCGAGTGTGGAAAAGTGGTGGTAGGAGTTGTGAAATTGCCCCTAAGCAATTGACTACTTTACTAGACCGATAGCAAGTATTATGTGGGAGAGGCCACTGCTAGCATGTCATCCCTGACTTGGAATTCTATGCACTTATGATTGGAACTATTAGAAAGCATCCACAACTACTAATGTTCATTAAGGTAAAACCCAACCATAGCATTAAGGTATATTGGTCCCCCTTCAATCCCGTATGTATCAATTTCTATGCTAGGTTGAAGCTTCTGTCACTCTTGCCCTCCAATACATAGTCCTATCAACATACAACTAACCCTAGGGTGTGATCCACGCGCGCAATCATATGATGGGCACCAAAGGACAGCAACATAACCACAAGCAAATTAAATCAATCATAGCAATTCATCAACCACCGATAGGACAACGAAAAATCTACTCAGACATCATAGGATGGCAACACATCATTGGATAATAATATGAAGCATAAAGCACCATGTTCAAGTAGAGGGTACAGCGGGTTGTGGGAGAGTGGACTGCTGTAGATAGAGGGGGGAAGGTGATGGAGATGTTGGTGAAGATGGCGGAGGTGTTGGTGTAGATCGCGGTGATGATGATGGCCCCCGGTGGCACTCCGGTGCCACCGGAAGCGAGGGGGAGAGAGTCCCCCTACTTCTTCTTCCTTGACCTTCTCCCTAGATGGGAGAAGGGTTTCCCCTCTGGTTGATGGTCTCCATGGCGTGGGAGGGGCGAGAGCCCCTCCGAGATTGGATCTGTCTCTCCGTCTCTCTCTGTTTCTGCGTTCTCAGATTCTTCCCTTTCACCGTTTCTTATATTCCCGGAGATCCGTAACTCCGATTGGGCTGAAATTTTAACACGGTCTCTATCCGGATATTAGCTTTCTTGCGGCTAAAGAAGGGTATCAACCGCCTTATGGGTGGCCCATGAGGGTCAGGGGCGCGCCCCCTGCCTCGTGGCCACCTCGGGCACCGTCTCGCGTGGATTTTTCTTCCCAAAAATCATATATATTCCAAAAAATCTCCATCAGTTTTTATCCCGTTTGGACTCCTTTTGATATGGATATTCTGCGAAACAAAAAACATGCAACAAACAGGAACTGGCACTGGGCAATGGATCAATATGTTAGTCCCAAAAATAGTATAAAAAGTTGCCAAAAGTATATGAATGTTGAATAATATTGGCATGGATCAATCAAAAATTATAGATACGACGGAGACGTATCAGCATCCGCAAGCTTAATTCCTGCTCGTCCTCGAGTAGGTAAATGATAAAAAAGATAATTTTTGATGTGGAATGCTACCTAGCATAATCTTGATCATATGTCTAATCATGGCATGAATATTAAGACACGAGTGATTCAAAGCAATAGTGTATCATTTGACATAAAAACAATAATACTTCAAGCCTACTAATAAAGCAATCATGTCTTTTCAAAATAACATGGCCAAAGAAAGTTATCCCTACAAAATCATATAGTCTGGCTATGCTCCATCTTCACCACACAAAATACTCACATCATGCACAACCCTGATGACAAGCCGAGCAATTGGTTCATACTTTTTAACGCGCTTCAACATTTTCAACCTTCACGCAATACATGAGCGTGAGCCATGGACATAGAACTATAGGTGGAATAGAATGGTGGTTGTGGAGAAGACAAAAAGGAGAAGATAGTCTCACATCAACTAGGCGTATCAACGGGCTATGGAGATGCCCATCAATAGATATCAATGTGAGTGAGTAGGGATTGCCATGCAATGGATGCACTAGAGCTATAAGTATATGAAAGCTCAAACTGAAACTAAGTGGGTGTGCATCCAACTTGCTTGCTCATGAAGACCTAGGGCATTTGAGGAAGCCCATCATTGGAATATACAAGCCAAGTTCTATAATGAAAATTCCCACTAGTATATGAAAGTGATAACTCAAGAGACTCTCTATATGAAGAACATGGTGCTACTTTGAAGCCCAAGTGTGGTAAAAGGATAGTAACATTACCCCTTCTCTCTATTTCTCTCATTTTTTCTTCTTCTTTTTTTCTTTTTTTCTTGTTTTTTTGTAGGCTTCTTTGGCCTCTCTCTTTTTTTGGGTGGGCTTCTTTGGCCACTTTTATTTTGATAACCTCACATGGGACAATGTTCTAATAATGATGATCATCACACTTTTATTTACTTACAACTCAATATTACAACTCTATGTCTAGAACAAAGATATGACTCTATATGAATGCCTTCGATGGTGTACCGATATGTGCAATGATCTAGCGTAGCAATGACATCAAAAAAGGACAAGCCATGAAAACATCATGCTAGCTATCCTATGATCAAGCAAAGCAATATGACAATGAATGCTCAAGTCATGTATATGATGATGACGAAAGTTGCATGGCAATATACTCGGAATGGCTATGGAAATGCCATAATAGGTAGGTATGGTGGCTGTTTTGAGGAAGGTATATGGTGGGTTTATGGTACCGGCGAAAGTTGCGCGATACTAGAGAGGCTAGCAATGGTGGAAGGGTGGGAGTGCGTATAATCCATGGACTCAACATTAGTCATAAAGAACTCACATACTTATTGCAAAAGTTTATTAGCCCTCGAAGCAAAGTACTACTATGCATGCCCCTAGGGGGTATATTGGTAGGAAAAGACCATTGCTCGTCCCCGACCACCACTCATAAGGAAGACAATCAATAAATACCTCATGCTCCAACTTCATTACATAACGGTTCACCATACGTGCATGCTACGGGAATCACAAACCTCAACACAAGTATTTCTACAATCCACAACTACCCACTAGCATGACTCTAATATCACCATCTTTATATCACAAAACTATTGCAAGGAATCAAACACATCATATTCAGTGATCTACAAGTTTTATGTAGGATTTTATGACTAACCATGTGAATGAACAATTCCTGTCATCTCTCTAAATAGATATAAGTGAAGCAAGAGAGTTTAATTCTTTCTACAAAAGATATGCCCACGCTCTAACAAATATAAGTGAAGCAAAAGAGCATTCTACAAATGGCGGTTGTCTATGTAAAGAGAAACATGCAATCCAAACTTCAAATGATATAAGTGAAGCACATGAAGCATTCTATAAAGCCATACTCAAAAGATATAAGTGAAGTGCATAGAGCATTCTATAAATCAACCAAGGACTATCTCATACCAGCATGGTGCATAAAAGAAAAAAGAAAAATCAATGCAAAAGACGCTCCAAGATTGCACATATCATATGAACGAAACGAATCCGAAAACATGCCGATATTTGTTGAAGAAAGAGGGGATGCCTTCCGGGGCATCCCCAAGCTTAGATGCTTGAGTCTCCTTGAATATTTACTTGGGGTGCCTCGGGCATCCCCAAGCTTGAGCTCTTGCCTCTCTTCCTTCTTCTCACATCGAGACAATCTCGATCATCGAACACTTCATCCACACAAAACTTCAACAGAAAACTCGGTAAGATCCGTTAGTATAATAAAGCAAATCACTACTCTAAGTATTGTTGCAAACCAATTCACATTTTATTTTTGCATTCTGTCTACTGTAAATAACTTTTTCATGGCTTAATACACTAATATAAATTGATAGTTTCATCAAAATAAGCAAACTATGCATCAAAAAACAGAATCTGTCTAAAACAGAACAGTCTGTAATAATCTGAACATCCACCATACTTCTGTTACTTGAAAAATTATACAAAAATTAGGAAAAATAAACAATTTGTATAGGAATAAAGTGCAAAAAGAATCAGAACCATTTGACATTCCAGAAAAAAATGTAAAATCGCGCACTACAGCCAAAGTTTCTGTCCTACACCGTACAAACCATCAAGCAAATGTAAACATCCTAAAGGCAAACCTTGGCACATTATTTTTATAATACAGTGGAATTATACAAAGGGGATACTTATTTTTATTGAAAAGTTTCTGTAATCAAGATTCACAAAGTTTCCGTGAGCATGAACAAAGTTCAAGGCTAGCTCCCAGTTCAACAATGCTTATCTTTCTCACTTTCGCTTTCCTTTTTGAAAAAGTTTTGGGTTCCCCTCTTTATTTTTGTTGTTTTTAAACTATATAAAAGCACTCAACAGAAATAAATGACTCTCTAAAACTTTTGGGTTGTCTCCCTGGCAGCGCTTTCTTTAAAGCCATTAAGCTAGGCATATAGTGCTCAAGTAATGGATCCACCCGGATCCCAAGGTATATCAAAGCCAATTTTAATTAACAATGATTTGTAATTTAGTGGTGAGCACAAGGTAACATATCTATAATACTATAATAGTTCATCCCCACTAACCTATTTAACTGAGCATGCAGCCTATCCACATCAGCATCCATTCACCTACTGCCACATCAGCACTAACCCTCCACTCCACTCCCTGCATGCATGAATCATGTAGTATACCGTAACTTCCCGTGTATTAAAACTCTCGCTGGATCTCTCGATTCCCTGCGCCTGGGCTGGCTTTTTTCTCTTGCGCCTGGGCTGGCTTTACGAAGCGTTTTTTAACCTGGGCTGTCTAGCCAAGTTGTGGGCTAAACTACCGCTTTGGACGTTCGACGCGCCCATGGGCTTTGCATCGCTGAGAGTTCATCTTCCCCACTGCGTACGTCTCTTCCAGCAGCCGCTGCGGCCGGCGCGGCGACCCATCCTCTCCTAGCCAATTGTTGGACTAACCACCGTCGTTAGCCCTTCTGCAGTCCACAGATGTGCACTAACTCCAGCTTATCCGCTCATCTTCCCGCTGCTGCTATTATTGCCTCCACTACCTCTTCCACCCTTCCGGAGGGACACTCTGCCGGCCACAAATGCATATGAAATGGCCTCACGCACCACAATGTTTAGAGCGGACTATATGTGCCCAGAAGTTCAACAGTCTTCGCATACAATATATTCTCCGCTGGCCAGACCCTCGACTGCCTCATTGGCCATCCAAGCATCCACCTGTCACTCCATCCCTATGTAGTACTTCACCAGAGCTATGCGTTAATCAGAACCCATAGCCCCAAGAGCAACGACGACCTACTCCTCACGGGATCCTCCGAAAAGACTACGAGTCTGCAGTTGCAGCGCAGGAACAGGCTGACCCAAATTCCAGCCAAGGTCGTTAAATCCACATGATGCATGGCCTGTTCTAGATATTCGTAGTACTAGGTAAGTACGGGACATCTTATACATGCACGTCTCCAGCATCACAGATTTGTGCATGCATTATACCATTACGATTTTGTTGTTGTTTGTTTTTGTAGATCCATACGCTCTCTGGTCTAAGATATGAGGTTTGGTAAGCTTTTCCTAGATTGCAGGCTTGAACTGAATTAGCAAACTTACAGCCATTAGCGTGCTCTTTTTATGTTGAATCATCTGTATGAATTTGATTAGATGGGATTAAATACCACCTCCAATTTTTGGCAATGTTGATACCCATGATCCATCTCTGGTGTTGTTTAGGTACTGTATTCTCACCTTCTGGATCTTTGTGCATACGTCCAGCTGGTTAACACCCCCCACCCCCCCCCCCCCCCCCCCCCCACACACACAGAGAGACAAGGTGTGCTCTCTGGATTAGTTTTCTCCATTTTTCTTCATCGAGATGAATTATCGTACTTCTCTCTCTCTCTCTCTTAAATAACGATCATGTACTTATAGTCCTCTATTAACACTTTCAGACCTTAAACATATGGAAACTACATGCAGATTTTGTTGGCTGCGTTTCACATCTTACAGTTTATGTATATTCTTAATTAGGTAATGCAAATGCTCTGATAAAAAGTTTTTCTTTCATGTATCTCCAAAGCATAATCATCTTTGTATAATTGAAGGTGTATGTTTCAAATGTATAATTAAGTTCAATTATATTTACTTAGCTCCTTTTTTAGAACAAGACCTGAGTTTATAAACTTCCAGGGTTCAAGTTATAGTCCTCAACCACAGACTGTCTCAGAGCATCGGGAACATCAGCTATAGTTAGACAATCCCCTTGCCTTCTAGCGAAGGCAGCCAACTCATGGGCCAAGACGTTGCTTTCTCTGTTGATTGAAGCAATAGACGCTGACGCAAAAGGAACACATCAACTCTTTGACATCAGCTATGATTGGGAACGGCCCTGATCTATTTCGTCAACCAGGCTGGAGCCAATTCGAGACAGCAACGCAGTCTGTCTCAATGCAGATTGGCCCCTTATAAAATTTCTGCAGCTCCGGAAGTCCCACAAAAATGGCGATCGCCTCAGCTTCCATTTTTTTACACATCAGTACAGCACAACTAGGCAGGGAACAATTACATTTTTTTACTTTCAAGATATTTAGATATCTAAATATGATAACAAAATTTGCACGGTGGCTGCTGTGCCATTTATAGTACCTTCGTATGCCATTTATATTACCTTATTCCATTTCCCTTTGCGGTGTGCTAATTTTTTTGCATCTCAATCCATCAGTATGAATCAACACATCCACAAGTTGAAATTACCTAAAATTCTTTTATAATATCCCGCAGCAACGCGCGGGGAATCATCTAGTATCATGTAATGACAAAGTCTAACTCTCTTCCTATGCATCGGCATGTCATAAAAGAACAATTCATGCACACACAGTAAAGGCCAATGCATAGTATAAACAGTTTCTTGCAATTTTACCATGTTGGAAACATAGAGAGGTGGAGATATAGTTCCTCTCTCATAATAATTGCAAGTAGGAGCAGCAAGCATATTCATATTATATCTATCAAAATCATCATGTGTAATAGTAAAACACAACCCATCAATGTAATCCTTAATAAGGGCAAACTTCTCCGATATAGTGTAGTCGGGAGAATTCAAAAAGATAATAGGACTATCATGTGTGGGTGCAATAACAACAATTTCATGTTTAACATAAGGAACTATAGCAAGTTCATCTCCATAAGCATAATTCATATTGGCATCTTGGCCACAAGCATAGCAAGCATCATCAAAAAGGGATATTTCAAGAGAATCAATGGGATCATAACAATCATCATAGCAATCATCCTCCGGTAAACACGAAGGGAAATTAAACAATGTATGAGTTGAAGAGTTACTCTCATTAGACGGTGGGCACGGGTAGCTAATCCGCTCTTCCTCCTTTTGTTCTTCGCTCTCCTCCTCATCTTTTTCATCCAATGAGCTCACAGTTTCATCAATTTATTCTTCCATAGACTCCTGCAAAATATTAGTCTCTTCTTGGACAGCGGAGACTTTCTCAATAAGCGCATTAATATATGAATTATATTCATAATTATCATAGCAATATTTTAAGATAGCTAAATTTTCAGGCCTATAAACATCATCATCATAAGCTTCATGTTTTTCAAACAAAGATTCAATTTCATAAGCACCCTTAAAAGCAACAAATTCTTCTATTTGTTCCACATCATAGTAATCATATATACCATTAGCATAAGAAGCTAAGGTTTCATTATCATTAAATTCACATGAAAAGGGAAGGTGTGGAGCCTTCACCTTAGAGCAACAAGTATAATCATATCTCAAGCATAGTTGCCTAGCATACCAATTCAATATATGAATTTGATCCCATGATAGTTTCCCTTTTTGTGTCAAGCAGTAATCCCTAAAGTATTCACGTTGATCCAACGTTACTCCCATTACATAATTGAATGGGGTTTTCTCAGGATTATTAAAGTAGTACATAATATTTTTCACATAACCAGCATCGAGGGTTTTAGGAGGTTCCCCATCTCCATGAGTAGCAAGTACACCTAATTTTTTTGGTATTTCGTGTTCAATATCCATAACTAAAGATAGAGAACAACTAAGAACAACAAATAAAAATTACTTAGCGATAAAGCAAACAAGCACACACGAGAATATTCACCCCACGCTATTGCTCCCCGGCAACGGTGCCAGAAAAAGGTCTTGATAACCCACAAGTATAGGGGATCGCAACAGTTTTCGATAAGTAAGAGTGTCAGACCCAACGAGGAGCTAAAGGTAGAACAAATATTCCCTCAAGTTCTATCGACCACCGATACAACTCAACGCACGCTTGACGTTCGCTTTACCTAGAACAAGTATGAAACAAGAAGTACTTTGTAGGTGTTGTTGGATAGGTTTGCAAGATAATAAAGATTACGTAAATAAAAAGTAGGGGCTGTTTAGATTAAGAAACAATAAAGTAAATATAGCGAGTGTGGAAAAGTGGTGGTAGGATTTGTGAAATTACCCCTAAGCAATTGACTACTTTACTAGACTGATAGCAAGTATTATGTGGGAGAGGCCACTGCTAGCATGTCATCCCTGACTTGGAATTCTATGCACTTATGCTTGGAACTATTAGCAAGCATCCGCAACTACTAATGTTCATTAAGGTAAAACCCAACCATAGCATTAAGGTATATTGGTCCCCCTTCAATCCCGTATGTATCAATTTCTATGCCAGGTTGAAGCTTCTGTCACTCTTGCCCTCCAATACATAGTCCTATCAACATACAACTAACCTAGGGTGTGATCCACATGCGCAATCATATGATGGGCACCAAAGGACAGCAACATAACCACAAGCAAATTAAATCAATCATAGCAATTCATCAACCACCGATAGGACAACGAAAATCTACTCAGACATCATAGGATGGCAACACATCATTGGATAATAATATGAAGCATAAAGCACCATGTTCAAGTAGAGGGTACAGCAGGTTGCGGGAGAGTGGACCACTGTAGAAGGTGATGGAGATGTTGGTGAAGATGGTGGAGGTGTTGGTGTAGATCGCGGTGATGATGATGGCCCCCGGTGGCACTCCGGTGCCACCGGAAGCGAGGGGGAGAGAGCCCCCCCTCCTTCTTCTTCCTTGACCTTCTCCCTAGATGGGAGAAGGGTTTACCCTCTCGTCCATGGTCTCCATGGCGTGGGAGGGGCGAGAGCCCCTCCGAGATTGGATCTGTCTCTTTGTTTCAGCGTTCTCAGATTCTTCCCTTTCACCGTTTCTTATATTCCCGGAAATCCATAACTCCGACTGGGAGTAAAGTTTAACACGATCTCTATCCGGAGATTAGCTTTCTTGCGGCGAAAGAAGGGAATCAACCGCCTTACGGGTGGCCCACGAGGGTCAGGGGCATGCCCAGGGGGCAGGGGCGCCCCTTGCCTCGTGGCCACCTCGGGCACTGTCTCGCGTGGATTTTTCTTCCCAAAAATCATATATATTCCAAAAAAATCTCCGTCAGTTTTTATCCCGTTTGGACTCCGTTTGATATGGATATTTTGCGAAACAAAAAACATGCAACAAACAGGAACTGGCACTGGGCACTGGATCAATATGTTAGTCCCAAAAATAGTATAAAAAGTTGCCAAAAGTATATGAAAGTTGAATAATATTGGCATGGAACAATCAAAAATTATAGATACGATGGAGACGTATTAGCACTCTCCCCTCTCGTTGCTATGCATCACCATGATCTTGCGTGTGTGTAGGAAATTTTTGAAATTACTACATTCCCCAACACTCACTCTATTCTATTTCTCACCCCTCTAAACCTATCAGATGCCTCCGAGACGTGACCTCGGATTTGTCCGCCCACCGAAGCTCACCAAGTTGATCCAACAGCAGAATGCCTTGATGCAGCTACTAGTCCAGAACCAAGGCAACAACAACAACCCACCACCACCACCTCCGGTTGACAATTTAGCCCGTTTTCTAAGGTTGAATCCGGCGGTGTTTTCCAGTAGCACCGAGCCGATTGTTGCTGATGACTGGCTCCGCAGGATTGGAAGGAAGCTGACCACCGCAGGTTGCACAGATGTTGAGAAGGTGCGCTTTGCCGCAAATCAATTGGATTGACCCGCAGCCTCATGGTGGGAGAATTACACAACCACTTTTCCCATAGCCAATGTCACATGGGATCAGTTTCAGCAAGCTTTCCGCACAACCCATGACTCAACTGGAGCAATGAGTATGAAGAAGCGTGAGTTTCACAACTTACGCCATGGAAATCGTACTGTGTGGCAGTACGTGGATGAGTTTAGTAAGTTAGCTCGCTATGCCCCAGATGATATGGCCACAGATGCCGCGAAGCAGGAGAAGTTTATGGAAGGGATAAATGATGAGCTGAGTATGCAGTTGATGGTGGCAACATTCACTAACTACCTAGAGTTGGTAGACAGGGCCCTTATGATTGAAGGCCAGCAGCAGCAGATAGAGAGCCGCAAACGGAAGTATGGACAGGGGAAGTACAATTCTGGAGCTCAGCAGAAGCCTCGCTTTACCCCTAACTCGGGAGGTTACACCCATAACCATGGAGGCCACACTCATAATGGAGGAAGCACACATAACCATAGTGGCCCTAAGAATGGGAATGGGAATGGGAATGGAGGAAGCAACAGCCAGAACCGTTCCAACCCAGCCACACCCGCTAAGAAGGACCTAAGCCATATCACCTGTTACAAGTGCGGGAAGACTGGACACTATGCCAATGATTGCTCAGAGTTGAACAGTGGTAATGGAAATGAAACTCTGGGAAGAAGCCCAACCCTTTCACCAGAGGACAAGTGAACCACGTTAACGTGGAGGAGGTTGGAGAACAACCAGATGCAGTTATAGGTAAGTTTTTGATTAAGTCATTTACTGCAATTGTTCTTTTTGATATTGGTGCATCACATTCATACATATCGAGGGGATTTGTGGATAAGTATAAGTTGCCCACCAAAGTTCTTAAGACACCTATGTTAGTAAGCTCACCTAGAGCAGAGTATATGGCAAGCAGAGGATGTTTTCAGATGCCATTGACCATAGGTAGGCATGTTTTCCCCTCATACCTAATAGTCTTGGAGTCACAAGGATTGTATGTGATACTAGGCATGGATTGGCTATCAATGTATGGAGGAAATATTGATTGTGCTAGTAAGTCAATTCTACTCACCACCCCGAAGGGAAAAAGGATCAAGTATGTGTCTAGGCATGCGCCAAGGACGACCCAAGTGAATTCCCTCTCGGGAGTTGTACAGGAAGAAGTGCATGTTGTGAAGGATTACCCGGATGTATTTCCAAAGTAACTACCAGGCATGCCGCCGGATCGAGACATAGAATTTTTGATAGAGCTGTTGACCGGCACCGAACCAATATCGAAGAGACCATATCGGATGCCCGCAAATGATCTGGAGAAAATTAAGAAGCAGATTAAGGAGTTATTGGAGAAAGGTTATATCCGACTAAGTTTATCACCATGGGGAGCCCCGGTGCTCTTAGTTGAGAAGAAGGATGGATCTTTGAGAATGGTTGTTAATTATCAGGCTTTGAACGAAGTGACAATTAAGAACAAGTACCCACTACCAATGATCAATGATCTGTTTGACCAGCTGCAGGGAGCTAAAGTATTCTCCAAGATCGATCTTCTATCAGGATATCACTAGTTGAAGATCCGAGAACAGGATATACCTAAGACAGCTTTTACCACAAGGTATGGGCTATATGAGTACACGGTCATGTCATTTGGATTGACTAATGCCCCTGCCTATTTTATGAGTATGATGAATAAGGTGTTCATGGAGTTTTTGGATAAGTTTGTTGTGGTGTTCATTGATGATATTTTGGTGTACTCGAAGAATGAAGAGGAACACAAAGAACACTTGCACTTAGTTTTCGAGAATCTCAAGGAACATCAATAGTATGTAAAGTTTAGCAAGTGTGAGTTTTGGTTGAAGGAAGTTGGATTGTAACAGCCTGGATTTTTGCCCTTTTCTTTTTCCTTTGATTTTCTGGGATTTCTTGTTTTGTTTTGCTTTTCCGTGGCTATGTGGTTCTGAAACTTGGGAAGATCATGTCTTCCTAGGTTTTATAGTGGCTTTTCACCCTCTTCATCATCCCAAGATCATGTCATTTCCATCCTTGACCTAACCCAATATTCTTTTTATTGGGAGTATTCCTTTTCTGATAAAGGAATAATCCTTAAAACCCTAGGTTGTGAAGCAACCTATATTTTTGTCACTCCTAAAATTCCCAAATAAATCTCATAGATTGTTTGGGTAATATCTTCCTCAAATATGGCAAAATATATCATTGGCAATGTTTCCCATCATGCTCAATAAATTCATTTCCTATTCTGTCCTAAATGGCACATTGTGAAGCAAGTGCTATTTATCTTTGCCCATTTGAAACCAAACTTCTTGGACATCTTTTCCTGTCCAAATAATTGCCTCATGCCAAAATTCAACTCAATTTGCCTAGTAAATATTCCTGAGAAATGTTTCTAAGTTCCTGTCCGAGGGAAGTGATTGTGAAGGAAGTACAAGCTATACATATCCAAATGAGTTGAAATTTTGCAACAACCTTTATATGATCAAATCATTACTCTCCGCCAAATATGAGCTCATGTAACTCATCTATGTGAGCCCAGATCTAAATCTTAATTTCTAGTCAGATTTTCAGATTGTGAAGCAACTATATTTTATATTGCTTCAATTGAGATGAAACTTTACCAGGACATGATTCTACCTATATCAACTCCCTCCACCAAGTTTTACCTCAATTGGTTAATCCAATTGCCGTATGCAATTTTTCCAAGTTTCTGTCCAGGATGAAGCTTTGTGAAGCAAATGCCACTTTGGTATTTCCAAATGGCATGAAATCTTTACAGCAGCTTCATACCATCATATAACCCCTCTATGCCAAAATTTAGATCACAGAAATCAAGTATGTGAGTCTATCATCCAAATCCCAAGTTCTGGCCAGTGTTGCCCTTGCCTCTAATCAGCCCCCTTCGAGAAAGAACCGTCTGACGTTTTGTTCCGCAGCTTCACGACACTTCTTCCTGTAGTCTCTGTCACCCCAAGCAAGCCACAATACCCACTTGCATGATAGTAATGATTCTTGTTAAATGGTTTTCAACTTGAATATTTATTAAATGTTTGCTTATTTAAAACATGGTTATCATTGTTCGGTAATGATTCTTGGCTAGTGCTTACTTTCTTGCTATGTTGCTATGCACGTGGTTGTCATGCCCTACTAGTTGTTAGTATTCCTTTCATATGCTTATGCTTGCTAGTAGTACATGTTGATGTTGGTAATGGTCTTCGGTGCATGACTGCTGTCTGTCCCGAGTACCATTATTATGCTTGTTCCATTGCATCCAGTTGGTTAAATGCTTGCATGATGGCATTGTTGATATGTCTTGCATGATATTTATTGTTGATGCTAGTGGTCATGCTATGTTTCAGAGAAGTATGTACTTATGATGTTCATGCTAGTCAGTATGCCATGCTTAGTTGGATATGATTCATTGTTGATATGGTGGGTAGTTATGTTGTACCCTCATGACTATGTTGATATCATGCTCATGCATTGTAATTGTATCATGTTATTTTATCATGGCTCAGCATATTTGCATTCAAGTTTAACTGGATTAAATTGAACTTGAACAACTATTGGCCGAGTCATGGTGCCACCATATCGAACTGACCAGTGCAACCAGACTTACCTTTATGGGAAGGTCCTAACTAGGTCTATTGTCGTGCCTCTCGCTGGTGCCTCCAACGAGGGAAGGTTATGGGCGTGCGGTACCCTGGCCCGGTAAGCAGACATAACCATGTGTGCCCATTGTTGTTATTATGGATCCGGTCCCCGCGAGGGATGTTTTGGCCACGACGGTGGTCATTGTGTCTTTGGTAGACACGGGGCCACCCAGGACTAGCCCAGTTGGGAGTGGGTCGGAGTGGCCGGGAGAGTGTCATGGCAGTAGATCGGTTTTGTCGGAACGCCGTTGGTCCACCCGAATGGGAGTGCGAGGCCATGGGTTCCGTAGTGTGGGTACAGTGAACTAACCTCTGCAGAGTGTATATTAAATCTATCGATAGCCGCTCCCGCGGATAAGGGCCCAGTTCGTGTCGGTCACACTATGAGTCAACAGTAATAACAATAATGTGCTAAATAAGAACCCCGGTTCGAGGATGAGATAAGTTGGTTGTGATCGCCGGAAGGATCACCGTTTGAGGCCAGGTATTGGTCGTGGTTGTGTTCGCCGGAAGGATCACTGTTTGAGACCAAGTGTTGGTCATGGTTGTGATCGCTGGAATGATCACCACGGTATCGAGGATACCGAGTTGTTCGTGATGTTGTGCGAGAATCATGGGTAAAGATCAAGCTCCTTGTGGTCATTTGATGATTACTACGGTATTGTTTATACCAAGCTTGATTTGATCCTGAGATCGTGTAATGTCCGAAGTTGGTAAGTGATGCATGTGATGGTTACGAGGTAACCCGAGCAGAATAAATGGTGCATATAGTGTCATCATGTTGCATGCTGGTATCGTCAGATTTATATGTTCAGGTCATGCTCCTATTATTCTAGCAGTATTATGTTCATGTTGTTCATGTTGTTCATGCCATGATCATATTGTTCTAGCATTATTATGTTCATGTTTTTAATGCCATGTTTTCCTGATGATTTCATGATAATTCCTTCTTAACCTGTAATTGCCATACTGTTGTTTGTCTTGAATGCTTCTGGTTATTGTGAGCTTGCAAGTACATTCAATTTACTGACCTGGCGTGTCATGCCAGTTTGCACGTCGTGCCTGGATTCCTTGCTTGTTTGGTGTTGTTCCTGTGTTCGCGAGCTAGGATAAACGTTCCAGCCAGAGCCCCTGCGGATTGGAGTCCATCATCGCCGTTCGTTGTTTCGCTGCCAGTAGTTGTTCCGCTGCTTCAAGTTGTTAGGCTGCTTGTATAGAGCAACCGTGGTTGGCGTAGTGTCTCCATACCAATGTTATTCATTGTAATATCGGAACCCTTGTATTCATATTCGTCTTGTAATAGAGAGCTGGTTTGTTCTATACTAAGAAGTGTCGTATTCCAGAAGACTTCATCTCGATCTCTGGGCTGGAATATGGGGCGTTCCGGTTTTCTCTGAGCCGGGGTGCCACATGGATTTCTTGGACATGTTATATCAGAAGAAGGTATAGCCGTAGACCCTACCAAGGTTCAGTCTGTCACTAAGTGGTTGGCACCCACCTTAGTTGGAGAGATCCGCAGTTTTCTGGGACTCGCAGGATATTATAATAGATTCATTGAGAACTTTTCCAAAATTGTGAAACCCATGACAGAGTTGTTGTAGAAGGACGCCAAATTCAAATGGACCAAGGATTGTAAGGCCAGCTTTCAGGAATTGAAGAAACGTTCGGTCACGGCCCCAGTGCTGATTCTTCCGGATACGCAAGGATTTCCAAGTGTTGGGGAACGTAACAATAATTCAAAATTTTCCTACGTGTCACCAAGATCAATCTAGGAGATACTAGCAACGAGAGAGAGGGAGTGCATCTTCATACCCTTGAAGATCGCTAAGCGAAAGCGTTGCAAGAATGCGGTTGGAGGAGTCGTACACGTAGCGATTCAGATCGCGGCCGAATCCGATCTAAGCACTGAACAACGGTGCCTCTACATTCAACACACGTGCAGCCCGATGACGTCTCCTGCGCCTTGATCCAACAAGGAGGAGGGAGAGGTTGAGGAAGAAGCTCCAACAGCAGCACGACGGCGTGGTGGTGATGGAGTGGCAGTTCTCCGGCAGGGCTATACCAAGCTCGCGTGGAGGAGGAGAGGTGTTGGGGAGGGGAGGGGCTGCGCCTTGGATGTCGTGTTGCAGCCCTCCCCTCGCCCCTCTATTTATAGGGGGAAGGGGGAAGGGGGCCGGCCCCTCTAGATGAGATCATCTAGAGGGGGGCGGCGGCCAAGGGGGAGGGGGCTTGCCCCCCAAGCAAGGGGCGCCCCTTTAGGGTTCCCCCATACCCTAGGCGCATGGGCCCTAGGGGGGATGGCGCCCAGCCCACTAGGGGCTGGTTCCCTTCCACCTACAGCCCATAAGGCCCTCCGGGACAGGTGGACCCACCCGGTGGACCCCCGGAACCCCTCCGGTGGTCCCGGTACAATACCGGTATACCCCCCGAATATTTTCGGTGACCGTATGATGACTTCCCATATATAAATATTCACCTCTGGACTATTCCGGAAATCCTCGTGACATCCGGGATCTCATCCGGGGCTCCGAACAACATTCGGTAATCACATACAAGTCTTCCTAATCACCCTAGCATCATCGAACCTTAAGTGTGTAGACCCTACGGGTTCAGGAACCATGCAGACATGACCGAGACAACTCTCTGGCCAATAACCAACAGCGGGATCTGGATACCCATGTTGGCTCCCACATGTTCCACGATGATCTCACCGGATGAACCATGATGTCGAGGATTCAAGCAATCCCGTATACAATTCCCTTTGTCAATCGGTACGTTACTTGCTCGAGATTCGATCGTGGGTATCCCAATACCTCGTTCAATCTCGTTACCGGCAAGTCACTTTACTCGTTCCGTAATGCATGATCCCATGACCAACTACTTAGTCACAATGAGCTCATTATGATGATGCATTACCGAGTGGGCCCAGAGATACCTCTCCATCATACGAAGTGACAAATCCCAGTCTCGATTCGTGCCAACCCAACAGACACTCTCGGAGATACCTGTAATGCACCTTTATAGCCACCCAGTTACGTTGTGACGTTTGGTGCACCCAAAGCATTCATACGGTATCCGGGAGTTGCACAATCTCATGGTCTGAGGAAATGATACTTGACATTAGAAAAGCTTTAGCATACGAACTACACGATCTAGTGCTACTCTTAAGATTGGGTCTTCTCCATCACATCATTCTCCTAATGATGTGATCCCGTTCTCAATGACATCCAATGTCCATGGTCAGGAAACCATGACCATCTATTGATCAACGAGCTAGTCAACTAGAGGCTTACTAGGGACATGTTGTGGTCTATGTATTCACACATGTATTATGGTTTCCAGTTAATACAATTATAGCATGAACAATAGACAATTAGCATGAACAAGGAAACACAATAATAACCATTTTATTATTGCCTCTAGGGCATATTTCCAACAGTCTCCCGCTTGCACTAGAGTCAATAATCTAGTTCACATCACTATGTGATTGTAATGAATCCAACACCCATGGGGTATGTTCATATCTTGCTTGTGAGAGAGGTTTATCAGTCAATGGGTCTGAACCTTTCAGATCCATGTGTGCTTTACAAATCTCTATGTCATCTTGTAGATGAAGCTACCACGCACTACTTGGATCTATTCCAAATAACCGATCTACTATACGAATCCGATTTACTACTCAGAGTCATCCAGATTAGTGTCAAAGTTTGCATCGACGTAACCCTTTACGACGAACTCTTTTACCACCTCCATAATCGAGAAAATTCCTTAGTCCACTAGTTACTAAGGATAGTTCAACCACTGTCATGTGATCCATTCCTGGATCACTCTTGTACCCCTTGACTGACTCATGGCAAGGCACACTTCAGGTGCGGTACACAACATAGCATACTGTAGAGCCTATGTCTAAAGAATAGGGGACGACCTTCGTCCTTTCTCTCTCTTCTGTCGTGGTCAGGTATTGAGTCTTACTCAATGCTCACACCTTGTAACACAGCCAAGAACTTTGCTAATCTATTTTGATCTCCTTCAAAATCTTGTCACGGTATGTATTCATTTGAAAGTACTATTAAGCATTTTTATCTATCCTTATAGATCTTGATGCTCAATGTTCAAGTAGCTTAATCCAGGTTTTCCATTGAAAAACACTTTTCAAATAACCCTGTATGCTTTCCAGAAATTCTACATCATTTCTGATCAACAATTTGTTAACAACATATACTCATCAAAAATTCTATAGTGCTCCCACTCACTTCTTTGGAAATACAAGTTTCTCATAAACTTTGTATAAACCCAAAATCTTTGATCATCTCATCAAAGCGTACATTCCAACCCCGAGATGCTTACTCCAGTCCTTAGAAGGATTGCTGGAGCTTTGCATACTTGTTAGCATCTTTTAGGATTGACAAAACCTTCTGGTTGTATCACATAAAACCTTTCCTCAAGAAAAACATCGAGGAAACAATGTTTTGACATCCTATCTGCAAGATTTCATAAATAATGCAGTAACTGCTAACATAATTCCAACAGACTCTTAGCATCGCTACGAGTGAGAAAGTCTCATCGTAGTCAACTCCTTGAACTTGTCAAAAAAACATCTTAACGACAAGTCGAGTTTTCTTAATGGTGACACTTACCATCATTGTCCGTCTTCCTTTTAAAATCCATCTGCACCCAACAGCCTTACGACCATCAAGTAGTTCTTCCAAAGTCTATACTTTGTTTTCATACATAGATCCTCTCTCAGATTTTATGGCCTTGAGCCATTCGTCGGAATCCGGGCCCACCATCGCTTCCCCATAGCTCGTAGGTTCATTGTTGTCTAGCAACATGACTTCCAAGACAGGATTACGTACCACTCTGAAGTAGTACACATCCTTGTGGACCTATGAGGTTTGGTAGTGACTTGATCTGAAGTTTCATGATCACTATCATAAGCTTCCACTTCAATTGGTGTAGGTGCCACAGGAACAACTTCCCGTGCCCAACTACATACTAGTTGAAGTGACGGTTCAATAACCTCATCAAGTCTCCATCATCCTCCCACTCAATTCTTTCGAGAGAA
Source organism: Triticum urartu (assembly GCF_003073215.2). Classification (NCBI taxonomy): domain Eukaryota; kingdom Viridiplantae; phylum Streptophyta; class Magnoliopsida; order Poales; family Poaceae; genus Triticum; species Triticum urartu. The sequence continues at coordinate 121,518,679 of NC_053023.1, read as the reverse complement.
ACTTTTCCTCGAGAAAGGACCCATTTCTAGAAACAATCACTTTTGCTTCCGGATCTGAAATAGGAGGTATACCCAACTGTTTTAGGTATTCTATGAAGATGCATTTATCCGCTTTGGGTTCGAGCTTATCAGCCTGAAACTTTTTCACATAAGCATCGCAGCCCCAAACTTTTTAAGAAACGACATCTTAGGTTTTTCTAAACCATAGTTCATACGGTGTCGTCTCAACGGAATTGCGTGGTGCCCTATTTAAAGTGAATGCGGTTGTCTCTAACGCCTAACCCATAAACGATAGTGGTAATTCGATAAGAGACATCATGGTATGCACCATATCCAATAGGGTGCAGTTATGATGTTCGGACACACCATCACACTATGGTGTTCCAGGTGGTATTAGTTGTGAAACAATTTCCACAATGTATTAATTGTGTGCCAAACTCATAACTCAGATATTCATCTCGATGATCATATCATAGACATTTTATCCTCTTGTCACAACGATCTTCAACTTCACTCTGAAATTACTTAAACCTTTCAATAATTCAGACTTGTGTTTCATCAAGTAAATATACTCAGCATCTACTCAAATCATCTGCAAAGTACGAACATAACGATATCCACTGCGTGCCTCAGCACTCATTGGACTGCATACATCAAAATGTATTACTTCCAACAAGTTGCTTTCTTGTTCCATCTTACTGAAAACGAGGTCATTTAGTCATCCTGCCCATGTGGTATGATTTGCATGTCTCAAGTGATTCAAAAACAAGTGAGTCCAAACGATCCATCTGTATGGAGTTTCTTCATGCATATCTACCAATAGACATGGTCCGCATGTCTCAATATTTTCAAAACGAGTGAGTCCAAAGATCCATCAACATGGAGCTTCTTCATGCGTTTTATACCAATATGACTCAAATGGCAGTGCCACAAGTATGTGGTACTATCATTACTATCTTATATCTTTTGGCATGAACATGTGTATCACTACGATCGAGATTCATTAAACCATTCATTTTTCGGTGCAAGACCATTGAAGGTATTATTCAAATAAACAGAGTAACCATTATTCTCCTTAAATGAATAACCGTATTGCGATAAACATAATCCAATCATGTTTATGCTCAATGCAAACACCAAATAACAATTATTTAGGTTTAACACCAATCTCGATGGTAGAGGGAGCGTGCGATGTTTGATCACATCAACCTTGGAAACACTTCCAACATATCGTCATCTCACCTTTGGCTAGTCCCCGTAGCCTTTTATTTCGAGTTACTAACACTTAGCAACCGAGCCGGTATTTATTACCCTGGTGCTACTAGGAGTACTAGTGAAGTACACAATAATATAACGTATATTCAAAATACTTCTATCGACCTTGCCAGCCTTCTCATCTACCAAGTATCTAGGGTAGTTCTGCTTCAGTGACCGTTCCCCTCATTATAGAAGCACTTAGTCTCGGGTTTGGGTTCAACCTTGGGTTTCTTCACTAGAGCAACAACTGATTTGCCGTTTCATGAAGTATCCCTTCTTTCCCTTGCCCTTCTTGAAACTAGTGGTTTAACCATCAACAATTGATGCTCTTACTTGATTTCTACTTTCGCGGTGTCAAACATCGCGAGTTGCTCAAGGATCATCATGTCTATCCGTGATATGTTATAGTTCATCACGAAGCTCCAATAGTTTGGTGGCGGTGACTATGGAGAACCATCACTATCTCATCTGGAAGATTAACTCCCACTCGATTCAACCGATTGTAGTACTCAGACAATCTGAGCACATGCTCAACGATTGAGCTTTTTGAAGGAAATATGCCCTAGAGGCAATAATAAAGTTATTATTTATTTCCTTATTTCATGATAAATGTTTATTATTCATTCTAGAATTGTATTAACCGGAAACATAATACATGTGTGAATACATAGACAAACAGAGTGTCACTAGTATGCCTCTACTTGACTAGCTCGTTAATCAAAGATGGTTATGTTTCCTAACCATAGACAAAGAGTTGTTATTTGATTAACGGGATCACATCATTAGGAGAATGATGTGATTGACTTGACCCATTCCGTTAGCTTAGCACTCGATCGTTTAGTATGTTGCTATTGCTTCCTTCATGACTTATACATGTTCCTATGACTATGAGATTATGCAACTCCCGTTTACCAGAGGAACACTTTGTGTGCTACCAAACGTCACAACGTAACCGGGTGATTATAAAGGAGCTCCACAGGTGTCTCCAAACATGTTGGGTTGGCGTATTTCGAGATTAGGATTTGTCACTCCGATTGTCGGAGAGGTATCTCTGGGCCCTCTCGGCAATGCACATCACATAAGCCTTGCAAGCATTGCAACTAATGAGTTAGTTGCGAGATGATGTATTATGGAACGAGTAAAGAGACTTGCCGGTAACGAGATTGAACTAGGTATTGAGATACCGACGATCGAATCTCGGGCAAGTAACATACCGATGACAAAGGGAACAACATATGTTGTTATGCAGTCTGACCGATAAAGATCTTCGTAGAATATGTAGGAGCCAATATGAGCATCCAGGTTCCGCTATTGGTTATTGACCGGAGACGTGTCTCGGTCATGTCTACATTGTCCTCGAACCCGTAGGGTCCGCACGCTTAAGGTTTCGATGACAGTTATATTATGAGTTTATGAGTTTTGATGTACCGAAGGAGTTCGGAGTCCCGGATGAGATCGGAGACATGACGAGGAGTCTCGAAATGGTCGAGACGTAAAGATCGATATATTGAACGACTATATTCGGACATCGGAAAGGTTCCGAGTGGTTCGGGTATTTTTCGGAGTACCGGGGAGTTACGGGAATACGGGGGAAGAAGTATATGGGCCTTATTGGGCTTTAGCGGAGAGGGAGAGGCAGGCCGCACGCCCCCCCATTGACTAGTCCAAATTGGACTAGGGGGAGGGGCGGCGCCCCCTCCTTCCTTCTCTTCCCTCTTCCCCTTCCTTGTCTCCTACTCTTACTACATGGAAGGACTCCTAGTTGGACTAGGAAAGGGGGAATCCTACTCCCGGTGGGAGTAGGACTCCCCTAGGGCGCGCCATAGAGAGGGCCGGCCCTCCCCTCCTCCACTCCTTTATATACGGGGGCAGGGGGCACCCCATAGACACACAAGTTGATCAAGTTGATCGTCTCTTAGCCGTGTGCGGTGCCCGCCTCCACCATAGTCCACCTCGATAATACTATAGCGGTGCTTAGGCGAAGCCCTACGTCGGTAGAACATCAATATCGTCACCACGCTGTCATGCTGACGGAACTCTTCCCCGACATTCTGCTGGATCAGAGTCCGGGGATCATCATCGAGCTGGACGTGTGCTAGAACTCGGAGGTGCCGTAGTTTCTGTGCTTGATCGGTCGGGCCGTGGAGACGTACGACTACATCAACCGCGTTGTGCTAACGCTTCCGCTTTCGGTCTACGAGGGTACGTAGACAACACTCTCCCCTCTCGTTGCTATGCATCACCATGATCTTGCGTGTGCGTAGGAAATTTTTGAAATTACTACGTTCCCCAACACTTTTCTCCCTTAGTTTGCAGGCTTAAGAAACTTGTCAGATGTCTCATACCTCTTGACGTGGGCACTAGTCTGAAATCCCAATTTCACTCTTTGGAACATCTCATATGTTCTGCGACGTTTCAAAAACGTCTTTGGTGCCACAATTCTAAACTGTCAGCATTATGCACTGAACTATCACGTAGTCATCAAAACGTGTATGTCAGATGTTTCCCAACATCTACAGACAACGCTCGAGGTTCAACACACTGAGCGGTGCATTAAGGACATAACCCTTCTGTGCAGCAATGAGGACAATCCTCAGTTCACGGACCCAGTCCGCATAATTGCTACTGTCAACTCTCAACTAAGTTTCCTCTAGGAACATATCTAAAAAAGTAGAACCAAAGCGTGAGCTACAACATAATTTGCAAATACCTTTTGACTATGTTCATGATAATTAAGTTCATCTAATCAAATTATTTAATGAACTCCCACTCAGATAGACATCCCTCTAGTCATCTAAGTGATACATGATCCGAGTCAACTATGCCGTGTCCGATCATCACGTGAGACGGACTAGTCATCATCAGTGAACATCTTCATGTTGATCGTATCCACTATACGACTCATGTTCGACCATTCGGTCTTTCGTGTTCCGAGGCCATGTCTGTACATGCTAGGCTCGTCAAGTTAACCTAAGTGTATTGTGTGTGTAAATCTGGCTTACACCCGTTGTATGCGAACGTTAGAACCTATCACACCCGATCATCACATGGTGCTTCAGAACAACGGACCTTAGCAATGGTGCACAGTTAGGGGGAACACAATTCTTGATATTTTAATGAGGGATCGTCTTATTTATGCTACCGTCGTTCTAAGCAAATAAGATGTAAAAACATGACAAACATCACATGCAAAACATAAAGTGACATGATATGGCCAATATCATCTTGCGCCTTTTATCTCCATCTTCGAGGCGCGACATGAACACCATCGTCGCCGGCATGAAACCATGATCTCCATCATCATGATCTCCATCATCGTGTCTTCATGAAGTTGCCTCGCCAACTATTACTTCTACTACTATGGCTAACGTTTAGCAATAAAGTAAAGTAATTACATGGTGTTTTCATTGACACGCAGGTCATAAATAAATTAAGACAACTCCTATGGCTCCTACCGGTTGTCATACTCATCGACATGCAAGTCGTGATTCATGTTACAAGAACATGATCAATCTCATACATCACATATATCATTCATCACATCCTTTTGGCCATATCACATCACATAGCAAACCCTGCAAAAACAAGTTAGACGTCCTCTAATTGTTGTTGCTTGTTTTACGTGGCTGCTATGGGTTTCTAGCAAGAACGTTTCTTACCTACGCAAAACCACAATGGTGATATGCCAATTGCTATTTACCCTTCATAAGGACCCTTTCATCGAATCCGATCTGACTAAAGTGGAGACAGACACCCGCCAGCCACCTTATGCATCAAGTGCATGTCAGTCGGTGGAACCAGTTTCACGTAAGCGTACGTGTAAGGTCGGTCCGGGCCGCTTAATCCCACAATGCCGCCGGATCAAGATAAGACTAGTAACGGTAAGCAAATTGAACAAATCATCGCCCACAACTGCTTTGTGTTCTACTCGTGCATAGAATCTACGCATAGACCTAGCTCTGATACCACTGTTGGGGAACGTAGCAATAATTCAAAAAAATTCTACGTGTCACCAAGATAAATCTAGGAGATACTAGCAACGAGAGAGAGGGAGTGCATCTTCATACCCTTGAAGATCGCTAAGCGGAAGCGTTGCAAGAACGCAGTTGGAGGAGTCGTACACGTAGCGATTCAGATTGCGGCCGAATCCGATCTAAGCACTGAACAACGGTGCCTCCGCATTCAAGACACGTGCAGCCCGATGACGTCTCCCGCGCCTTGATCCAGCAAGGAGGAGGGAGAGGTTGAGGAAGAAGCTCCAACAGCAGCACGACGACGTGGTGGTGATGGAGTGGCAGTTCTCCGGCAGGGCTTCGCCAAGCTCACGCGGAGGAGGAGAGGTGTTGGGGAGGGGAGGGGATGCGCCTTGGATGTCGTGTTGCAGCCCTCCCCTCGCCGCTCTATTTATAGGGAGAAGGGGAAGGGGGCCAGCCCCTCTAGATGAGATCAAGAGGGGGGGCGGCGGCCAAGGGGGAGGGGGCTTGCCCCCCAAGCAAGGGGGCGCCCCCTTTAGGGTTCCCCCAAACCCTAGGCGCATGGGCCCTAGGGGGGATGGCGCCCAGCCCACTAGGGGCTGGTTTCCTTCCACCTACAGCCCATAAGGCCCTCCGGGACAGGTGGACCCACCCGGTGCACCCCCGGAACCCCTCCGGTGGTCCCGGTACAATACCGGTATACCCCCCGAATATTTTCGGTGACCGTATCATGACTTCCCATATATAAATCTTCACCTCTGGACTATTCCGGAACTCCTCGTGATGTCCGGGATCTCATACGGGACTCCGAACAACATTCGGTAATCACATACAAGTCTTCCTAATCACCCTAGCGTCATCGAACCTTAAGTGTGTAGACCCTACGGGTTCAGGAACCATGCAGACATGACCGAGACAACTCTCCGGCCAATAACCAACAGCGGGATCTGGATACCCATGTTGGCTCCCACATGTTCCACGATGATCTCACCGAATGAACCACGATGTCGAGGATTCAAGAAATCCTGTATACAATTCCCTTTGTTAGTCGGTACGTCACTTGCCCGAGATTCGATCGTCGGTATCCCAATACCTCGTTCAATCTCGTTACTGGCAAGTCACTTTACTCGTTCCGTAATGCATGATCCCATGACCAACTACTTAGTCATAATGAGGTCATTATGATGATGCATTACCGAGTGGGCCCAGAGATACCTCTCCGTCATACGGAGTGACAAATCCCAGTCTCGATTCGTGCCAATCCAACAGACACTTTCGGAGATACCTGTAATGCACCTTTATAGCCACCCAGTTACATTGTGACGTTTGGTGCACCCAAAGCATTCCTACTGCATCCGGGAGTTGCACAATCTCATGGTCTAAGGAAATGATACTTGACATTAGAAAAGCTTTAGCAAATGAACTACATGATCTAGTGCTACGCTTAAGATTGGGTCTTGTCCATCACATCATTCTCCTAATGATGTGATCCCATTATCAATGACATCCAATGTCCATGGTGAGGAAACCATGACCATCTATTGATCAACGAGCTAGTCAACTAGAGGCTTACTAGGGACATGTTGTGGTCTATGTATTCACACATGTATTACAGTTTCCAGTTAATACAATTATAGCATGAACAATAGACAATTATCATGAACAAGGAAACACAATAATAACCATTTTATTATTGCCTCTAGGGCATATTTCCAACACCGAGTATATTGCGAGGCTTCTCGCTTGGGACTTGGAGGTGTACTTATGCAAGACAGAAGAGTTGTTTCATATGCCTCATGGCAGCTTCGACCTCACGAGTTTAATTATGCCATGCATGATTTGGAGTTAGCAGCCGTAGTGCATGCGCTCAAGACCCGGAGACATTTTCTGATTGGAAACCAATTTGATGTGTACACGGATCACAAGAGTTTGAAGTATATCTTCACACAGAAGGAGTTGAATCTCAAGGAGAGGACATGGTTAGAGCTCATAAAGGATTATGATATGAAGTTGCATTATCATCCAGGAAAGGCCAATGTCATAGCAGATGCTTTAAGCCGCAAGAGTTATGTCAATACCCTCGTAAGCGGAGGATTATTGCAAGAGTTAGTCGACGATTTCAAGGAACTTAGTTTGGAGATAGTTCCAAGAGGTTTTGTGCAGCAATGGAGGTTCAGTCTACATTATTGGGAAAGATTCCAGAAGCTCGGAAGAATGATAAGGAAATCGCTGAGATAAAGGAGAAAATGAGCAAAGGCAAAGCCAAGGGTTTTCGTGAGGATGAGCACGAAATGTTATGGTTTGAGGATCGTGTGTATGTGCCCAATAATGCGGAGATCAGGAAGTTAATACTTCAAGAGGCCCATTACTCGCCATACTCGATACATCCCAGAAACTCCAAGATGTATTTGGATTTGAAGGAATGTTTCTGGTGGATAGGTATGAAGAAGGATATTGCAGAATATGTAGCAGTATGTGATGTATGTCAGAGAGTGAAGGCAGAACATCAGAAGCCAGCCGGATTATTATAGCCTATGTCGATACCCGATTGGAAGTGGGATAAACTTGGCATGGATTTCATGTATCAACTAGGGCTGTCTGTATCTTCCATGCTAGGCGGGTTATTCTCAAGAGGAGTGGACTCCGCTCCTCACTCACGAGAAAATGGCTGGTCACCGGGATGCCCAGTCCCATGCTCAAACCAAATCAAAATAATTGCAAACAAAACTCCCCAGGGTTGTTGTCAGTTGGAGGCACCCGTTGTTTCGGGCAAGCCATGGATTGATGCTCGTTGGTGGTGGGAGAGTATAAACTTTACAATTCTACTTGGGAACCGCCTACAATGTGTGTAACATAGAAGATATCAAGATCTCTCGGTTGTTATGTTGACAATGAAAGTATACCGCTCAAAATATTATTCATCTATATTTCGAAATCGAGCTCTGGCACCTCTAAAAATCCTTGCTTCCCTCTGCGAAGGACTTATCCATTTACTTTTATGTTGAGTCATCATCCTCTTATTAAAAAGCACCAGTTGGAGAGCACCGCTGTCATTTGCATGTATTATTATTAGTTTACATTGAGTATGACTGTGACTGGATCTCTTTTACCATGAATTACAATTTCCAGTTAGCCCTTGATCTTCAGGGGGTGCTCTGCATTTATGTTTTGCGGTCTCAGAAAGGGCTAGCAAGATACCATCTTGTTACATCATATTATGATTTTTTTGAGAAAGTGTTGTCATCCGGATTTATTATTATTGCTCGCTAGTTGATTATGCCATTGATATGAGTAAACATGAGACCTAAATGTTATTGTGAATATGGTTAGTTCATAATCTTTGCTGAAAACTTGAATGCTGGCTTTACATATTTACAACAACAAGAGCAAACAAAGTTTGTAAAAGTTTTTCTTTATCACTTTCAGTTTATCAACTGAATTGCTTGAGGACAAGCAAAGGTTTAAGCTTGGGGGAGTTGATACGTCTCCATCGTATCTACTTTTCCAAACACTTTTACCCTTGTTTTGGACTCTAACTTGCATGATTTGAATGGAATTAACCCAGACTGATGCTGTTTTCAGCAGAATTGCCATGATGTTATTTTTGTGCAGAAATAAAAGTTCTCGGAATGACCTGGAAATCAACGGAGAATATTTTTGGAATATATAAAGAATACTGGCGAAAGAATCAAGGCGAGGGGGGCCACACCCTGTCCACGAGGGTGGGGGCACGCCTACCCCCCTGGGTGCACCCCCTGCATCGTGGGCCCCCTGACGCTCCACCGACCTCAACTCCAACTCCATATATTCACGTTCGGGGAGAAAAAAATAAGAGAGAAGGATTCACCGCGTTTTACGATACGGAGCCGCCTCCAAGCCCTAATCTCTCTTGGGAGGGCTGATCTGGAGTCCGTTCGGGGCTCCGGAGAGGGGAATCTGTCGCCATCGTCATCATCAACCTTCCTCCATCACCAATTTCATGATGCTCACCGCCGTGCGTGAGTAATTTCATCGTAGGCTTGCTGGACGGTGATGGGTTGGATGAGATTTATCATGTAATCGAGTTAGTTTTGTTAGGGTTTGATCCCTAGTATCCATTATGTTCTGAGATTGATGTTGGTATGACTTTGCTATGCCTAATGCTTGGCACCAGAGCCCGGGTGCCATGATTTCAGATCTGAACCTATTATGTTTTCATGAATATATGTGAGTTCTTGATCCTATCTTGCAAGTCTATAGTCACCTATTATTTGTTATGATCCGTTAACCCCGAAGTGACAATAATCGGGATACTTACCTGTGATGACCGTAGTTTGAGGAGTTCATGTATTCACTAAGTGTTAATGCTTTGGTCCGGTACTCTATTAAAAGGAGGCCTTAATATCCCTTAGTTTCCAATAGGACCCCGCTTCCACGGGAGGGTAGGACAAAGGATGGCATGCAAGTCCTTTTCCATAAGCACGTATGACTATATTCGGAATACATGCCTACATTACATTGATGAACTGGAGCTAGTTCTGTGTCACCCTATGTTATTACTATTGCATGAGGAATTGCATCCGACATAATTATCCATCACTGATCCATTGCCTACGAGCTTTTAACATATTGTTCTTCGCTTATTTACTTTTCTGTTGCTATTGTTATAATCACTATAAAACCAAAACTATTACTTTTGCTACTGTTACCGCTACTATCATATTACTTTGCTACTAAATACTTTGCTGCAAATATTAAGTTTCCATGTGTGGTTGAATTGATAACTCAGCTGCTAATACTTGAGAATATTGTTTGGTTCCCCTTGTGTCGAATCAATAAATTTGGGTTGAATACTCTGCCCTCGAAAACTGTTGCGATCCCCTATACTTGTGGGTTATCAGCGGCGGCTGCAGAGAAGAGCAACGGAGGCTAGGGTTTTGGGTGTGGAGGGCGGCGGCGGCTTCAGGGAGGAGCGGCGGCGGCCTTAGGCTTGGAGAGGTGGCAGCGGCGGCCTAGAGTGGGCGGCGGTTACGGATAGCGGAAGCGCTGGAGATCGCTACGGCATCTGATACCATGTAGAAAGGTATTGGATGCAACTCAATTGTATTCATCGGAGTTGGTTACAATATATACAGGTGATGTCTTGCGTGATAATCCAACTAACCCTACCATATCTCTAGGAGTCAAGCTATACAAGGCTAGAGATCATATGAAGATCAATTGGAGATAATTACAGATATGTCACGCTCAAAAATGAGCACCTTAGTTTTGTCGGTCAAGAATGGTTAAAGTCGCTAATGGATGCCACTGTCCGAGATGTTGGACCATGGGCTGTTCACGGACTTGGCTGTGGGCCTAAGCCCAGGCCTATCTACCCAACGACCTATATAAAGAGGCGTTGACCTGTGGAGTGAACCCTAACTCACTCACTCCCTTCTGCAGAACCCTACCCATCATCTATTGTTCCTCTCTATGTACTGTTTCCAGCGATCCCATCCCGGTGATCACTTGCAAAGTTGTCCGGGAGAGCAGGTGCCTTCGGAACCCCATCGTTTGAGATCCTGCCCAGGAGAACGACAATAAGGTTTTTAGGGAGCGTCTCGACGCGACTGCTCCCGATCCGTTCCCATCTTCGTCCTACTCTGCTTCCACTACTTCCCCTGCATCAACACCATGGTCGACGATGCCGCCGTCAAGAAGAAGGCCCTGGATAACGCCGAGGCTGCTGCTGTTGCCACTGACGTGTTGCCATGTCCAACCAGAGGGTATGATTCGTACATCCCTTATTTGCTCGTTCATGAGCTAGTTGTATATGTTACGTTCATAGATGTTTCGGTTGTTTTTATGTGCTCACATTCTTAGATATTGGTATGAGTTGCATATTGTGATAGTCACGCTTACTGTTTGCCTGTGGATTAGATTAATCGAAAAGGTGCTGATTTTTCCAAAGCGTTGTATCGTTGCTCGATATATCTGTGATCAAAACTAGCAAGAGTGGCGTCATCCATGGCCATATTAGTTGTCTTGTAAAATATGTAGGCACGGTTCTTTTACATCTTAATTGTAAAATTATGCTAGAAGTTTAAAAGAACTTGTTGTGGGCTAGGCTTAACTTACTTTCATCCCACCTCGTTCACAATCTCTACCTAATAATAACAGAAGGAGTGCTTATGTTCGTCCTTCATCATTTTTGCAGAAAACCTCCCGCACTTCGCTGAAATCAACATGCAGTCTCGTTTTAAAATGAGAATAGAAAAACGTTTTGTGTTTTGCCGAAAACCCCCTGAGATTTTCATTAACCAACACGCGGTCCTATTTTAAGTGAGAATACAAAATGTTTCATTTTTTGTAGAAAGCCCCTTAAAGTTTCTATTAATAAACCCGCCATTCCTCTAAAAAATAATGTTTTTTTACTGATTCAAATGTTTTTTCATATTCATATATTTTAAACCGTAAATCGAATTTAAACATGTTATATATGAAAATTGATTAGAAAATTGTGTAGAATATGATTATGATGTTCTTTTTAGCCGTTAATCATTTTAAGTGCTGTTTAGGGACAAATTCAAATATTTTTAAATAATATTCATATCTTTTAAACCTTAACTCTGATTAAACATGTTATATATTTAAATTGATCAGAAAAATGTGTAGAATATGAATATGATGCTATTTCACCTATTAATAATTTTAAAATGTTGTCTAGGTCACAATCTTAATTAGTAGTGCATGACCCATCTTTCTTTCGTACTGTTGCCAATCCAGATTGAAAATGAACACCTTAGCAAAACCAAATGGGAGACGAAAGAAATCATCTATAACCACACATGTTTGTTGGCGAGGGTGGGAAGAAGAATAAACGACAACACTGATAAGATGACATGTAAATGACATGGACTTCTTGGGGTCTTGAGTCATGGTTATTGTTACTCAAAAGAAAAGTCATGGTTATTGTGTTAGGGGCGTGTAATATTTTTTTTTCCGTTGCAACACACGAACTCTTTTGCTAATGAAATATAAATTGGGGTGAGACCTTAATTGGTGTGACGTGGGAGGAGGGTGCCCATATTTGACCGTTTGGCTTTGTGCATCGGCGTCCTTCTGATGGTAATCCGTCAACATGGGCATATGCGGTGAAGCGACCTACGGAGTTGGCGATGGTGGCTGTTCGGTGGTGGTGCGCGTGACTTGGTCGTCTGGCTATGCATGGAAGCCTACCCCATGCCTTCTGCTGTTGCGACGGATCATCTCCAGTTGGTACCATGACTGACTCTATGTTTCTGAAGGCCCTAGGGCAAACTCTACGACATGTGCTTCTTAGTCCTAAGACCATATGTATCCATGTGTGTGTGTGCGCGAGGCATAAACAAATATATATAACTTCATTCCCATAATTAATATTAAGAGTAAACTTTCAACCATACATCTTTAGTTGGAAATTTGACTATAATAATTGTTGGACAATGCTATATTATGCCAAAGACTAAAAAGATAGCAAAATGAAACTGATATGATTATCTCAAACAAGAACCAAATTCAACTGACTCTGTCGACAACGATAATACTTTAGTGCTTCACAAAAAAGTTTCTTCGGGCGTTTCTTGATGCAAAGTCACTAAAAACAATCAGACCGATTTGTTTCTTTTTTCACCACTCGACAAGTGCTTCTTAGGCAACATTATAAGGCGGATTAATGTACTAAAATTATGAAGAAATGAGAATACAAAGAATTAGAAATGTATACATCAGATCCCTAGTCATGTACATGGAAATTTAGAATGGATGAATACGTACTTGTGATTTGTGAAAGACTGAATTAGAAATTTATACATGAGATACCTAATCATGTACACTAAAATTGGGGGATACATCAGATACCTAATCATGTATTCCTATAACAGATCATGCCCCCAGGCCTGGGCCCTGGGTCGTCGCCCCTCTAGCCATACATCATGGCCGGTTGGTATCTGTCGTGTTCTGGTTTTGGTCAAATTGTGCCCCACATGGCCAAACCGGCATAGGCGTTAGCACGCATGACACTATCTGCAATAGTAGATTTGGGGTCTCAGCAAATGCCCTGGCCTTGATCTGTACGGGTCCTTTTCTTTCTTATTTTCAGCAAATGCCGTCGCCTTGATCTATTCGGGTCCTTTTCTTTCTTATTTCCCTTATCTTTTTAAAACACAACTACTACTCAACTGGCCTCATAATTTTATTAGTAATTTACTTTACATGCCTAAATTATACCTCATTGACTTGCAAATTGTATACTTGATTATCGTGGCTTGTTTAAAATTCATATTGTTCAGCGTATTTAGATGGATCGATGCATATGCAGCAGGACAGCGAGGCCTTCCATTAATGACCGTCCGAAGCTTAGTGAAATTCATGTATAGTTCCGACATGCCGTTGATCCAGCTACTCGCCATGGTGAAAAGTCTACTCCAAATCACAACCATTCTACACACGCCACTAGCAGAAAACAGGAAGGCAATAATACATCATGTCAACATCGGCGAGATCTCATACGCCAAACCAGTTCACGTACCGGTTTCAGTATCAATCTATCTAGCGTTTTGTGACGAAACCATTCACGAGGCTCGTTCCGATTGCATGCGTTTGATCTCAGTTGGACCTATCGGATCCACAGTGGACAATCGTGGTGTCATGAAAGTGAATAAATGAGGATATACCGGTGCGTCTCGATCTGGTGCTCATCACGGGGTTAATCTGATTGCCCGGCGGCTAATTAAAGTATCAATAGGATCAGTAGATTGGGTACCAGTACGTACGAGTGTCAGCTGTGTTTCAGCTTGAACCACATGCGTGGTCGTGGGCTCGTGGCCGGTGGAGATCTTGTTTCTGGTTGGTTAATCACTTTGACTAATCTTATCATATGTGCACAGCATAGCGAGTCTCAAGTTAGATATGCAGGTTGATTATGTACCGGTCACAGAACTTTGGTTTTGCTAGGAAAGCTAGTGTGACTCGCTGGCCAAACTCAGAGCATCTACGACCCCATCAAAGCCCGCGGACGCGAAGGCAGTGACCGGGCATGCCTCATATTTCCCTTTTCACATACAACTCTCTCATTCATCTCTTAAATTGATATAAAGCCATGCAGAATATATAGCTACGTATTATACTACTAAAATTTTATCGTTGTTGGAGATGGCCTGAGTCGCCTGCGCCGCCTCCATCTGTTGCCGACGGCGACGTCTGGCCTCCGCAGCCAACTACGAGCAGATGGAGTTCAGAATGGGGTGCTGTCCGGCCACACATCCACGTCCTCCTCCATAGCCGGCGCCTCCTCCTCCCCCACATCCAGCGGCGCGGCATCCTCCGTCGGCTCCTGCTCCTCCTCCTCTTCCTCCTTCGCTGGCACCACCTCCTCCTCCTCGAAATCCTCCCCCGGTTCCAAAGGTAGCCTCGCTTCCCTACGGATCCGGACCTGCTCAAGGAGGAAGAGACGATGCTAGAGCGTGTAATAGCGGCGGCGTGGGGGCATGGCTAATGGGCTCGAGTGATGGCGGAGGGAAGAGGGGAGTGTGCTAGGGCTGGGGCCGCCGGCCGGCTTAAATAGCCGGCTACGGCCTCGAGCGGGGAGCCGAAGCGACGCCACATGGTGTTCACACACCGCGGCGACGGTCGAGGTGCCCGTCGGACCATCGGGTTTCCCGGCGAGTCCGTCTGGGGCCACGTCGTCTGGCCGACGTGGCGGTCATGCCCGGGCGCGCCCGGTCTCCCCCATATCCACCTCATATTTGGGTTAGATATGGGAGATGCTAGTCAGCCCAGGCGTTTAAGACCAGTTTGAGAGGCCCGGTTGGGTCGAAATTTCGTGACCGGTTAGTGACCGGGCGGCCTGCCCGGGTGTTTGAGACAGATTTCAGGGATCCGGTTGTAGATGTTTTGAGGAAAATCAAATGAAAATAATGAGTGTATGCCTCAAATGAGGCAGCAATGAAGTAAGTTTACGTGTCATCGGTGAATGTAGGTGAAGAAAAACTTGGGCACCTCCAATAATATGGAGTACCTTTTATTTTTCGTAAAGGTGTTCTTGTAAGATTTCATGCTACTTTGTTGAATGTAAGTTAGGATCATGTATTATCACGCCTCATTTCTCCTACGTACAGTGTATAGCTTGGGAGACAGGTTGAGGTCGTGCACCCTTGTACCTATATATGTGAACTTGCACGTGATCCATGAATTGAGTCGCATGCAATCCAATATTTCCTAACAAGATGGTATTAGTTTCCGTTTTCTCTCTTGTGATCTAAGCTTCCGCTCCACACCGCCGCCGCACCTTGCCGCCGCTGCCCACAGCCACCGTCGGCCCCTCTTCTTCCCATCGTAGCCGCCGCTGCCTCTCTCCCTCCCCACGCCGCCACTGCCACCTCTCTCCCTCCCTTCTCATCTCCCACAAAAACCCTAAACCTCATCCACTTTAGTCGTTGCACTTTTTTTCTCACATCTCCATCTGCTGCTGTAGCCATGGACTCATCCCTCTCGGGTGCATCCAATCCTTTCGTCTGCCCCAACCTGTGGACCGGAGTGGTCCACGCCCACCACATGCCGGTTCCTTGCGGCCCCGCATCAAGCCTCCTCGTTTCGCGCCCGACCGGCCATTAGGCGACCCTAGCGGCACTACAACAGCTGCCCGACGACGGCTACCCACCGTTGCCCGCACAGTCCATGACGGGTGGCTACCTGTTGCCGCCCCCACCATAGCCCTACGGTGGCCCTGTGTAGCGACTAGACCTCAAACGGTCCAATCTCTGTGCTCCGGTGTCATCCCTAGATCAGTAACGCTCACACAGTACTTGAAGGATTTATAACAGAGTAGCAATCACACACTTATTACATCGAGTGTCTCAAAAGAGAAATATTACAATAAATATGGCTTAAGGCCATCTAATAGCGATAACAGTGGAATGCTTGAAAGATAAGTGAGTCCATCAACTCCAACGACATCACTGAGTATAGAACCGCGACCTAAAAGCACCTTACTTATCGTCTGAAAAGTCTGCAACATGAACGTTGCAGCCCGAAACAGGTAAGCACATGGAATATGCTGGCAATATAACACATAGAGAGCAATGAAAGAATAAGGCTATGCTACATGCATATTTGGCTGGTGGAAAGCTTTATGGTTACAGTTTTGCGTAAAGCCAGTTTTTCCCTACTGCAAAGAATAAATTTTATTTAACTATCATGGTAGTTGTTAAACATTGAGAGTATAGACACCCTCTCAATCCCAATTAAGCATCTTCATTAAAAACCCAACAAATTAATTAGAGTAACATGATGAGATTCACATGATAATCCAAGTACTAGATACTCAAAATGTCCATAATCGGGGACACGACTAACCATGATTAGTTTATACACTCTGCAGAGGTTTGCGCACTTTTCCCCACAAGACTCGATCTCCTCCGTTGGGATTCTCGCACTACATGGTGTTTGAGAAACGGATGACCGAGACATAGTCTTTCAGAAGTGCTCGCACCTTACGAACGGGTAGACCGTTACACCTACTTTCCCCTACATCTGCTAGTCTACCACTATAAGAGTTCGCACAACTTAGTCAACTATGCTAGAGCCCATAGTAGCTTGTGGCTGCACACGGAAGTTTCTAGTATGAATAATCTCATGATCCCTTTGAGTCTAGGTGACGGTCCAAAAGAAAAAACATGCAATCACTGGAATACCCAGGTGCCTCAATCCACCCAGATGTGTATTTAAGTTGCCACCTTAGATAAACCATTAATTTAACAATTTCACATCTGTCATGGATACACTCACCCAATCCACGTCTACTAGCATAGCATGGCATAATAAGCAAACATAGAAGTAACTCCCAAAGGTTTGATAATAAAACAGGTAATAGGTACTACCTCACCTACTTCCCAAACCCATAATTTAATTAGATCCTAATCATGCAATGTGTGAGGATTGATCTAATGCAATAAAAAGTGAGTAATAGGAAGTATGATCAAAGTGTTACTTGCCTTGCTGATGATCCGCAAAACCTAGCGATTCGAAGTAGCAAGCGGCGCACTCCGGGTACTCTATCGCAAACAAACAAGTATACAATAAGTACTCAACTAATGCACAGGTAAAACTCAAATAAGAGATCTAACCAGAAAGTTCAACTTAAGAACTCCAGTTGGCAAAAAGAATCAAAACGAACGAAGCAACGAAAGACAAACGGCAAAAGAAACAACTCCGTTTACTATTCTGGATCTAGGTCAAATTTTACAGAGGCAAAAACTTGTTTGAGTTGATTAAACGAAAAGAGGGTTTCGAGACGAAACTCCAGGCGCTTGAATCGCCTGATTCCGATAAACGAGCGAAAAATTATACTAGAACGAACATCGGATCAGAAATCGCGATCAGAAAAATCACGGAATAAATCCGAGAAAAAGAAAAACGACGAACAAATTAACGAACGAACGTTTGTTATCTGGATCTAAACAATGAATGCGTTCGTTAAAACGAACGAACGAGCGAACGCTCGCTAATTAGCCTAAACCAAAAAAACCGATCTACTAAAAAAACCAAAACTAAAAAAACCGAAAATAAACTGGACGGTTTTTCAAGGAAAACCGGCGGCGGCGGCGGAGTCGACCTCGTCGGCGGCGGCAGGTTCAGGCGGCTTGGGGTTAGGGTTTGGGCGCGGGTGGCGGCTTGGGCTGATTCGGCCCGGGTGGCGCGCTATATAAAGGCCTCCGGCCGGCGGAGTCCTGGCCGGACACGGCCCAAGGTCGGTTCGGACCTTTTCTTTTTAAATATATTACGCACAGAAAAACAAACAAAAGGAAAACTAAACGGACTCCAAAAATCCCAAAATAAATTTTGCCCGGCTTCTAAAATCAAGCCGCACAGGATGAACATTTATTTGGGGCCTAAATGCAATTTTGAAAAACGCACATTTTTCCTAAATTCAAATAAAATAGCAATTAAATCCAAAATAAAATCTTATTTGATTTTATTATTAAATCCTCAATATTTCTTTATTTTGGGAAGGTCATTTTATTCCCTCTCTAATATTTTTATAATAGAAATAATTGGAGATAAAATAAATAAAATCAAATGATCCTATTTTCAAAATTTGAGAAAACTCAAATATGAAAATAACGAAATCTCTAACTCTCTCCGAGGGTTCTTGAGTTGCGTAGAATTTTCTAGGATCAACCAAAATGCAATAAAATATGCTATGCAAAAATGATCTATTGTATAACATTCCAAATTGAAAATTTGGAATGTTACAAACCTACCCCCCCCTTAAGATGAATCTCGCCCTCGAGATTCGGGTTGGCTAGAAAATAGGTGAGGGTGGTCCCTCAGCAAATCTTCCTCTCGCTCCCAGGTGGCTTCATCCTCCGTGTGGTGGCTCCACTGAACTTTGCAAAACTTGATAACCTTGCTGCGGGTGACTCGGCTGGCATATTCGAGAATCTTGACTGGTTTCTCCTCATAGGTCAAATCACTGTCCAACTGAATCGCTTCCAGCGGCACTATATCTCTTAGCGGTATACCAGCCATCTCTGCGTGGCACTTCTTTAACTGGGAAACGTGGAACACGTCATGAACTCCTGACATTCCTTCGGGTAATTCTAACTTATAGGCTACTTCTCCCATATGCTCCAAAACCTTGTATGGTCCTACAAAACGTGGCGCTAACTTTCCCTTAACTCCAAAGCGCTTAACTCCAGGGAGTGGAGATACTCGAAGATAAACTCAATCTCCGACCTCGTAAACTGTCTTCTTGCATTTAGAATCTGCATAGCTCTTCTGCCTGGACTGGGCTATCTTGAGCCTATCGCGAATCAATTTCACCTTCTGTTCAGACTCCTTAATCAGATCTGGTCCAAACAACTGGCGGTCTCCAACTTCATCCCACGACAATGGGGTCCTGCACCTCGTTCCGTACAAGGCTTCGAAAGGGGCCATCTTCAAACTGGATTGATAACTGTTGTTGTAAGAGAACTTTGCGTATAGCAAATTGTCGTCCCAACTAGATCCATAATCTAGCGCACAAACTCTCAGCATATCCTCCAAAATCTGATTGACTCTCTCAGTTTGTCCATCTGTCTGCAGGTGGAAAGCTGTACTGAACTCTAGCCTGGTACCCAAAGTTTCATGCAACTGATTCCAGAACTTTGAGGTAAAGTGGGTTCCTCTATCTGATACAATGCTCCTTGGAACTCCGTGCAGACATACGATCCTTGTCATGTATATCTTTGCCAACTTGGCACTAGTGTAAGTAGTCTTCACTCGAATGAAGTGAGCTACCTTTGTCAAACGATCGACTACAACCCAAATCGAGTCATAGCCTGAACGATTTCTGGGCAATCCTGTGATAAGATCCATGCCTAACTTATCCCACTTCCATTCGGGTATTAGCAATGGCTGTAGCAATCCTGCTGGTTTATGATGCTCTGCCTTTACTCTCTGACATACATCACAAACTGGTACATACTCTGCAATATCCTTCTTCATTCTGGTCCATCAAAAGGTATCCTTCAAATCCAAATACATCTTGGTATTTCCTAGGTGAATCGAATATGGTAAATCATGGGCCTCTTCCAGAATTAACTTCTTGATCTCCGGGTCATTGGGCACATAAACACGGTCTTCAAACCATAAGATATCGTGCTCATCCTCACGAAATCCTTTAGCTTTTCCTTTGCTCATTTTCTCCTTAATAGAGGCAATCTCCTTGTCAATCTTCTGGGCTTCTCTGATCTTATCCACAAAGGTAGACTGAATCTCCAATGATGCTACATAGCCTCTCGAAACTATCTCCAAACATAGCTCACGAAGATTCTCGGCTAACTCCCTTGGTAAATCTCCCGTCATTAGGGTGTTGAAATGACTTTTACGGCTCAATGCGTCAGCTACTACGTTAGCCTTTCCGGGATGATAATGCAATCTCATATCATAATCCTTGATGAGCTCAACCATCTCCTTTGCCTGAGATTTAGCTCCTTCTGTGTGAAAATGTACTTCAAACTCTTGTGATCCGTGTACACTTCACAATGGTTTCCAATGAGAAAGTGTCTCCAAGTTTTCAATGCATGCACTACGGCTGCTAACTCGAAATCATGCGTAGCATAATTCAACTCATGAGGCTTAAGCTTTCGTGAAGCATACAAAACAACTCTTACTTCCTGCATAAGCACTGCTCCAAGTCCTCGACGTGAAGCGTCGCAATACACCTCATAATCCTTGGTCTGACCTAGCAAAATCAACACTGGTGATGTGACCAAACGTTTCTTCAACTCCTGGAAACTGGCCTCACATTCCTCAGTCCATTTGAACTTGGTATCCTTCTTCAACAACTCCGTCATAGGCTTCACAATCTTCAAGAAATTTTCAATGAATCTCTGGTAGTATCCTGCGAGTCCAAGAAAACTCCGGATCTCTCCAACTATTGTTGGGGCTTCCCAGTTTGTCACAGTGTCAACCTTGGTGGGATCTACTGCTATACCTTCTCCAGATATAACGTGTCCAAGGAATCCAACTTCCTTCAAGCAAAATTCACATTTGCCAAACTTCGCATATAACTGATGTTCTCTGAGCTTTCCAAGTACCAAACGCAAATGCTCCTTATGCTCCTCTTCATTCTTCGAGTACACATCATCAATGAACACTACGACGAACTTATCCAAAAACTCCATAAATACTTTATTCATCATGTTCATGAAATATGCAGGTGCGTTAGTCAATCCAAATGACATAACGGTATACTCGTACAGCCCATACCTAGTGGTAAAAGCCGTCTTAGGTATATCCTGCTCTCGAATCTTCAACTGATGGTATCCTGATCGCAAATCGATCTTGGAAAATACCTTAGCTCCTTGCAATCGATCAAACAGATCATTGATCATCGGTAGTGGGTACTTGTTCTTGATTGTTACATCATTCAATCCTCGATAATCAACAACCATCCTTAACGATCCATCCTTCTTCTCCACTAAAAGTACTGGCGATCCCAAAGGTGAAGAACTTGGGCGGATATATCCTTTATCCAGTAACTCCTTAATCTGCTTCTTAATCTCTTCCAAATCCTTTGCGGGCATCCTATATGGTCTCTTAGATATTGGCCCTGTGCCTGGCAAAAGCTCAATCAAAAACTCAATATCTCTATCCAATGGCATGCCTGGAAACTCCTCTGGAAATACATCAGGGAAATCCTTCACTACTGGTACTTCCTCCTGCACAACTCCTGTTAAGGAATTTACTTGAGTCCTTTTTGGCACATGCCGGGATACATACTTGATCCTTCTTCCTTCTGGGGTGGTAAGAAAAATTGACTTACTGGCGCAATCGATGTTCCCTCCATACATCGATAGCCAATCCATACCCAGAATTACATCCAAACCTTGTGATTCCAAAATGATTAAATCCGAGGGAAACACATGCCTACCTATACTCAATGGCACTTGAAAACATCCTTGGCTGGCCATATACTTCGCTCCTGGTGAGCTTACTAACATAGGTGTTCTAAGAACTTTGGTGAGCAGGTTATACTTATCCACGAATCCCCTTGATATGTATGAATGTGATGCACCAGTATCAAAAAGAACGATTGCAGTAAATGACTTA
Organism: Triticum urartu; assembly: GCF_003073215.2. Taxonomy (NCBI): domain Eukaryota; kingdom Viridiplantae; phylum Streptophyta; class Magnoliopsida; order Poales; family Poaceae; genus Triticum; species Triticum urartu. The sequence goes on along the minus strand of NC_053023.1, from coordinate 121,496,855 downwards.
ACCAAAAACTTACCGTCTACTGCATCCGGCTGCTCTTCAACCTCCTCCACGTTAACGTGGTTCACCTGTCCCCTATTGAAAGGGTTCGGCTTCTTCCCAGAGCTTCCATTGCCATTTCCATTCTGAGATTTAGGACATTCATTGGCATAATGTCCGGTCTTCTGGCACTTAAAACAAGTGACTTGGCTCAGGTCTCTCTTGGCTGGGGTTGATGGGTTGGTACGGTTCTGGCCGTTGATTCCTCCATTCCCATTACCATTCTTGGTGCCATTATGATTGTGCGAGCTACCTCCTCTATGAGTATGCTGAAAATGTCCTCCCGGTCTAGGGGTAAAGCATGGCTTCTGTTGAGCTCCAGAATTGTACTTCCCTTGTCCATACTTCCTCTTGCGGTTCTCAATCTGCTGTTGCTTCCCTTCAATCATAAGAGCACGATCTACCAACTCCTGGTAGTTGTTGAAGGTTTCTACCATCAACTGCATGCTCAACTCATCATTCAGTCCTTCCAGAAACTTCTTCTGCTTAGCTGCATCTGTAGCAACGTCATCTGGGGCATAATGTGCTAGCTTACTAAAGTCCTCCACATACTGGCCAACTGTCCGTCCTCCTTGGCGCAAGTTGCGAAACTCACGCTTCTTCATGGCCATAGCTCCTGCTGAAACATGGGCAGTACGAAAAGCCTGCTGAAACTGGTCCCATGTGATAGTGTCGATAGGGAAAGTGGCTGTGAAATTCTCCCACCATGATGCTGCGGGTCCTTCAAGCTGATGTGCGGCAAACTTCACCTTTTCCGCATCTGTGCATCCTACCGTGGTCAACTCCCTAGCTGTCTTGCGGAGCCAATCATCTGCTACTATAGGCTCGGTGCTACTGAAAAACACCGGCGGATTCGGCCTAAGAAATCGGGCTAAGTGATCAATAGGTGGTGGTGGTGGTGGGTTATTGTTGTTGTTCCCCTGATTCTGATTCTGGACTAGCAACTGCATCAACGTATTCTGCTGCTGGATCAACTGAGTGAGCTCCGGTGGGAAGGTAAATCCGGGGTCACGTCTCGGAGGCATCTGAGGGGTTTAGAAAAGATGAGATTAAGAATAGAGGGGTCTAGAGAGAAAACACTACCCATATGCACATGAGGCAAAAGCAAACAATTCACTTCAATCAATCAATCAAACAAGGGCATACAATCGGTCTAACTATCGCAAAAGTACTCGGACTAATATATTTACATGGTGGACTACTGCTACTGTTGGGGTGGTCTACTAGAAATATTCTTCGGTTGCAGACTCCATGATATCTGCTCTAGCTTCATCAACATAGTCATCATCACTATCATCTGGATCCGAGTCGGTGTCGTCGATGATGATGTAGTCTTCAGGGCGAATCTCCTTAGGTTCTTCGTCTTCTTCTACTGGTGTAGGGCCTCCCATAAATATTCCGATCTTCATTGTTAGGTCGGCATTCGTGTCCACTAGTACTTCGATTTCCTCTTCATACTCTTCACGTGTAGCCTTGAGTTCTTCCTCTACTTCCTTGATTCTTGTCCTTGCCTTCTTCAGATCTATCATGTCTGCGCACATCTGGTTCTCCTGACGTCGAATGTGTTGGTTTAACTCCTGGATGAAAGCTGCAATTGATCTATCCTTCTTGGTGTTGATCATCTCCCAGTGCTCATCTCGGTGCCCACAAATCTGGTAGATAGTATCCTTAAGATCATTGCGGTAAACTTCTCCCATGCGTCCCATGGCGATGTGTGTTGCCATGCTCTTTCCTAGACTCTAGGTTGGTGCATCAAAGGAAAACTCTATGGGCTCAGTGACTGGCATGAACGTCCTTCCTGGAACTTGAACTTGAATCATCCAGCGCTCTTCTTCAGGTAAAGTGGCGTTGTAGGTTCTGGTGAAGCTTGGTACTCCTATGTTCAGGTATCTAGTGACTTCCTTCAAGTGACGTCCAAAGGGTGCGTATCCATCCGGTTGTGTGAACTTGTTCCTTGCATCTGCCATCCTAAAAAAGTATAAAAGATGAGGAGTCAGAATGAGAAGAGTGAGTAATGATCTAGGGCTTTAGCTTAGTGGTCGTGTCCTACAGTCAGCGTGTGCTCTGATACCATCTTGTAGCGACCAGACCTCAAACTGTCCAATCTCTGTGCTCCGGTGTCATCCCTGGATCAGTAATGCTGACACCACACAGTACTTGAAGGATTTATAACAGAGTAGCAATCACACACTTATTACATCGAGTGTCTCAAAAGAGAACTATTACAATAAATATGGCTTAAGGCCATCTAATAGCAATAATAGCGGAAGGCTTGGAAGATAAGTGAGTCCATCAACTCCAACGGCATCACTGAGTATAGAACCGCAACCTAAAAGCACCTTACTCGTCGTCTAAAAAGTCTGCAACATGAACGTTGCAGCCCGAAACGGGTCAGCACATAGAATATGCTGGCAATGTAACACATAGAGAGCAATGAAAGAATAAGGCTGTGCTACATGCATATTTGGCTGGTGGAAAGCTCTATGGTTACAGTTTTGCGTAAAGCCAATTTTTCCCTACTGCAAAGGAATAAATTTTATTTAACTATCATGGTAGTTGTTAAACATTGAGAGTGTAGACACCCTCTCAATCCCAATTAAGCATCATCATTAAAAACCCACCAAATTAATTAGAGTAACTTGATGAGATTCACATGATAATCCAAGTACTAGATACTCAAGATGTCCATAACCGGGGACACGGCTAACCATGATTCGTTTATACACTCTGCAGAGGTTTGCGAACTTTTCCCCACAAGACTCGATTTCCTCCGTTGGGATTCTCGCACTACATGGTGTTTGAGAAACGGATGACCGAGACATAGTCTTTCAGAAGCGCTCGCACCTTACGAATGGGTAGACCGTTACACCTACTTTCCCCTACATCTGCTAGTCTACCACTATAAGAGTTCGCACAACTTAGTCAACTATGCTAGAGCCCATAGTAGCTTGTGGCTGCACACGGAAGTTTCTAGTATGAATAATCTCATGATCCGTTTGAGCCTGGGTGGCGGTCCAAAAGAAAAACAGGCAATCGCTGGAATACCCAGGTGCCTCAATCCACCCAGATGTGTATTTAAGTTGCCACCTTAGATAAACCATTAATTTAACAATCCCACATCTGTCATGGATACACTCACCCAATCCACGTCTACTAGCATAGCATGGCATAATAAGCAAACGTAGAAGTAACTACCAAAGGTTTGATAATAAAACAGGTAATAGGTACTACCTCATCTACTTCCCAAACCCAGAATTTAATTAGATCCTAATCATGCAATGTTTGAGGATTGATCTAATGCAATAAAAACTGGGTAATAGAAAGTATGATCAAAGTGTTACTTGCCTTGCTGATGATCCGCAAAACCTAGCGATTCGAAGTAGCAAGCGGCGCACTCCGGGTACTCTATCGCAAACAAACAAGCATACAATAAGTACTCAACTAATGCACAGGTAAAACTCAAATAAGATATCTAACCAGAAAGTTCAACTTAAGAACTCCGGTTGGCAAAAAGAATCAAAACGAACGAAGCAACGAAAGACAAACGGCAAAATAAACAACTCCGTTTACTATTCTGGATCTAGGTCAAATTTTACAGAGGCAAAACCTTGTTTGAGTTGATTAAACGGAAAGAGGATTTCGAGACGAAACTCCAGGCGCTTGAATCGCCTGATTCCGATAAACGAGCGAAAAGTTATACCATAATGAATATCAGATCAGAAATCGCGATCAGAAAAATCGCGGAATAAATCCGATAAAAAGAAAAAATGACGAACAGATTAACGAACGAACGTTCGTTATCTGGATCTAAACGATGAACGCGTTCGTTAAAACGAACGAACGAGCGAACGCTCGCTAATTAGCCTAAACCGAAAAAATCTGATCTAATAAAAAACAGAAACTAAAAAAACCGAAAATAAACTGGACGGTTTTTCGAGGAAAACCGGCGGCGACGGAGGAGTTGACCTCGTCGGCGGCGGCGGGCGGCAGCAGGCGGCAGCGGCGGCTGCAGGCGGCGGCGCGGGCAGCTTAGGGTTAGGGTTTGGGCGCGGGTGGCGGCTTGGGCTGATTCGGCCTGGGTGGCGCACTATATAAAGGCCTCCGGCCGGCGGAGTCCTGGCCGGACATGGCCCAAGGTCGGTTCGGACCTTTTTTTTAAATTATTACGCGCAGAAAAACAAACAAAAGGAAAACTAAACAAACTCCAAAAATCCCGAAATAAATTTTCCCCGGCTTCTAAAATCAAGCCACGCAGGATGAACATTCATTTGGGGCCTAAATGCAATTTTGAAAAACGCGCATTTTTCCTAAATTCAAATAAAATAGTAATTAAATCCAAAATAAAATCTTATTTGATTTTATTATTAAATCCTCAATATTTCTTTATTTTGGGAAATTCATTTTATTCCCTCTCTCATATTTTTATAATACAAATAATTGGAGATAAAATAAATAAAATCAAATGATCCTATTTTCAAAATTTGAGAAAACTCAAATATGAAAATAACGAAATCCCCAACTCTCTCCGAGGATCCTTGAGTTGCGTAGAATTTTCTAGGATCAACCAAAATGCAATAAAATATGCTATGCAAAAATGATCTATTGTATAACATTCCAAATTGAAAATTTGGGATGTTACACCCTGCCATGTCGTCGGCCCCCATGCCCTGGGATTCCACTCCTCTTGCGGCGCTGCACTCGGCTCCTTCACCAAGTAACTACGGCGGTGGTGCTGATTGGTACATGGGCACGGGCGCTACCGCCCACATGTCATCACATCCTGGTAACCTCACCTCTTCCTATCTAGTTAACACATCCACTCGCATCATCGTCGGTGACGGTTCTTCCTTACCTATCACACATATCGGTCATAGTTCTTTTCCTTCTACATCCATGCCATTATCTATGTCTAACATTCTTGTCTCACCAACACTAATCAAGAATCTTGTTTCTGTTCGTTCTTTTACTCGTGAAAATCCTATCACTATTGAATTTGACGAAATCGATTTTTCTGTTAAGGACGCACGTACCCGGATGGCTCTCCACCGGTGTGACAGCCTAGACGAGCTCTACCTGGTGCACTTATCCTCCACCACCACTACTACCCCTGTCATCCTGTTCGCCGGTGTCGACCTCTGGCATGCTCGCTTAGGTCATCCCAAATCAGTCGCACTTTGTCTTATTTTTCGGAGTTTCTCATTCACATGTAATAAGATCGACGATCATACTTTTCATGTTTGTCGTGTCGGGAAGCATGTCTGTCTTCCATTTAGTGCATCCACCACCATATCTTCCTTTCCATTTCAATTACTTCATAGTGATATATGGACATCTCCGGTGGCGAGCAACATTGGCTATCTTTATTACCACGTGATTTTAGACAATTTTTCACATTATGTGTGGACGTTTCCCTTATGTCGCAAGTCTGATGCACTCGCGGCTCTTACTTCTTTCTATGCCGACGTCTCGAGACAGTTTGGTGGTCCCATACATGCACTCCAAACCGATAACGGGAAAGAATTTGATAATCTTGTCGTTCGCACACTTCTCGCATCACATGGCACCATCTTTCGCCTCACATGTCCTTATACATCTCAGCAGAACGGACACACTAAACGCGTGCTACGCACTCTCAATGATTGTGTTTGTACGCTTCTCCTTCATGCTAACATGCCTCCTCAGTTTTGGCCCGACACGCTCGTCACCGCATCTCTTCTACGTAACATGTCGTGTTTGCTGGAACTATGCACCCCACCAGCTTCTTTTCGGCACTTCACCCTCGTATGATGAGCATCGTGTCTTCGGGTGCCTTTGTTACTCGAGCATCGCCTCCACCACCCCTCACAAGCTCTCCCCACGCTCCCTTGCTTGCATATTCCTCGGTTATCCTCCAAACACTAAAGGTTGTCAGTGCTACGATCCCGTCTCCCACCGCGTGTTCACCTCGGGACACGTTTACTTTGACGAGGACGTTTTTCCTTTCACCAGGTATCATCGGCAGCAGCATCTTCGCTAGCTCACCTCAACGCGCCCCAGTCATGGCATCCTAGCTGGGTGCGGGCCACGGCTACGAGCGTGGCTCCCTTCGGCGCGTTCGTCTCGCTGCCACACTCGGGCGCGGCCAACTCATTGGCTACCTCACCGGCCCTCTCGCAGGCCTTGCCGGCTGCCTCACCAGCCTCCTCGGGTGTGGCCGCCTCGCTGCCCGCGGGTTCTGGATCTGCGTCGGGCTCGCCACCACCTTCGCCTGTTGCTCCTCTGGTGGTGCTCCGCCACATGTAGACCCGTGCACATGCCGGTGTACTCCATCCCGGCACGCGCTATGCGTCTGACGAGTATGCATGCACCACGTCGACCTCGTCACCTTTGTCAATTCCTTCTTTAGCTCGTGATGCTCTTAACGACCCTCATTGGCTCACCGTGATGCAAGAGGAATTTAACACATTGCAGCGTAACCACACATGGCAACTTGTGCTGCGGCCCCCTCATGCCAATGTCATCACCAGCAAATGGGTGTTCCATCACAAGACCCACCCCGACGGTTCTCTTGAGCGCTACAAAGCGCAATGGGTGGTCTGTGGTTTTCGGCAGTGCGCCGAAGTTGACTTCACCGAGACCTTCGCTCTAGTTGTTAAGCCGGGCACGACCCGTGCTATCCTATATATCGCGGTGTCCCGCGCATGGCCTGTGCATCAGTTGGACATCTCCAGCACATTTCTTCACGTCCACCTCGCTGAGCAGGTGTTCTGCCAACAGCCCACCGGATTCGTGGACACCACTCATCCGGATCACGTGTGCCTGCTTTATCGGTCCCTCTATGGGCTCAAGCAGGTACCCTACGCATGGTACCATCACATCGCCTCCTTCCTCTAGCAGTTGGGCATTCGCTCCACCGCTCCGACGCATCATTGTTCATCTAGGGTACTGCTACTGCCTACCTCTTGCTCTACATCGACGACATCATCCTAACAACATCTTCTACTAAGATTTTTCATCAGCTCATTGCTCGTCTCCGAGATGAGTTTGCCCTCAAGGATCTGGGGCCTCTACACTACGTCATGGGCATCGAGGTTGTTCGACGCGCCGAAGGGTTCTTTCTTCATCAACAATGATATGCTCATGACCTTCTCGAGCGTGCATGCATGCTTAACTGCAAACCTGCCTCCACACCCATCGACATGAAAGCCAAGGTCTCTGCACTTGATGGATGGCCTACACCGGATGCGGCGTTCTACCGCTCCATCGTTGGTGCACTATAGTACGCGATGCTTACTTGCCTAGATCTTCATATGTCATGAAGCAAGTGTGCCTTCACAGGCATGCTCCACGTGACTCCCATTGGACCCTGGTGAAGCGGATCCTTCACTATATTCACGACACCACGACTCTTGGGCTCACATTGACGGCATCCTCCTCCAATGACCTCGTGGCCTACTCAGATGACGACTAGGCTCTTGCCTTGATACTCGATGCTCTACATTATTCTATTGTGTCTATCTCGGGCCTTCACTGATCTCATGGTCGTCTAAACGACAACACCCGGTTTCCTGCTCGAGTGCTGAGGCGGAATACTGGGCCATAGCTAACGTTGTCGCTGAGTGCTCTTGGGTTCGCCAACTCCTTCAGGAGTTGCTTTGTGATGTCCATAAGGCCACGATCGTCTACTGCGACAACGTCTACGCCGTCTAACTATTCGCTAACCATGTTCATCATCGCCAGACAAAGCATATTGAGCTCGACATACACTTTGTTCGTGAGCAGGTTGCACTTGGGCGGATAAGGGTGTTGCATGTTCCCACCGCTCAACAGTTTTTCGATGTTATGACTAAGGGACTGAAGGAAATATGCCCTAGAGGCAATAATAAAGTTGTTATTTATATTTGCTTATATCATGATAAATGTTTATTATTCACGCTAGAAAAAACACAGTGTCTGTGGGAGTCCTGGATTAGGGGGTCTCCGGACAGCCGGACTATCTCCATTGGCCGGACTGTTATACTATGAAGATACAAGATTGAAGACTTCGTCTCGTGTCCGGATGGGACTCTACTTGGCGTGGAAGGCAAGCTAAGCAATACGGATATGGATATCTCCTCCTTTGTAACCGACCTTGTGTAACCCTAACCCTCTCCGGTGTCTATATAAACTGGAGGGCTTTAGTCCATAGGACGAACAACAATCATACCATAGGCTAGCTAGGGTTTAGCCTCTCTGATCTCGTGGTAGATCTACTCTTGTACTACCCATATCATCAATATTAATCAAGCATGACATAGGGTTTTACCTCCATCAAGAGGGCCCAAACCTGGGTAAAACACCGTGTTCCCTGCCTCCTGTTACCATCCGGCCTAGACGCACAGTTCGGGACCCCCTACCCGAGATCTGCCGGTTTTGACACCGACATTGGTGCTTTCATTGAGAGTTCCTCTGTGTCGTCGCCGTTAGGCTTGATGGCTCCTACTATCATCGATAGCGATGCAGTCCGGGGTGAGACTTTTCTCCCCGGACAGATCTTCGTCTTTGGCGGCTTTGCACTGCGGGCCAATTCGCTTGGCCATCTGGAGCAGATTGAAAGTTACGCCCCTGGCCACCAGGTCAGGTTTGGAAGCTTAAACTACACGGCCGATATCCGTGGAGACTTGATCTTCGACGGATTCGAGCCTCTGCCTTGTGCGTCACGCGGTCGCGATGAGTACGATTTAGCTCTACCATCGGACATCATTTAGGAGATCACACCGGCAGCCGCTCCGACCCTCAATTCGGAGCCAGTTGCGCCTTCCGCGGACAGGTGGATGGACCCCGCCACGGAGGCCTTACCCTCAGCGGCGATCGAGCCGAACATCGACCTTACCTTGCACAAGAGCCGTGTTGTTAAACTGCCGGATCCTTCTCCGGCCATGGAGTTTACCTCCGCGGATATTTTTCAACACTCGCCCTTTGGCGACATACTGAACTCATTAAGGTCTCTCTCCTTGTCAGGAGGATCCTGGCCGAACTATGTCCGGCAGGACTGGGATGCGGACGACGAAGAAATTCGAGGCCCACCCACCACCCACTTAGTAGCCACTGTCGATGACTTAACCGACATGCTTGAATTTGACTCCGAAGACATCGACGGTATGGACAATGATGTGGGAGCCGAAGAGGAACCACCGCCCACAGGGCACTGGACGTCCACCTCATCACATGACGTATACATGGTGGACACACCAAAGGAAAACGACGACGAGGAACGGAAGGACGCAACGAAGGGTTGTCCCCTCGAGAAGCAGTCAAAGCGGCGGCGTAAGCGCCGCCCCAAATCCCGCCTCGGCAGAAATAACGATCATACAAACCCAGCGTTGGAGTAGGGCGAACCACTGCCGGACCACGGCAATACAGAGAATCAAACCGAACAAACCGATTCTGTCAAAGATAATAGTCCGGATGACATAATGCCGGACAGGCACCCGGAGCAACAGAATGCCCGTCAAAGGTTTGTTGCCACCGCTAGGAGTCTAAAAAAGCAGAAGTAAAGGCACAAGATTACGCAGGACACACTCCAAATCAGATGGAGCAAAGTACTCAACACAGCAGCGAAGTATGGCGGTAATCGCCCCACCAAGAGCTACCCAAAGCGGAAGTTGCTACCTGAATTCGATGAGGAGGCCTTAGACCCCCCAAAAATTAAAACGGCCACCTGGCCGGATAGACGACCTCACGGCCAACATAGAGCGGCAAGCAATGCCGCACATAAGCCAATACGCGATCCGCACGAGGGCTCGCATCAAAAGGACGGCGCAACCAGATCCATCTATGGACCACGCAAGCGCGCCCCAGCATACGATGCAACACAACAAACATCCAAACACCACGGCACGCCCAGATACAGGGGCGCCGCACACCCCCTATGTTTCACCGATGAGGTGCTGGACCATGAATTTCCAGAGGGATTTAAACCCGTAAACATAGAGGCATACGACGGAACAACAGACCCTAGGGTCTGGATTGAGGACTATATCCTCCACATCCATATGGCTCGAGGAGATGATCTCCACGCCATTAAATACTTACCCCTCAAACTCAAAGGGCCAGCTCGGCACTGGCTTAAAAGCCTCCCCGAAAACTCCATTGGAAGCTGGGAAGAGCTCAAAGACGCTTTTCGGGAAAAATTTCAAGGGACTTATGTCCGACCCTCGGATGCGGACAATTTGAGTCATATAACTCAACAGCCCGGAGAGTCAGCCCGAAAGCTTTGGAACAGGTTTCTTACTAAGAAGAACCAAATAGTTGACTGTCCAGACGCCGAAGCCTTGGCGGCTTTTAAGCATAGCGTCCGCGACGAATGGCTTGCCAGACACCTCGGCCAAGAAAAGCCGAGAACAATGGCAGCATTAAAAAGCCTCATGACCCGCTTTTGCGCCGGTGAGGACAGCTGGCTAGCCAGATGCAGCACCAGCGACCCAAGCACATCCGAAGTTAGAGATGAAAACGGGAAATCACGACGCAACAAAAATAATAAGCGTCGGAATAAAGAAGACATCCCGAAGAGCACGGCGGTAAACGCCGGATTCAGAAGCTCTCGGCCAGGTCAGCAAAAGCCTCCCTCTAAAGGCGCCAGAGATGAATTGTCCAGCCTGAACAAAATTCTGGATCAAGTATGTCAGATCCATAGCACCCCCGGTAAACCCGCTAATCATACCCACAGAGAATGTTGGGTCTTCAAGCAGTCCGGCAAGCTCAACGCCGTACACAAGGGGGAGGATACACCAAGCGAAGATGAGGATTAACCTCTCAAGCAAGACACTGGGGAACAAAAGAAGTTTCCATCAGAAGTCAAAACAGTCAACGTATTACACGTGATCAAGGGAAGCAAAGCGGCCCTCCCAAATAAATATGCCCAAGGGCCTATCACCGCGAAATCCTGCCACTGGTCGTCTCAACCGGTCACTTTCGACCATCGTGATTACTCAGCAAGTATCCGACGGGCAGGATGGGCTGCCCTAGTATTAGACCCAATAATTAACGGATACCACTTTACACGAGTCCTGATGGACGGTGGCAGCAGTTTAAACCTGATATACCAGGATACAATCCGCGAAATGGGGATAGACCTAACGAAAATTTTCCATAGCAACACTACCTTTAAAGGAGTAACGCCAGGCCCAGGGGCTCACTGCACGGGCTCCCTGATACTAAAGGTTATATTCGGCTTCCCCGGTAACTCCTGTAGCGAACATTTAACCTTCTACATTGCTCCGTTCCAAAGCGGTTATCAAGCACTACTTGGACGCGAAGCTTTTGCTCGCTTTAATGCAATACCGCATTACACTTCCCTCACGCTCAAGATGCCCGGTCCACGTGGCATCATTACAGTGAATGGAAATATTAAGCGATCTCTGCGCGCCGAAGAGAATGCGACTGCCTTGGCAGCCGCACACTAAAAACGGCCTCACCAACTAAAGCATTTGATAGGTCGGCAAGACCACGGACGCGGTTAGACGAGTCCGACGCTGCTATATGTAATTTGTACTGGATTGATGGCCACACCCCTATTACAAATACAAGGGGCTCAACGCGCGCAGACAAGTGGCAATTTCTACTCATTTTTAGTTATACATGGTTTCTTTAAAAACTCTCTTTTTGCACGATAACTTTTTCACCTAAGTTCCTCTGTTTTACAGATGATCATCATGCTACACCCATCCAGGATACGGCACAACGGAGACACAGGCGCAGACGTGCAGAAGGGACCCGCTCCAAGGATTCTTTTTAGATTAAGACCCTGGGTAAACCTTTTTTACTGTCTCTTGTTGATACACATCCCTTGAATTCTCAGTACAATTGAGAAGGATGCTGACGTCTTGGCATGTGGCCACGTCAGAATAATGCACGTACCTGGACACAAGGGGCTTCTTACAAAGGGCACTATTTGGGCCCGGTTTATACCAGAAAGGCCGAATACCTTAGGGAGTGTTCGGCATCGCGAGTTTGGCCTTATATGCATCAGCTCCAAATCATTGTCTTTGGTCAAATGTTGGGTTTACCCGGCTCCTGTGTTTTGGTGCCTTACGTTCCACTTTAACGGCTAAGGCATCACCAGGAGAACTACTGCGATTGTGCCCTGGTTCATCCGAACGAGCACCTCAGTAGAGAAAGCCGAAAACTGAGTGTCATGATATAGCGTGAGACTGGTCAACCACTCGATGACCTATCGGAATGTTAGAATTCCTCCGCCTTAACGAAGGGCCGTTTTCCGGCCAGGCATGTACGCACCCCGAGATCAGGAGAGTGCGGAGCCACCAGGGGCTATCTAGTAGCCCCACTGGCAAACTCCTATGGCTAAGTGAAAGTGTTAAAGCATTATAGTCTGGTTGCCTCGTTTGTTGCGCTATCACCTCCTTAATAGGACCAAGATGTTGGGTTAAGTGTGAACACGCGTTTTTTGCGAGCACCTCTGCATTATATGTGTGGGGGTTGAAGCCGACGACTCCAATCTTTCAGGTTATATACATATATACATAAACGGCCGCACAGGAGGCATCACATTACTTTCCGGCAAAAGTATAAATACAGCCTTACTATATTTCATAAAAACATTGTGTTTACAATGGGAATACATGTCATTCAAACATAATATTCTTCGAGCACTGGGACTCTATCAAACGAGCACCCTCAAGAACCTCTTCAAAATAGTGCTCGGCAGCTACTCGGCCTATGGCCGAACCTTGCGCCGCAACAGTGGTAGCATCCATCTCCGCTCAGTATGCTTTGACACGGGGAAAGGCCATCCGCGAGCCTTCTATGCACGCCGACCTCTTCATCGCGTTGATGCGTGGCACCGCGCCAAGGAACTGCTGCACTAAGCTGAAATAGTTGTTCGGCTTCGGCTTCTCCGGCCACAAATGATCTACAACAGACCTCATGGCGAGTCCGGACAACCTATTAAGTTCGGCCCATTTGGCTAGCTGATCAGTCAAGGGAAGCGGACGCTCTGGAATGTTGAATTGCGACCAGAATAGCTTGTCCACTTCACGATCTGATTGATCTTGGAAGTATTCGACCGCATCGACAGCGCTCGCCGCCAAGTCCATATATGCGTCAGCCGAACTCCACAGTCGATCTAGAGGGGCATACCGCGAATCTCCGAACTTCCTCCGCAGCAGAAAGGGCTTCCCAGCCGCAATATCCCCGGCTTCGCGCAGCTCCTTCTTCTTCGCCCTAATAGCAGAGCAACTATCTTTGGTCGCCATAGTGGCCTTCTCAAGGTCCGCTGCCTTCACTCGGTTCTCTTCTTCAAGGAACTGGCAATGGTCGGCAGTGCCTTTTAATTCTACGGCCATCTTGGCCATCCTTCCTTTGCTTTCGCAATGGGCGGCCTTCTCGGCTCTTAACTCTTCGGCCGCCTTCAAAGCAGCCGCATTACTAACCCTTGCTTGTTCCTTGGCTCGGGCGAGTTCCGCCCGAAGGATCTCCACGGTGGCAGCTCCGTCTGCAGTCCCAACATATTAAAGATACTGGCATCATGCTACTCTTATTATGTGACATTCACCAGAAAACATTACTTACCCTGTGATTCGTCAAGCCGCTTGTTCGCAAGCTCGATGTCGGCGTCTGCCGCATCCAGTTGCCGCTTTAATTCGGCAAAATCACTAGTCCGGCTAGCCACTGGAGCTTCCACCACCTGCACATAAAGGCGGTCTGGTTATTGCCTGGGACTATGATCATCTGTTCGCCGCCGTTATCGACGACAACCAGAGTCTCAGGGGCTACTATCTAGAAGGGCACACCTAACATGTGCGGTACTATCAAATATTATTTCACGTACCTCAAAGCCTGTCAGTAGACTCATAAAGGCTTCATGTAATCCGCTTTCGGCGGACGAAATTCTTTCCATCACCAGACCATCAGCGTACGGTGTTCTTCTGGGATGGCCGCTTGCCCCAACAGCTCCCTCAGAATGTCCGACCGCATACCAGACGGTGTCGGACTCTTTTGTTTGCTCTCTTCAAGAGCCGGACGTTGGGGACTTCGGGTGACTATGGGATTATCTTCTGGCCTCACCGGATCCGGAGAGGCCCTCCGTGACGACACTTCGGGGTCGCCCGCTTCTTGAGCGGAGGAGTCCGGGGGAGGCGTTTCGCTCTCCATCATCTCCGGAAGAAGATCCCCCGAAGACGAGCTCAGCTGAGAAGGGCTAAGACCCGAACTGCATGATATATGCGGCGGTTATTCTCTTCAGAGGAAAGGTAGTATACCTTCACTATTAAAGTATTTTTTGGATCACTTATGACTCGTCGGAGGGTTGATCCCCCCGCAGACTTTGTGTGGCAAGAGCACCCCCCGAGGCAGGACCCTCTGTTGGAGACTTCTTCTCTCGTTTGGAGGCCTCGGCTTCCGGATCCTCGGAAGGAGTCCTCTTCCTCCCCCGGTTATCCTCCTTTATGGAGGCGCTCATTCCCTCGGTTGGAACTAGCAGCGATGGGGCCCCGCTTCCGCCCATATTATTCCCCCCGGTATCTTCCTTCGAGGGCTCCGGGCAAGGTGCGAGCTCGAGCATCTTCTTCAATACCGGATTTTCCAAACCCTCAGGGAGGGGGGCCGAACACCGAATCATCTTCGCCTTTGTTAGCAAGTCCTGGTCAAAGAGCGATCTCTCAGAATTAACTTCATGATGAATAAAAGACGGTGTGTTCGGCTAGAGGATTACTTACTTGTTCGGCGGCGCGGTTACTGCTCAGTCCCACGTCCTCGGTAGTATCCGGACACTCTATTTGAGGTCCGAAGAATGACTTGTACATCTCCGCGTGCGTCAGGCCGAGGAAACTTTGAATGGCACGCAGTCCTTCTGGGTTAAACTCTCACAAGCGAAGGGGCCGGCGTTTGCAGGGATGGACTCGACGAACCAGCATAACTTGCACTACCACAACCAAATTAAAGTCTCCCTCGAAGAGATCTTGAATGCGGCTTTGCAGTATAGGCACGTCCTTGGCTGGACCCCATCTTAGTCCTCTGCTAATCCATGACATCAGTTGTGGTGGGGGGCCCGAGCAGAAAGCGGGGGCAGCCGCCCACTTGGCACTTCTGGGAGCCGTGATGTAAAACCACTCCCGTTGCCATAATCCAGACACCTCTGGAAAGGAACCTTTTGGCCACGGAGCTCCTGCCATCTTGCTTATTGACGCGCCTCCGCACACTGCATGTTGCCCCTCGATCATCTTCGGCTTCACTTCAAAGGTCTTGAGCCACAGACCGAAGTGAGGGGTAGTGCGGAGGAAGGCCTCACACACGACAATAAATGTCGAGATGTGGAGATAGGAGTACGGAGCTAGATCATGGAAATCTAGCCCGTAATAGAACATCAAACCCCTGACGAAGGGATCCAGAGTGAGGCCTAGGCCTTGGAGGAAGTGGGAGACGAACATGACGTTCTCGTTGGGTTCGGGAGTGGGGACGACCTGCCCTCGAGCAGGCAGCCGATGCGAAACCTCGGCGGTCAGGTATCTAGCCTCCCTCAACTTCTTGATGTCCTCTTCCGTGATGGAGGAGGGCATCCATCGGCCTTGAAGGCTGGATCCGGACATGATTGAGGATCCGGAGCACCTGACCTGGGCTTTGGGTGTTAGAACTCGAGGCGGGGGAGGGGTTCGATTGAGCACGAGAGGGAAAAGCGAAAACCTTGTCCCTTTATAAAGAGGGTGAATATCAAGCGTCCTCTCCGTAGCCGTTTGGGACTTGCCTATAATCTAGGAGTCCTAGACACGGTTGGGTTACCCACGACCGTATTCATGAGAATCCTGTAATTTGGGGAACACGATCTCTGCTTTGACAAGACGTGTCAAGAAACCGCCTTGCGTTATGTGTGGAGCTGGTTGAAGAAAAACGGTTCGAATAATCACCGGGCCATGACATAACGGCATGCTGCCAAAACAAGTCAGCAAATTAGATTTGCGAAAATATTATTCTCTCTACAGTGGTATGTGGAACTTATTTTGCAGGGTCGGACACTATCATTGTATTCAAATCCTTCTGTGGTGTATTCGGAGGAGGAACCCGCCTTGCAATGCCGAAGACAATACTGCGCGTCGGACTCATCGTCATTGAAGCCTGGTTCAGGGGCTACTGTGGGAGTCCTGGATTAGGGGGTCTCCGGACAGCCGGACTATCTCCATTGGCCGGACTGTTAGACTATGAAGATACAAGATTGAAGACTTCATCTCGTGTCCGGATGGGACTCTACTTGGCGTGGAAGGCAAGCTAGGCAATACGGATATGGATATCTCCTCCTTTGTAACCGACCTTGTGTAACCCTAACCTCTCCGGTGTCTATATAAACCGAAGGGCTTTAGTCCATAGGACGAACAACAATCATACCATAGGCTAGCTTCTAGGTTTTAGCCTCTCTGATCTCGTGGTAGATCTACTCTTGTACTACCCATATCATCAATATTAATCAAGCAGGACGTAGGGTTTTACCTCCATCAAGAGGGCCCGAACCTGGGTAAAACATCGTGTTCCCTGCCTCCTGTTACCATCCGGCCTAGACGCACAGTTCGGGACCCCCTACCCGAGATCCGACGGTTTTGACACCGACAGTGTCCCTAGTAAGCCTCTACTAGACTAGCTCACTAATCAAAGATGGTTAAATTTCCTAGCCATAGACATGTGTTGTCATTTGATGAATGGGGTCACATCATTAGGAGAATGATGTGATGGACAAGACCCATCCGTTAGCTTAGCATAATGATAGTTAAGTTTTATTCCTAATGCTTTCTTCATGTCAAATACATTTTCCTTCGACCATGAGATTATGCAACTCCCGGATACCGGAGGAATACCTTGTGTGCTATCAAACGTCATAACGTAACTGGGTGATTATAAAGATGCTCTACAGGTATCTCCAAAGGTGTTTGTTGGGTTGGCATAGATCGAGATTAGGATTTGTCACTCCGAGTATCGGAGAGGTATCTCTGGGCCCTCTCAGTAATGCACATCATGATAAGCCTTGCAAGCAATGTGACTAATGAGTTAGTTACGGGATTATGGATTATAGAATGAGTAAAGAGACTTGTCGGTAACGATATTGAACTAGGTATAAAGATACCGACGATCGAATCTCGGGCAAGTAACATACCGATGACAAAGGGAATAATGTATGTTGTCATTACGGTACGACCGATAAAGATCTTCGTAGAATATGTAGGAACCAATAAGAGCATCCAGGTTCAGTTGTTGGTTATTGACCGGAGAGGTGTCTCTGTCATGTATACATAGTTCTCGAACACGTAGGGTCCGCACGCTTAATGTTCGATGACGATTTTGTATTATATGAGTTATGTGATTTGGTGACCGGATGTTATTCGGTGTCCCGGATGAGATCAAGGACAAGATCAAGGACATGACGAGGAGTCTCGAAATGGTTGAGTGGTAAAGATTAATATATAGGACGATAGTATTCAGACACCAGAAGTGTTCCGGGGGTACCAGGTACGTATCGGGTCACCAGAAGGGGTTCCGGGCAACTTTCGGCAAACTATATGGGCCTAATGGGCCAAGAGAGGGACAGACCAGCCCCGAAGGGTCTGGTGCGCCCCCTATAGGACGAATAGGAGGAGAAGGAAAGGAAGGGAAGGGGGAAGGAAAGGGGAGGATTCGGCCTCCCCCTTTCCTTCTCCCCCATCTCTTTCCTTCCCCCTCCGACACTTATGAAAGGGGGAGGCTGACTTGTAGGAGGCATCCAAGTAGGATTACTCCTACTTGGGGCGCCCTTGCTGCCCCTCTCCCTCTCCCACGTATATATATGTGGGGGGCACTACTAGAACCCACGACATTGATTCCTAGCCGTGTGCGGCACCCCCCTCCACAGTTTACGCTTCCGGTCATATTGTCGTAGTGCTTAGGCGAAGCCCTGTGCGGATCACTTCACCATCACCGTCACCACGCCGTTGTGCTGACGAAACTCTCCCTCGACACTTTATTGTATCAAGAGTTTGAGGGAGGTCATCGAGCTCAACGTGTGCAGAACTCGGAGGTGTCGTACGTTCGGTGCTTGATCGGTCGGAACGAGAAGAAGTTCGACTACATCAACCGCGTTGTCAAACACTTCCGCTTTCGGTCTACGAGGGTACGTGGACACACTCTCCCCCTCTCGTTGATATGCATCTCCTAGATAGATCTTGCGTGAGGGTAGGAATTTTTTTGAAATTGCATCCTACGTTCCCCAACAGTGGCATCCGAGCCAGTTCTATGGGTAGATGATATGCGCGAGTAGAACACAAAGAGTTGTGGGCAGTGATCATCATACTGCTTACCACCAATGTCTTATTTTTATTTGGTGGTATTGTTGGATGAAGCGGCCTGAACCAACCTTACATGACCATGTTCATGAGACCGGTTCCACCAAGAGACATGCAACTAGTTTTGCATAAAGGTGGTTGGCGGGTGTCTGTTTCCCAACTTTAGTTGAATCGAATTTGACTGCGGCCGGTCCTTGTTGAAGGTTAAAACAACAAACTTGATAAAATCACCATTGTGGTTTTGATGTGTAGGTAAGAACAGTTCTTGCTAGAAGCTCGTATTAGCCACGAAAAACATGCAACAACAAAGTAGAGGACGTCTGTCGGGGATATACCCCACGGCGTAAACCGGCCGGAAGTATAACCCGGCCGGACTTGGCGGTTTACTTGAGATCCGGTTGGCACTTGGCGATTCACTGGCGACCCGCCCTGACCTGGCGGTTTACAAGCAACCCACCTGGTCATTATGACTCACTGGTGATCCGGCGTGTGGGACAGACGGATGACAAGGCCCAAGGCCCAAAAGGCCGGTTCACGTTTAATGGTGGGCCGGTTTATGAGAAAAGTGTAAGGATTAATTCTCTTACAAAGGAAGCAAGACTAGGACTCCACTTGTAATGGAGTAATCCTAATCCAACTAGCACTAGTCATGTAAACCGCCCCTTCAACATATATAAGGAGGGGCAGGGCTCCCAAAGAGGGACAAGCTACAAGCAAGAAGAAACAGTCTTAGGGCTAAACACAAAGAGGAGAGCCGGTTTACGGCGACTCCCTCGTGATGATAATGAGACCTAGCCTCAAACAGCATATAGGGTTGTTACCGGATGATGTTTCCCGGGGCCCGAAGCTGTCTAAATCCCTGTCTTGTGTTGCGTCTCTCGATTCCACTCAACCCCTCTCAAGCTACCACATAGATGCGTTGACCTCGCGACTAAGTCCTGACACTAAGGACATCTGCTGTGACAATTCCACGACAGTTGGCGCCCACCGTGAGGCCTGCGCACGGTGGTGTAGAGTTTTTGGAGGAATTTTTTTCAGGGATCGAGAAGTTTGCAGTTACCGGATGAGCCAGTTTGAAAGGATCTGTATCAAGTGGAAGTTTACCAGATTGAGATGAAAATAATTAGGGTTTGACGTTTCGTGCGTCGCCGGCGACGCGAAGCGATTTATCGAAACCAACGGAGGATTGACTTTGTTTGTACGTCGAGTCCTGCAAGCTGTCAAATTGCTGCCTGATCCGCCGAGTCCAGTTCGAGACCGATAAAAATTTCTGCTGACTAATCCGCCGAGTCACGGAAAGATTCTGCTGCCGGGTTACAGGTTTAAAGCCACGTAGTTTCTGCTAAGGATTGGAGTACTAGTCCTGTACAGTACGTACCTTTTTCTGCTCTATGTGAGATCTACTCAAGGCTGACCAGAAGACTAGTATATGCATGCTCACGAAGATTTGGCGAACAGATTGATTATATGGTATTATATTAAGAGCTTCTACCGAGTCATCATGTGCTAAAAAAAAGGGGAAGGTCACGACGGGAGTGGATCAGGCCACGGGTTTGGTCTCCGCCTCGGTCTTCGTTTTCGAGCAGCCGGCTGCGTTCTGCCTCGGCCGTGTCCGAGCCACCGCCGTGAATCCGCTTCTGCCGCGCGTCCGCACCCCCGAGCTGCCCCGGCCGCCGCTGCACCTTGAGCCGCCCGCCATCGTTGCTTGCCTGGCGACTCGGTCCTCGCCTCTGTTTGCCAACGAGAACGCCCTGGTCTCACACGCGAACCGCTTGTACTACCGCCTTCGCTAAAGCCCGTGGTCCTCGCCTCGTTCTCTGCCTGCAGAGGCTTGCCTGTGCTGCACCGTGGCCGGTTCCGCATCGCCGCTGCTCCGGGTCAGGCTCCGCCCCACGCGCCGACGAGCCGCTGCCCGGCTGCCTTTCTGCTACGCCATGAGTCACGGCACGTCAAGCCGTCTTGGCCTCTGAGCTGTTTCATCACCGTTCGCGCCAGGAACCGCCCCGCGACTCCGCCAAACTCGAGCTGTTGCCCTTGCCATTGCGGCACATGCCGCCTACCGTCACTACTGCTTGGCCCGCCAAGTCGCCTACTACCGCTTCCATACGTGTTGACCCGCCGTTTGCGCAACACCGGCCTCACCTCGGGTCACCGCCGCCGCCCGGTCGACCCTGAGCCGCCTGGGTCATGATTCGACTCCGCCGGTTTACTTCCGCCTCGCTTCGGCCTCCGAGTCACCGCATGTGGCTGTGTTGAGCCGCCCCGGCGCGAGCGGTTCTACCCTGATTGGTTTGACCCTCCTGCAGTTGCCAGCTGTGTTGCCATGCGGCCACGCGCCGTTCAACCTTCATCAGCCAGCCCTTCACATCGCTGGGCTGTCCTTCACCTGGAGCTGCCGAAGTTATGACCCTCCGGCGCCTCCATTGAGCCGCCGTCGCGGTTCCCTCTACTATGGCTGGCCTGCCTCCGAAGCCTCGTTGACGGGGCCGTCACCGCGAGCCGCGTACGCTCAGAACCACCGCCCGCCTCGGGATGGGGTGGTGACTGACCGAGCCTACAAGCCGCCGACGACGTCTCGAGGACCGGCCCCTGCTATGCTAACCTGCGGTCAGCCCGCTGCCGTGGTTTGCCCCGCCGGGTCACCTTGTCCCACTGTGGCCGCACCCGCGCATGCTTAAACCGCCAGTCTCGCGCTGGGTCGCCGCCACCACCACTTGGGCCCAGCAGGACCCTGCCTCGCCGGATCACCCACCTGGGCTCAGCACCTGCTGTCGTAACGCACCGCTGCCGCCCCCGTTTAAGGTCTCCTGAAATAAGAGTCGCCCTGGTTTAAGATCTCTTTGAGAGAGTGGTTAAAGCACTGTGAAACTGCCATGGATTATTCATGGACGCTATATATATGGATTATCCATTATCCGGACAAGTCAGGTGATGTTTATCTAAGTTATTTTATTGACATATATTGTTTTTATAAAGGAAACAATTACTTTCGACCGTATATTTGATATGCAGGACAATTATTCATTATAAACGTGGTTTATACCATGTGTGCGGAGCATGCGTTGGCAACGCCCTGCCCGGTGTTCGTCCGTGCCACATTACACGGTGAATGGACACATACAAGATGCCGCCCTTATGGCCCGGTTTACATCAGCTTGTTGGGACCGCACCCGCGATTAGCTCGTCCGTCTGTGCCGGTTTACGCCACGGGTGCCGATTTTCCCCGTCCGCACCGGCTTACAATGCCGCCGTCGGTTCATCTGTCCGAGCTGCCTCTGATGTTGCAATCGTCTTTGTCGTCCGTCTCTCGCGGCCTGGTCTACATCAACATACCGGGCCGCACCTGTCTGCATGAAGCTGTTTATTGACTATGAGCAAGTCACAGCTTGGATAGTCCGGTTTTTCTTTCAACAAAATGGAGGCAAATTATCATATACTATCAACCGCCATCTGCACTGGATGGCTCAATGGGAAGGTGCACAAGTCGCCGCCACTACAGTTTTGTTAAATTTCAAATCGCCAGTTGGAAGGAACCATTGGCCGAGTTGCTGACACGGCTCATACGGGATCATTTATAACCCGCCACAGTCACCTCAGCCTACTGTGGATTTACATTGCGTTATCAACACCAATGATATATACCTTCTGCTATGGTCAAAGTACGGAGAATCTCAAGACAACTCCTTGAGTCATCTTAAGACTCGGGGGCTACGATGATATGATTCAGCAAGTCTTGCCAGTTTCAGCAAATTCAAGTGCCCCAGGATGTTGAAGGGAAAGATAACCCGATCCCGAAGGCTACTGTTATATTTAAAGGCCGTCAGAAATATTCCGATTCACAATGATGCTTCCGGTTTAAAGAAAATCGCGTCTCCCACACAACGCTAAAGCCCTTAGCATCCGGTTCAAATCCGGTTTAAGAGGAAACTATCTCTTGCAAAAGCTCTGATGCTCTCAAATCCGGTTTAACAATGTCCGGTTCAAAAAGGAATTAACTTCTCAGAAGTTCGAGTTTAAAGGCCGTCAGAAAATTTCCGGCTGAAAATGAAGATTCCGGTTTAAAATCCGGTTCAAGGGAAAGATGTCTCCCACAAAGCTTTGAAGCTATCAATATCCGGTTTAATATCCCAGCTCAAGAAGAATTTATCTCTTGCAAACATTTAAAGTTGCCAAAGAGGGCCTGCAGCCATGATGCACGGTTCAACATGGGTATCCTGCTTTATTGGCTCATCATGTGTGGTTACACGGAGTTCATGTCTTAAAGTGGTCTCCGGTTTACCCCTTGAGTTAGCTTTTCAAAAGCTCTATATTATATCACTTGGGGGCTTTGGTCGTGTCCGAACCATAGCAACACCTTTTGATAGGCGTAAAGCCACAGCATCACTTGGGGACTTATGGTCACGTCTGAACCATAGTCACGCCTCTTGATCGGCCCTGTGCCACAGCATCACTTGGGGGCTTTGGTCGAACCCGAACCATCGCTACACCTTTTGATCGGCGTAATGCCAATGCATCATTTGGGGACTTGGTCAAATCTGAACCATAGTCACGCCTCTTGATCGGCCTAGTGCCGCAGCATCACTTGGGGGCTTTGGTCGAACCCGAACCATCGCTACACCTCTTGATCGGCGTAATGCCAATGCATCATTTGGGGACCTAGCTGACTCGAACCATAGCTACGCCTTCTGGGGGCTTGGTCGTGTCCGACCATGGTAATGCCTCTTGATCGGTTCAAAGCCTCATTTGCAAATGGTTTTATCTTTGCCTTTGCTTAAATTCTGTTCAAAGCCTCATTTGCGTTCATTAACCCGGCTTGGCTTTCAACTACAAGTTGTCAGTACACGATCAAGTTATAATTCGGAGACTGTCAGCCCGGTCTGGTTTGACTATGAGTCGCCAGTATTATATATGGATAATCCGGTGTCTATCACAACCCGGTACGGTTTTATCATAAACCGGCACAATATGGAAGGAGTTATCAGTACTCAAGATTGGGATTATCACCCTTACTACAAAAAGTTGGTAAACCAACGATGTGATTCAATATCACAGGTATGATATATTTCATATTTGATTGTTCTTAAGTGCAGCCTTGGTTATAAACCCGGATTATATGTTGGGCATTATGACCCGTCCGGCGGTAAACCGCCAGGACACTTTAAACTTGTTGTATGCAGAAACAGGTTGAATAAAGCATGATTATAAATCGCCGGCGTTTATTAAACCGGCCTGGCTTTTGACTATATGTCGCCAGTATGATGATAAATTATCCGGTGTTTATTAAACCGGCCTGGCTTGGGACTATAAGTCGCCAGTATATATTTGGATTGCGCCATTGGAATCATGCGCTTATAAATCATTGGGTTATATTATTCAAATAGCCAAACTTGGCTGAATTTTCATTATGATATTGAATGAATAAGGTTTTCATACCGAATTATATTATCTTGAATAGCCAACATGGCTGGATTTTATTATGGTTATTAATAACCGGTATTATTGAGGTTTTCAAAGTCGCTTTAGCGCAATGGCTATTATTTTATCAAAGGATATGATTTATTCTACAATGGAAGGAATAGTCCCGAGTCGCTGCAGGTTTACGACCCGGCACTTGGGGGCTACATTATTCAAATTGAGATTACATGCAAGTCTCATGTCGCTGCAAGCATGCACCGTGACACTTGGGGGCTAATGCAAAGTCATTTTTATTAGTCTTATTGAAGACCCGACTCATCACATCATAATGAGCCGGCCCTTGGGGGCTACACATCACTGCTCAAGTCTACATGATTATATTTACAAAGTCCCTTCCCATTATTGCATAATGACCTGGCCCTTGGGGGCTACACTGGTTGAAGTTTTATGGGCATCAGTCAATTACATGTCCCAGGTTGCTGCAAGCATGACAACCCGGCACTTGGGGGCTACATATATGGAGTATTCAGTTTTTACTAGTGAATGGGATGAACAACATGGATTTCTTCAAAATTGGCAGTATTTATATTGAAGCAAGTCTTAAGCCATCACTTTGTTCTGCTCGAAGACTTGGGGGCTACAGGTATTATATTATTATCGAAGAAATATTTTCAAATTCTCTGTTTGAGCAAACCAGATTGAACCGGCGTTGGCAACAATCATGAACCGGCATTAGCAACAATCATGACCCGGAATTATCAGTTTTTATAACCCGGTAATTTTGGTAATATTGAACCGGCAAGTTTTACATCTTCAAACCGGCCGGATATCGGATGAGTATTTCAAGACCAAAATTTCTTAAGCCGACGCTTTGGAAGCCGACTCAAGTGGATTATTCTTCACAATATTTTCTTATGAGAAACCAACGTCAGTAATTTAAAGTATGAAGCTGGTTATTGATCCGGATTTTCTAGAAGGAGGGAATGACAAGGACTTAAGGATGATCAGGTGCCGGTCTACAAGAATTCTTAACCGGGAGCACAACCCGCCAAATTTGTTCTTGTGTTTATGTTGCAGATTAGTTTAACATGGACAAATCCAAATTAAACTGGGGGCTAATGTCAAGGATATACCCCCACGGCGTAAACCGGCCAGAAGTATAACCCGGCCGGACTTGGCGGTTTACTTGAGATCCGGCTGGCACTTGGCGATTCACTGGCAACCCGCCCTGACCTGGCGGTTTACAAGCAACCCACCTGGTCATTATGACTCACTGGTGATCCGGCGTGTGGGACAGGCGGATGACAAGGCCCAAGGCCCAGAAGGCCGGTTCACGTTTAATGGTGGGCCGGTTTATGAGGAAAGTGTAAGGATTAATTCTCCTACAAAGAAAGCAAGACTAGGACTCCACTTGTAATGGAGTAATCCTAATCCAACTAGGACTAGTCATGTAAACCGCCCCTTCAACATATATAAGGAGGGGCAGGGCTCCCCAAAGAGGGACAAGCTACAAGCAAGAAGAAACAGTCTTAGGGCTAAACACAAAGAGGAGAGCCGGTTACGGCGACTCCCTCGTGATGATAATGAGACCTAGCCTCAAACAGCGTGTAGGGTTGTTACCGGATGATGTTTCCCGGGGCCCGAAGCTGTCTAAATCCCTGTCTTGTGTTGCGTCTCTCGATTCCGCTCAACCCCTCTCAAGCTACCACATAGATGCGTTGGCCTCGCGAGTAAGTCCTGACACTAAGGACATCTGCCGTGACAATTCCACGACAACGTCTAACTTGTTTTTGCAGGGCATGTTGTGATGTGATATGGTCAAGACATGATGTGATATACGTTATTGTATGAGATGATCATGTTTTGTAAAATTTATCAGCAACTGGCAGGAGCCTTATGGTTGTCGCTATATTGTATGAAATGCAAACGCCATGTAATTGCTTTACTTTATCACTATGCGTTAGCGATAGTTGTAGAAGCAATAGTTGGCAAGACGACCACGACGCTACGAAGGAGATCATGACGGTGCTTTGGAGATGGAGATCGAAGGCACAAGATGATGATGGCCATATCATGTCACATATTTTGATTACATGTGATGTTTATCTCTTATGCATCTCATTTTGCTTAGTACGGCGGTAGCATTATAAGATAATCCCTTACTAAAATTTTAAGGTATAAGTGTTCTCCCTGAGTATGCACCGTTGCGACAGTTCATCGTGCTGAGACACCACGTGATGATCGGGTGTGATAAGCTCTACGTTGACATACAACGGGTGAAAGACAGTTTTGCACATGCGGAATACTTGGGTTAAACTTGATGAGCCTATCATGTACAGACATGGCCTCGAAACACTGGAGACCAAAAGGTCGAACGTGAATTATATAGTAGATATGATCAACATAGAGATGTTCACCGTTGAAAACTACTCCATCTCACGTGATGATCGGACATGGTTTAGTTGATATGGATCACGTGATCATTTAGATGAGTCGAGGGATGTCCATCTAAGTGGGGCTTCTTAAGTAATATGATTAACTGAACTTAATTTATCATGAACTTAGTCCTAACAGTTTTTGCATATCTATGTTGTAGATCAATGGCATGTGCTACCGTTCCCTTGAATTTTAATGTGTTCCTAGAGAAAATGAAAGATCGTGGATGTCACCTAGAGGGGGGTGAATAGGTGATTTAATATAATTATGGTTTAGGCTTGAACAGATGCGGAATAAACCTAGCGGTTAATTTGTCAAGCACAAAACCTACAACAAGTAGGCTCACCCATGTGCACCAACAACTTAAACCAAGCAAGATAAACAACTATGTGATAGCAAGATATATGACAAGAAACAATATGGCTATCACAAAGTAAAGTGCATAAGTAAAGGGCTCGGGTAAGAGATAACTGAGGCATGCGGAGACGACGATGTATCCCGAAGTTCACACCCTTGCGGATGCTAATCTTAGTTTGGAGTGGTGTGGAGGCACAATGCTCCCCAAGAAGCCACTAGGGCCACCGTAATCTCCTCACGCCCTCGCACAATGCAAGATACCGTGATTCCACTAAGGGACCCTTGACGGCGGTCACCGAACCCATACAATTGGCAACCCTTGGGGTGGTCACCGAACCCGTACACTTTGGCAACCCTTAGGGGCGGTCACCAGAACCCATCAAATTGCTCGGGGCGATCTCCACAACCTTATTGTAGACCCCGACGCTTGTCCGGAGCTTTACATCACAATGATTGAGCTCCGAACACCACCAACCGTCTAGGGCGCCCAAGCACCCAAGAGGAACAAGCTCAAGGGTACCAAGCACCCAAGAGTAATAAGCTTCTGAACTTGTAACTTCCATGTATCACCATGGAGAACTCAAACCGATGCACAAATGCAATGGCAAGGGCACACGGAGTGCCCAAGTCATTCTATCTCAAATCCCACCAAAGCAACTAATGCTAGGGAGGAAAATGAGAGGAAGAACAAGAAGGAGAACACCAAGAACTCCAAGATCTAGATCCAAGGGGTTCCCCTCACACAGAGGAGAAAGTGATTGGTGGAAATGTGGATCTAGATCTCCTCTCTTTTCCCTCAAAAACTAGCAAGAATCCTTGGAGGAATTGAGAGTTAGCAAGCTCGAAGAAGGTCAACGGTGGGGGAAGAACATGAGCTTAAAGGATAAGGTTTTCAAAGGGGAAGAAGATCCCCTTTTAAAGGAGGGGGAAAATCCAACCGTTATCCTCACAGCCCGCACCGAGCGGTACTACCGCTAGGGCGACAGTAGCCAAAAGAAACATGGTTGCAATGGGGAAACAGGGCGGTACTACTGCCGGAGCGGTACTATCGCCCGCCCTTGCGGTACTACCGCAAGGGTAGTATTCAACGGCCACACAGGTACAGCACACGACAGTATACACAGTGAGGTGGCGGTACTACTGCTGGGGATAGCGGTACTACCGCGCGTCCACGGATGTAAAAAATTACTGTCGCGCCTACATCCGCTGGAGTTAGCTTCGAGTAGAAAGCTGGCACGGTACTACCACTCACAGGGAGCGGTACTACCGCATAGGGGTGGAAGTAAAAAATTACTTCCGCGCCTACTTCCGTGTGTGACAACGTTCTGGACTAGAGGCAGCGGTACTACCTCTCACCAGGAGTGGTACTACTGCTGAACCCTGCGGTACTACCGCTCCCTTGAGCAGTACTACCGCACACCACAGATGCTTTACCACTTGGCTGCCTTCATACCGCAGCTAATGACAACAGAAGGATACAATAAAACCAGAACTGCCATAACTTCTGCAAATGAGGTCCGAATTGAGAAAACTCAAGCTTGTTGGTTATAGTAAGAAGAGGCAGGGGAGCTATGCCTAACAAATAGAGGAGTGAAACCTCCAACAGAGAAGAACCGCCATAGCCTCCAACATCAAAAACATCATAGAAGATGCATGTGAACTCCGTTTTTGATGAACTCGAGCTTGTCATCAAGATGACCAAAAGCTCTAAGACTCACAAATAAAACCAAACAAGAACCAAGAAAGATGATGCAAGGATGCAATGGTTTGAGCTCTCTATGAATGATACGATCAAGCTACTCATCAAGAGCCCCCCTTGATAGTACGGCAATCGATCCTATAACCCGGTCTCCCAACTACCACCATGAGACTGGTGAAATAGAAAACCTATCAAGGGCAAACCTCTGCCTTGCACTTGAGCTAGATGATGACGATCTTGACTCCCTCAAGTTGGACCACCATTCTTGATTGCGTTGGCTCGATGAAGACTAGTTGATTTCTCCCCCATACTCCACTATGGGTGAGCCACTCTTCCACACATCTTCACAAGTCCATTGTCACCACAATGGACGACAAGCTTCTAGCATTTGATCTCTCCATGATGCTCCACTTGAACTTGCACACCGCAACCTAACCCCACAATGAACTCTTCACGAATACCATGGGTTAGCACACAAAGCGTAATGGACAATGCTTACCACACCATGGGATCACTTGATCCCTCGGTACATCTTGTATGCTTTGTGTGTTGAATCTTTCCAACTCTCTTCAATTGGATGATGTCTTGAAGGTAGACATGAATGATCACACAATCTTCTTCTTCAAGAAATGCTTGCAATAAGATCAACACTCACATGCCCAATCTTTGGATAATCCCTTAATAGCACCTTGGTCAACTCATAAACTCCTTGAAACCAACACATGGACTTCAAGAAAGCCTATGGACAAATCCTTCAAATATAACTCAATGCAACCATTAGTCCATAGAGATTGTCATCAATTACCAAAACCACACATCGGGGCACCGCATGTCCTTTCAGAAAGCTAAGTTGAAAGACGATGGTAGCAACTACACGGACTGGGTCCGTAACTTGAGGATTATCCTCATTGTTGCACAGAAGAATTGTGTCCTTGATGCACCGCTAGGTGACAAGTCCCCTCCCGCTAATGTAGACACTTTGAACATCTGGCAGACGCGGTCTAATGACTACTCTATAGTTCAGTGTGCCATGCTCTACGGCTTAGAATCAGGACTTCAAAGACGTTTTTAACGTCATGGACCATATGAGATGTTCTAGGAATTGAAGTTAATATTTCAAGAAAATGCCCGAGTTGAGAGATATGAGTCTCCAACGAGTTCTATAGTTTTATGGTGCGGAATATTGATGCTTGATCCCCTCATCACTAAGAAACTCATCCAAGGTGTAGTTCTTGAACTCGGTGCCATTGTCACTTCTTATTGTCAAGATCTTTGCATTGTGTTGACGTTGTGCCTCATTTGCAAAGTTGATGACAGTTTGTTGGGTCTCACTCTTCCTCTTGAAGAAGTATACCCAAGTGTATCTTGAATAATCATCCACAATCACCAAGCAATACTTCCTACCCCCAAGACTATCAAAAGATGGAGGCCCAAAGAGATCCATGTGAAGGAGCTCCAAAGGCCTCTTCGAGAAAATGATAGTCGTGGGAGGGTGAGCCTTTTCATGTAGCTTTCCTTCGATACAAGCACTGCAAGCACGATCTTTGGCAAAACTAACATTTGTTAGTCCACGGAAGACTTTGCAAAGACCTCATATTGACATGGGCTAGACGGCGGTGCCAAATCCATCCCACGTCAACTTTAGCCATTAGGCATGTCACGGTCTTAGTGAGTCACTCCGAAAAGTTGATCACATAGAGACCGTTTTTGACATGCCCAACAAAGGCTACTTTAAGAGTCTTGCTCCACAAGAGGGCCGCGGTATCAACATCAAAGAAGGTGGCAAAACCCATGAGTGCTAGTTGATGAACGGAAAGTAAATTGTATGCAAGGGACTCAACAAGCATGACCTTCTCGATCGTAAGATCATGAGAAATGACAACCTTGCCGAGTCCCAATACCTTAGAGGATGAGGTGTCACCCCACTCGATGTTGGTGGGCATGGATGGAATCTTTTGCACGTCCACCACCAAGTCCTTGCTTCCAGTCATATGATTAGTAGCTCCACTATCGAGCAACCATGAACCCCCGCCGGAAGCAAACACCTACAAGAGATCAATGCTTGGTTTTAGGTACCCATTTTGTAATGGGTCCTTTGATGTTAGTAACAAGGGTCTTAGGAACCCAAATAGACCATTCAATGTACTCATAAGGAGAACCAACAAATTTGACATAAACATGCCCATCTCTAGCATGGCACAACACATAAGAAGGGTTAAAGTCGCCGGCTTTGTTGGGAAGGAAAGCGTTGCCCTTCTTGGCATCACTACCCCTCACAGTGTTCTTCTCCTTCTCCTTAGTAGCACCCTCTCCCTCCTTCACAAAGGTTTGCTTGAGAGTAGGAGGTCGTTTGGCCTTGTCATTCGTCTTCTTGTTCTTGGACTTGGGCACGTACCCAATCCCTTCCTTGGCCACAACTCCCTTTTGGTTGGTCAAAAGGTCGTTGAGGTTCTTCTTGCCTTGTATGCAAGACACAAGACCTTTCTCAAGTTGCACCTTTAACTTAGCATTCTCATCAACAAGATGCACATGCTCACAACATAGGTTAGTAGCATTTGCATTATCAATTAACATCATACGAGGAAAAGTGGCTTTCTCCTTAGTTAGCTTTCCTTGAAGTTGATCATGAGACTCTTTGAGGCTAGCATGAGCACCCTTCAAGACCTTGTGAGCCTTGTCAAGTAGGTGAAACTCCTCTTTGAGTCTAGCAAGATCAACCTCAAGCTTGGCCTTCTAGGAGTTTAGCACACGAGAAACAACAAGAGCATGATCAAAATCTTTCTTTAACTTAGTGTGATCAACGTTGTGTGACTCCTCAAGAGCCAAACGAAGACCATGCTCTTCCTAAAGAGCATTGGAAAGATCCGAAATCTCATCGGCATAGTCACGATATGCCCCTCCATCTTGGAGATAGTATCTTCGTGAGCCTCGATCATGTCATTGGCTTCACCAAGTTGTTCCAAGAGAGCAACGAAATGCTTCTTGGATTTACCCTTGAGTTTACCCATAAAGGACTCAAACTCATTTTCCTCCACACTAGATCCCTCATATTCATAAATGCAATCCGTCAAGGAAGGATTATTAATGATGGTAGTTTTGATGTTGGGGGTTACCTTGTTGGTGGCTTTAGCCATGAGGCACTTGGTGGTGATGTTCTCATTGGGTGAGTCAAAGAGAGACACTCGTGGAGTTGTTGTAATGACAACGGAGGCCATGGCAACCGACTCACCATCTTCATCATCATGATAGCCCTCATGGTACTCTTCTTGAACCACCAACGCCTTGTGAGGGGTCTTCTTGGTGAAGTTGCTCTTGTTTGGGAAAGACTTGGCTTTGTCCTTTCGGATGAGCTTGGCACCATTGTCTTCCCTCTTCTCATACGGGAACTCCGCAACAAAATGGCTCACATTGCCACAATTATAGCAAGTCCTCACACGTTTCTTGCTCTTCGTGCCACTTGAGATGTTCTTGTTGAAGTTTGGCCTTGAGTATTTCTTGCTCCAAAATTGCCTTGAAGCAAGTGCCATATGTTCATGATAGGCATACTTTGTATCTTCGGGGTTGCTTTCCTCTTCTTCCTCTTCTTCTTCAACACCAACCTTGGCCTTCAATGCAAGGTTGGGCTTCTTTGCCCTTTGAGAGCGAAGCACCGCATTGTCGACGGTCTTGTCCAAGATGCTCATAGCCACAAACTCATCCAACACTTCACTTGAGGACAAGGTGTGGAAGTCCGTCCTTTGACGAATGATGGAGGACATAGCCTTGTGGTAAGGCATCATTGCCTTTAGGAATTTGCGATTGATCCAATTGTCATTCATGTCCTTGCTCCCATGATCTCGGAGTGAAACCACGAGTTTGGTTACTCTTCGATAAAGCTCATGAGGTTCTTCATCTTCCTTCATAGCAAACTCATCGGCTTCATCTTGCACCACTTCATAGTTAGAGCGTTGAATGCTTGTGCTTCCCCGGTAGAGAGAAACAACTTGGTGCCATGCATCTTTGGCTATGGCGTAGGGCCGGAGGTGAGGAAGATCTTCGGGTGGAATTGCATCTTGGATGATGAAGAGAGCATTCTCATTGAATTGATTGTCCGCAGCTTCTCTTGGAGTGAAGTTGCTTCGGTCATGTGGATACAAACCTTCTTCAATGATTCTCCAAAGATTAGTATTCACATGATTTAAATGATGCTTAAACCGATAGACCCAAGAATCAAAGTCCTCATTTTTCACAATCTTAGGGGGAGGACCGGCATGATTCAAATGAGTAGAGGGAATCAGTCCACCATACACAAGTGGAGGTTCCACATGGGCAAAGGTGCCGGTGCCATTCTTACCACTAGACGAAGGAGCTTTTTCACTAATAGCATCCCCCTTGTCGGAGTTATTATCCGTCACCTTGTTAATGGGATCACCCACTTTCAAAGGTGCGGTGGATAGTTTAAGCCCTTCTATGAATTTATTAAACATGCTTTCAACCTCGGTCATCATGGAGGTTTTCAATGTTTCCAAGGCCACATTGAATTCCTCACGAGAGACCGTGGTTTCCCCATCGCCTGTAGACGAGATAGGATTCACACCGGAGTGCTCCTCCACACCGTCTACAGTGTCAACCATACTCTTTGGACGGTAAAGTCCTTAGTAAAGAGACGAGGCTCTGATACCAATTGAAAGGATCGATATAGTTGACTAGAGGGGGGTGAATAGGCAACTAACAATTTTTAGCTTTTCTTTACCAAATTAAACTTTGCATCAAAGTAGGTTGTATAGATATGCTACTAGGTGGGAAACCTATATGATGCAACAACAACAAGCACACAAGCAAGCAAGGTATATAACACAAATAAGCTTGCACAAGTAAGGGGACGAGATAACCAAGAGTGGAGCCGGTGAAGACGAGGATGTGTTACCGAAGTTCCTTCCTTTTGAGGGGAAGTACGTCTCTATTGGAGAGGTGTGGCGGCACAATGCTCCCCAAGAAGCCACTAGGGCCACCGTATTCTCCTCACGCCTCACACAATGTGAGGTGCCGTGATTCCACTATTGGTGCCCTTGGAGGCGGCGACCGGACCTTTACAAACAAGGATGAGGCAATCTCCACAACTTAATCGGAGGCTCCCAACAACACCACGAAGCTTCACCACAATGGAATATGGCTCCGTGGTGACCTCAACCATCTAGGGTTCTCAAACACCCAAGAGTAACAAGATCCGCTAGGGATTAGTGGGGGAATCAAATTTCTCTTGGTGGAAGTGTGGATCGGGGCCTTCTCAACCAATCCCGAGCAAATCAACAAGTTTGATTGGCTAGGGAGAGAGATCGGGAGAAAATGGAGCTTGGAGCATTAATGGAGCTTTTGGGGGAAGAGGTGAGTCAACGAAGAAGAAGAGGACCCCCTTTTATACAAGGGGAAACCATCCAACCGTTACCCCCAAAACAGCCCCGCAGAGGGCGGTACTACCGCAGGTGGCAGCGGTACTACCGCTGGACCCAGCGGTACTACCGTGCAGTCTGGGAGGGCTTGAAGAAAGAGCAGGAACCATGCCCAGTGCGGCACTTCCGCGGTGGTAGGGCGGTACTACCGCTCTCAAGCAGTACTACCGCTTCTACTGCCGCTGCGAAGTGCCGCACAACCTGACACGAGAGGCGACCCCCTTGAGTTGACGCGGTAGGAGCCCTGTACCGCAGCGGTACTGCAGCTGTGAACCCACAAGCGGTACTATCGCTGGGTACCGCGGTACTGTGGCTGAGAACCCACAAGCGGTACTACCGCTTGGACCACAGCATGCTCAAAACGCAAGAAAAGAGACCTCCATCGACGCGGGAAGGCTCAGAGGGTGCGAAAGGAAGTGTACGTGATGATTCCACCCAAGCCTTACCAAAGTGGACCCCCTCTTGATAGTACGGAGACTCCTACGAGACAAGACCACAAAACTAGAAACAAAAGAGCTACACCGTCTTGAATAACAAACTCCGAGGGGAAAGAATCGTCTCGTGCCAAAGGATGAATCTCTAAAAAGCTCAAAGCACATGATTAGCCCGCAAAAGCATTGTCATCAATCACCAAAACACCTTAGGGATAAATAAGCCCTTACAACTGCCGTTTAGGTCATATTGGTGTAAAGCGCATGAAGAAACTCCATGCAGATGGACTTTTGGAATCACTTGATTATGAATCATTTGATACTTGCGAACCATGCCTGATGTCTACTACACAACCTCCTTCTTGTAGACGTTGTTGGGCCTCCAAGTGCAGAGGTTTGTAGGACAGTAGAAAATTTCCCTCAAGTGGATGACCTAAGGTTTATCAATCCGTAAGAGGCGTAGGATGAAGATGGTCTCTCTCAAGCAACCCTGCAACCAAATAACAAAGAGTATCTTGTGTCCCCAACACACCCAATACAATGGTAAATTGTATAGGTGCACTAGTTCGGCGAAGAGAGGGTGATACAAGTGCAATATGGATGGTAGATAAGGGTATTTTTAATCTGAAATTATAAAAACAGTAAGGTAACAAGTGATAAAAGTGAGCGTAAACGGTATTGCAATGCTAGGAAACACGGCCTAGGGTTCATACTTTCGCTAGTGTAAGTTTCCTCAACAATGATAACATAATTGGATCACATAACTATCCCTCAACATGCAACAAAGAGTCACCCCAAAGTCACTAATAGCGGAGAACGAACGAAGAGATTATGGTAGGGTACGAAACCACCTCAAAGTTATTCTTTCCAATCAATCCGTTGGGCTATTCCTATAAGTGTCACAAACAGCCCTAGAGTTCATACTAGAATAACACCTTAAGACACAAATCAACCAAAACCATAATGTCACCAAGATACTCCAAAGTCACCTCAAGTATCCGTGGGTATGATTATACGATATGCGTCACACAATCTCAGATTCATCTATTCAACCAACACAAAGGACCTAAAAGAGTGCCCCAAAGTTCCTACCGGAGAATCACGACGAAAACGTGTGCCAACCCCTATGCATAGGTTCATGGGCGGAACCCGCAAGTTGGTCACCAAAACATACATCAAGTGGCACGTGGTATCCCATTGTCACCATAGATATCCACGACAAGACATACATGAAGTGTTCTCAAATCTTTAAAGACTCAATTCGATAAGATTACTTCAAAGGGGAACTCAATTCATTACAAGAGAGTAGAGGGGGGAGAAAACATCATAGGATCCAACTATAATAGAAAAGCTCGCGATACATCAAGATCGTATCACCTCAAGAACACGAGAGAGAAAGAGATCAAACACATAGCTACTGGTACATACCCTCAGCCCCGAGGGAGAACTACTCCCTCCTCGTCATGGAGAGCACCGGGATGATGAAGATGGCCACCGGAGAAGGATTGCCCCCTCCGGCAGGGTGCCAAAACGGGTCTAGATTGGTTTTCGGTGGCTACGGAGGCTTCTGGTGGCGGAACTCCCGATCTATTGTGCGTTCTGGAAGTTTTAGGTCACGTAGGTATATATGGGTGCAGGAGGTACGTCAGGGGAGCCATGGGGGCCCCACGAGACAGGGGGCGCGCCCCCCACCCTCGTGAGCACCTCGTTCCTTCCTAGACGTGGGGTCCAAGTCCATCGGGTGGCTTTCGTTCCAAAAATAACTTCTCTAGTTGATTTCGTTCCGTTTCGACTCCGTCTGATATTCCTTTTCTTCAAAACACTGAAATAGGCATAAAACAGCAAATCTGGGCTGGGCCTCCGGTTAATAGGTTAGTCCCAAAAGTAATATAAAAGTGGATAATAAAGCCCAATAATGCCCAAAATAGTAGATAATATAGCATGGAGCAATCAAAAATTATAGATACGTTGGAGACGTATCAAGCATCCCCAAGCTTAATTCCTGCTCGTCCTCGAGTAGGTAAATGATAAAAAGATAATTTTTGATGTGGAATGCTAGTTGGCATAATTTCAATGTAATTCTTACTTGTGATATGAATATTCAGGTCTGAAAGATTCAAGACAAAAGTTCATATTGACATAAAAATAATAATACTTCAAGCATACTAACTAAGCAATCATGTCTTCTCAAAATAACATGGCCAAAGAGAGCTATCCCTACAAAATCATATAGTCTGGCTATGCTCCATCTTCACCACACAAAATATTTAAATCATGCACAACCCCGATGACAAGCCAAGCAAGTGTTTCATACTTTTAATGTTCTCAAACTTTTTCAATCTTCACGCAATACATGAGCATGAGCCATGGACATAGCACTATAGGTGGAATAGAATGGTGGTTGTGGAGAGGAAAAAAGGGAGAAGATAGTCTCACATCGACTAGGTGTATCAACGGGCTATGGAGATGCCCATCAATAGATATCAATGTGAGTGAGTAGGGATTGCC
The DNA here is from genome assembly GCF_003073215.2 of Triticum urartu. Lineage (NCBI taxonomy): Eukaryota > Viridiplantae > Streptophyta > Magnoliopsida > Poales > Poaceae > Triticum > Triticum urartu. The sequence continues at coordinate 121,460,269 of NC_053023.1, read as the reverse complement.
ATGCAACGGATGCACTAGAGCTATAAATGTATGAAAGCTCAACAAAAGAAACTAGTGGGTGTGCATCCAACTCGCTTGCTCACAAAGACCTAGGGCATTTTGAGGAAGCCCATCATTGGAATATACAATCCAAGTTCTATAATGAAAGATTCCCACTAGTATATGAAAGTGACAACATATGAGACTCTCTATATGAAGAACATGGTGCTACTTTGAAGCACAATATATGAGACTCGCTATATCATGGTGCTACTTTGAAGCACAAGTGTGGTAAAAGGATAGTAGCATTGTCCCTTTTATTTTTATTTTTTATTTGGCCTTTCTTTTTTTGGATGATGATCATCACACTTCTATTTATTTACAACTCGATGATACAACTCGATACTAGAACAAAGATGACTCTATATGAATGCCTCCGGCGGTGTACCGGGATGTGCAATGATGCATGAGTGACATGTATGAAAGAATTATGAACGGTGGCTTTGCCACAAATACAATGTCAACTACATGATCATGCAAAGAAATATGAAAATGATGAATGTGTCATAATAACCGGAACGGTGGAAAGTTGCATGGCAATATATCTCGGAATGGCTATGGAAATGCCATAATAGATAGGTATGGAGGCTTTTTTGAGGAAGGTATATGGTGGGTTTAAGGTACCGGCGAAAGTTGCGCGGTACTAGAGAGGCTAGCAATGGTGGAAGAGTGAGAGTGCGTATAATCCATGGACTCAACAGAACTCACATACTTATTGCAAAAATCTATTATTTATCGAAACAAAGTACTATGCGCATGCTCCTAGGGGGATAGATTGGTAGGAAAAGACCATCGCTCGTCCCCGACCGCCACTCATAAGGAAGACAATCAATAAATAAATCATGCTCTGACTTCGTCACATAACGGTTCACCATACGTGCATGCTACGGGAATCACAAACTTTAACACAAGTATTCTTTAAATTCACAACTACTCAACTAGCATGACTCTAATATCACCATCTCCATATCTCAAAACAATCATCAAGCATCAAACTTCTCTTAGTATTCAACACACTCATAAGAGAATTTTTATTATTCTTGAATACCTAGCATATTAGGATTTTAAGCAAATTACCATGCTATTTAAGACTCTCAAAATAATATAAGTGAAGCATGAGAGTTCATCTATTTCTTCATAATAAAATTACCACCATGCTCTAAAAGGATATAAGTGAAGCACTAGAGCAAAGAACAAACTACTCCGAAAGATATAAGTGAAGATCAATGAGTAGTCGAATAATTATGCAACTATGTGAATACTCTCTAACATTTAATAATTTCAGATCTTGGTATTTTATTCAAACAGCAAGCAAAGCAAAATAAAATGAAATTCTAAGAATAGCAAACATCATGTGAAGAAGCAAAAACTTAGGATCAACCGATACTAACCGATAGTTGTTGAAGAAGAAAGGTGGGATGCCAACCGGGGCATCCCCAAGCTTAGATGTTTGAGACTTCTTGAAATATTATCTTGGGGTGCCTTGGGCATCCCCAATCTTGAGATTTTGTGTCTCCTTAATTCCTCTCATATCCCGGTCTCCCTAAATCTCAAAATTTTCATCCACACAAAACTCAACAAGGACTCGTGAGATAAGTTAGTATAAACCATTGCAAAAACCTTATCATACTCTACTGTACAAAAATCACTAAAATTATTATTCAACATTTCATACTAAATGCCTCTGCATATTTAATAGTCCTATCCTCACATAGACTCATTAAAGAAGCAAACATATGCAAACAATGCAAACATAACAGCAATCTGCCTAAACAGGATAGTCTGTAAAGAATGCTGCAACATCCATACTTACCTAGCTCCAAAAATTATGAAATAAAATTCACACTGTATTAAATTTATCATATCTTAATATGCAAAAGGTTTCAACATTTTATCACATTCTTATTTTTCTAGGGAATTATTGCAACAGCGGTAAACTTTCTGTTTTCAAACAGCAACATGTATACTTGTAACATAGGCATAGTAAAGGCTATCAATGCCACTTTTATTAGAATAAAAGATGAAAAACATTGTTCTAAATAACAGCAAGCAAATCCTAACAAAATAAATTGATGCTCCAAGCAAAACACATATCATGTGGCGAATAAAAATATAGCTCCAAGTAAAGTTACCGATGAACGAAGACGAAAGAGGGGATGCCTTCCGGGGCATCCCCAAGCTTAGGCTCTTGGCTATCCTTGAATATTACCTTGGGGTGCCTTGGGAATCCCCAAGCTTAGGCTCTTGCCACTCCTTATTCCATAGTCCATCGAATCCTTACCCAAAACTTGAAAACTTCACAACACAAAACTTAACAGAAAACTCGTAAGCTCCGTTAGTATAAAAAAGTAAATCACCACTTCCAAGTACTGTAATGAACTCATTATTTATTTATATTGGTGTTACACCTACTGTATTCCAACTTCTCTATGGTTTGTAAACTATTTTACTAGCCATAGATTCATCAAAATAAGTAAACAACACATGAAAAACAGAATCTGTCAAAAACAGAACAGTCTGTAGTAATCTCAATCAAACGTATACTTATGGAACTCATAAAATTCTCAAATAAATTTCTGGACCTGAGGAATTTATCTATTAATCATCTTCAAAAAGAATTAACTAAATAGCACTCTCCAAATAAAAATGGCAGCAATTCTCGTGAGTGCTAAAGTTTCTGTTTTTTTACAGCATGATCAACAAGACTTTCCCCAAGTCTTCCCAAAGGTTCTACTTGGCACAAACACTAATTAAAAGCATAAAACCACATATAAACATAGGCTAGATGAATTATTTATTAACAAACAGGAACAAAAAGCACGGAACTAAAATAAGATTGGGTTGCCTCCCAACAAGCGATATCGTTTAACGCCCCTAGCTAGGCATGATGATTTCAACGATGCTCACATAAAAGATAAGAATTGTAGCATAAAGAGAGCATCACGAAGAATATGACTAGCAAATATAAGTCTAACATAATTCCTATTCATAGGGATTTTTTGAGCAAACAACTTGTGGGAACAAGAATCAACTTGCATAGGAAGGTAAAACAAGCATAACTTCAAAATTTTAAGCACATAGAGAGGAAACTTGATATTATTGCAATTCCTACAAGCATATGTTCCTCCCTCATAATAATTTTCAGTAGCATCATGAATGAATTCAACAATATAACCAGAACCTAAAGCGTTCTTTTCATGATCTACAAGCATAGAAAATTTACTACTCTCCACATAAGCAAAATTCTTCTCATGAATAATAGTGGGAGCAAACTCAACAAAATAACTATCATGTGATTGAAAATTAAGATCAAGATGACAAGGTTCATTGTTATTATTATTCTTTAAAGCATACATGTCATCACAATAATCATCATAGATAGGAGGCATGCTTTCATCATAATAAATTTGCTCATCAAAACTTGGGGGATAAAAAATACCATCTTCATCAAACATAGCTTCCCCAAACTTGTGGCTTTGCATATCATTAGCATCATAGATATTCAAGGAATTCGTACTAACGACATTGCAATCATGCTCGTCATTCAAATATTTAGTGCCAAACATTTTATAGATTTCTTCTTCTAGCACTTGAGCACAATTATCCTTTCCATCATACTCATGAAAGATATTAAAAAGGTGAAGCGTATGAGACAAACTCAATTCCATTTTTTATAGTTTTCTTTTATAGAATAAACTAGTGATAAAACAAGAAACTAAAAGACTCGATTGCAAGATCTAAAGATATACCTTCAAACACTCACCTCCCTGGCAACGGTGCCAGAAAAGAGCTTGATGTCTACTACACAACCTTCTTCTGGTAGACGTTGTTGGGCCTCCAAGTGCAGAGGTTTGTAGGACAGTAGCAAATTTCCCTCAAATGGATGACCTAAGGTTTATCAATCCGTAAGAGGCGTAGGATGAAGATGGTCTCTCTCAAGCAACCCTGCAACCAAATAACAAAGAGTCTCTTGTGTCCCCAACACACCCAATACAATGGTAAATTGTATAGGTGCACTAGCTCGGCGAAGAGAGGGTGATACAAGTGCAATATGGATGGTAGATAAGGGTATTTGTAATCTGAAATTATAAAAACAACAAGGTAACAAGTGATAAAAGTGAGCGTAAACGGTATTGCAATGCTAGGAAATAAGGCCTAGGGTTCATACTTTCGCTAGTGTAAGTTCCCTCAACAATGATAACATAATTGGATCACATAACTATCCCTCAACATGCAACAAAGAGTCACTCCAAAGTCACTAATAGCGGAGAACGAACGAAGAGATTATGGTAGGGTACGAAACCACCTCAAAGTTATTCTTTCCAATCAATCTGTTGGGCTATTCCTATAAGTGTCACAAACAGCCCTAGAGTTCGTACTAGAATAACACCTTAAGACACAAATCAACCAAAACCATAATGTCACCAAGATACTCCAATGTCACCTCAAGTATCCGTGGGTATGATTATACGATATGCGTCACACAATCTCATGTTCTTCTATTCAACCAACACAAAGGACCTAAAAGAGTGCCCCAAAGTTCCTACCGGAGAATCACGACGAAAACGTGTGCCAACCCCTATGCATAGGTTCATGGGAGGAACCCGCAAGTTGGTCACCAAAACATACATCAAGTGGCACGTGGTATCCCCATGTCACCATAGATATCCACGACAAGACATACATCAAGTGTTCTCAAATCTTTAAAGACTCAATCCGATAAGATTACTTCAAAGGGGAAACTCAATTCATTACAAGAGAGTAGAGGGGGAGAAAACATCATAGGATCCAACTATAATAGCAAAGCTCGTGATACATCAAGAACATATTACCTCAAGAACACGAGAGAGAGAGAGAGAGAGATCAAACACATAGCTACTGGTACATACCCTCAGCCCCAAGGGAGAACTACTCCCTCCTCGTCATGAAGAGCACCGGGATGATGAAGATGGCCACCGGAGAAGGATTGCCCCCTCCGGCAGGGTGCCGGAATGGGTCTAGATTGGTTTTCGGTGGCTACGGAGGCTTCTGGCAGCGGAACTCCCGATCTATTGTGCGTTCTGGAAGTTTTAGGTCATGTAGGTATATATGGGTGCAGGAGGTACGTCAGGGGAGCCACGGGGGCCCCACGAGACAAGGGGGCGCGCCCTAGGGGGGGGCACCCTCATGAGCACCTCTTTCCTTCCTTGACGTGGGGTCCAAGTCCATCGGGTGGCTTTCGTTCCAAAAATAACTTCTCTAGTTGATTTCGTTCCGTTTCGACTCCGTTTGATATTCCTTTTCTTCAAAACACTGAAATAGGCATAAAACAGCAAATCTGGGCTGGGCCTCCGGTTAATAGGTTAGTCCCAAAAGTAATATAAAAGTGGATAATAAAGCCCAATAATGCCCAAAACAGTAGATAATATAGCATGGAGAAATCAAAAATTATAGATACGTTGGAGATGTATCAATGCCTCATGGGCAAGATGACTAAAACTCCGTTGTCCGGAACAATGGAGTGAGCCACTGACTTACTGGAAATAATACATACTGATGTATGCGGTCTGATGAGTGTTGAGGCTCGCGGCGGGTATCGTTATTTTCTGACCTTCACAGATGATTTGAGAAGATATGGGTATATCTACTTAATGAAACACAAGTCTGAAACATTTGAAAAGTTCAAAGAATTTCAGAGTGAAGTGGAGAATCATCGTGAAAGAACATGCGGTGCCCCCATGTTTGGTTTTGGTAATTGATGGCAATCTCTATGGACTAATGGTTGCCTTGAGTTATATTTGAAGGTTTTGTCCATAGGCTTTTCTTGGAGTACATGTGTTGGTTTCAAGGAGAGTTTGTGTCGACCAAGGTGCTATTCAAGGAATTTTCCAAAGATTGGTCATTTGAGAGTTGAGCTTATTGCAAGCGTGTCTTAAAGAAGAAGATTGTTTGATCATTCATGTTTACCTTCAAGACATCAACCAAATGAAGAGAGTTGGAAAGAATCAAGGTTGATCAAGACTAATTCAAGAGTGAATCAAGTTGATCAACACACAAAGTGTACAAGATGTACAGAGGGATCAAGTGATCCCATGGTATGGTAAGCATTGTCCATTACGCTTTGTGTACTAACCCATGGTCTTCGTGAGAGTTCTTTGTGGGGTTAGGTTGCGGTGTGCAAATTCAAGTGAAGCATCACGAAGAGATCAAATGCTTGAAGCTTGCCGTCCATTGTGGTGACAATGGACTTGTGAAGATGTGCGGAAGAGTGGCTCACCCATAGTGGAGTATGGGGGAGCAATCAACTAGTCTTCATCGAGCCAACACAATCAAGAAAGGTGGTCCAACTTGAGGGAGTCAAGATCGTCATCATCTAGCTCAAGTGGATCATGTGCAAGGAAAAGGTTTGCCCTTGATAGGTTTTCTATTTTACCGGTCTCATGATGGTAGTTGGAAGGGTTATAGGATCAATTGTCGTACTATCAAGGGGGGCTCTCGATGAGTAGCTTGATCGTATCATTCGTAGAGAGCTCAAAACATTGAATCCTTGCATCATCTTTCTTGCTTCTTGGTTGTTTCTCTTTTTGAGTCTTAGAGCTTATGGTCATCTTGATGACAAGCTTGAGTTCATCGAAAACGGAGTTTACATGCGTCTTCTATGATGTTTTCGGTGTTGGAGGTTTTACCGGTCTTATCCGAGGAAGGGTTATCACCATTTTCTTTTGGGCCTTTCCTAATTTGCTTCTTATTGGTATTTATATCAAGATTGTGTTAGCCCTTGTCGCTAGCTTTCCAACAAACTTGGTTTCGTCGAATTCGGAGTCCGTTTGCAGAAGTTATGGCTGTTTTTGTAAAGGCTGCAGCGGTACTACCGTGGCTAGAGCGGATGTAATTTTTTACTACCGCTCCAGAGCAGTAGTACCGTGGCTCCTGAGCGGTAGTACCGCTCTAGAGCAGTACTACCGCGGCTCCTAAGAGGTAGTACCGCTCCGGACCAAAATCTTGTGTTTTGCTCAACGGAAGTAGGCACGGAAGTATTTTTTTGTACCACTTGCAAGCAGTAGTACCGCTACCATTTGCGGTAGTACCATGAGGTCGAGCGGTAGTACCGTGAGGACGAGCGGCAGTACCGCTCCGGCGGTTCTTCTGGCCTTTTGCCTCCTCGCTGTTGTTTTTCAAAGGGGTACTTCCGCCCTAGCGGTAGTACCGATCCTTGGAGCGGTAGTACCGCTCTGTGCGGGCTGTGAGCATAACGGTTGGATTTTTCCCCACCTATAAAAAGGGGTCTTCTTCCCCAATGAACCCAATCTGTTGAGCTCGTTTTTGCCCCCATTGTTGACCTTCTTTGAGCTTGCTAACTCTCAATCCCTCCATGGATTCTTGCTAGTTTTTGAGGGAAAGAGAGAGAGATCTAGATCCACATTTCCACCAGTCACTTTCTCCTCTTTGTGAGGGGAACCCCTTGGATCTAGATCTTGGAGTTCTTGGTGTTCTCCTTCTTGTTCTTCCTCTCATTTTCCTCCCTAGCATTAGTTGCTTCGGTGGGATTTGAGAGAGAAGGACTTGGACACTCCATGTGCCCTTGCCATTGCATTTGGTGAATCGGTTTGAGTTCTCCACGTGATATGTGGAAGTTACAAGTTGAGAAGCTTATTACTCTTGGGTGCTTGGTACCCTTGAGCTTGTTCCTCTTGGGTGCTTGGGCGCCCTAGACGGTTGGTGGTGTTCGGAGCTCAATCATTGTGGTGTAAAGCTCCGCGCAAGCGTCGGGGTCTCTAATTAGGTTGTGGAGATCGCCCCAAGAAATTTGAAGGGTACCGGTGACCTCCCCCAAGGGTTGCCAAAGTGTACGGGTTCGGTGACCGCCCCCAAGGGTTGCCATTTGTACGGGTTCGATGACCGCCCTCAAGGGTCCCTTAGTGGAATCACGGCATCTTGCATTGTGCGAGGGCATGAGGAGATTATGGTGGCCCTAGTGGCTTCTTGGGGAGCATTGTGCCTCCACACCGCTCCAAACGGAGATTAGCATCCGCAAGGGTGTGAACTTCGGGATACATCGCCGTCTCCACGTGCCTCGGTTATTTCTTACCCAAGCCCTTTACTTATGCACTTTACTTTGTGATAGCCATATTGTTTCTTGTCATATATCTTGCTATCACTTAGTTGTTTATCTTGCTTACCATAAGTTGTTGGTGCACATAGATGAGCCTAGTTGTTGTAGGTTTTGTGCTTGTCAAATTAACCGCTAGGTTTATTCCGCATTTGTTCAAGCCTAAACCGTAATTATTTTAAAGCGCCTATTCACCCCCCCATCTAGGCGACATCCACGATCTTTCAATTGGTATCAGAGCCTCGTCTCTCTTTATTAGGCTTTACCTCCTAGAGAGTAAGGATGTCGACTAGGGGTTTTGGATTTTCTGACACTCTTAGTTTCGATGGCACAAATTTTGATGTTTGGGTAATTCGCATACTTAATCTCTTTAGGGCCATGGACCCAAATTTAGAGCGAATTGTAGATATGGGTTTTTCTCCTCCAAAGGATCCCCAAAGATTATCTTTAGAGGATGAGAAAAAATCTTACCTCAATGCTCAAGCTTCTAATGTGCTTTTCGATGCTTTCAGCAATGTAGTTTTATTTCAACTCATGCCGTTCCGAGATGCTCATGAGTTGTGGACGAAGCTTCAAGATAAATATGGTGTGTCCAAGATTTGTGGGGATGATTGTTCTCCCTCCACCTCCGGTCGTACAGTCTTCTCAACTTCTTCTACTTCACCTACATGTGGTTTGCCACAAGGTAATGATATGGTGAGTAGTGTTGGTCATTGCAATGATGATAGTATGCTTATTGTGGATGATCCTTCATCTCTATCTTATTGCAATGCTCCTTCTTTGGGCTTTAACACTTCGAGCACTCCAAATGTTTCACATGCTTGTGTTGATAGTCCTTGCATATCATGTAGAAATTGCTTGACTAAATCTCATGATGACAAGCTTGCTATATCTTGTTGCCATGATGAAAATGCATGTATTTCCTCGAGTTGTTCTGCTAACAATGTAGAGGAAACCCAACACTCCATGGAACAAGATGTGGTCTTGGATGGTGCTTCAAGGGATCCTAAATCATCATCTATTGCATTTTGCCTTATGGCCAAGGCTTCAAAGGTATCTCCCACTTTGAATCCCGATATATCTTGTGATGATATTGATGATGGCAAGAGTGATGATGATGTTGATTATGATGAAGAGAATGATGATGTTGCCTCCTTAAAAATTAAGGGGGAAATGATTTTTAAAGCTCTTCTTAAGAATAAAATTTCTCGTTCCAACTTCATGGAAATCATGTCTATTGCTACTGAGGGCAAGAAATATATTGATGAGTTGGAATCTCGTCTTGAGGAGCATGAGGTCACCATTGATAAAATGGAAGGTCATGAGCGTGATTACGCTAATGAGATTGTGGACCTCTCTCAAGCTCTTGAATTTTGAACAAACCACCAAGGAATCTCTTGAGGAGACTTTTGCTCTAGAATTATCTAGAGTGAGGGAATCTCGTGATAGAGCTCTTGTGGTGGCCAATGATTTTGAAACTAAAAATTCTAATCTTGAAGTTGCTCATGCTAGACTCCTTGAGGATTTTGAGCACCTCGAAAATGGCTCAAGGGTCATTAAGGGTGAGCTCATCAAACTCACCAAGTCTCATGCTCAACTTGAAGCTTCTTATTTAAAAGAGCTTTCCAAGTTGTCCTCTGCTCTTGTTGTTAATGATGATGCTTGTGCTACTAACTCTATTACTTGTGAAGCATCCATTTTGAAGGAGAATGTTGAGCTAAGGGCTCAACTTGAGTTGCTATCTAGAAATTATGGGATGTTGGAAGAAAATCATGTAAAGCTCACAAGCTCTCATGATGATCTTCTAGTATCCCATAATGTGCTAAAGATAGCTCATGAGGCCATGCTTGATAAGGTAACATCTAGTGAGCCTCATGTGGATACTAGCACTACTTTTGGTCAAAATGCTATGTTGCCTTATGCTAGTCCTCGCGATTCATCCATGCATAACATTGGTACATCGTGTGATGAATTGCTTTCCTTGCCTTGTTGCTCTAACGATGAAGCTTATACTTCCTCTAGTACTTGTGTTGAGACTAACCATGCAGAGGAAATCAAAGAGCTCAAGGCCCAAGTCACTTCTTTGAAGAAAGACTTGGAAAAGATTCATGAAGGGAAATTCACACTCAACAATATCTTGAGTGTGCAAAAATCCCCCAATGACAAAGGTGGACTTGGATTCAACTCCAACAATAAGAAGAAGTCCAAAGTGAACAAAAAGAAGGGCCAAGAACAAGTCAAGAATTCGGCCAAGATTGTTTGCTTCAAGTGCAAAGTAGAAGGGCATCATGTTAGATCTTGCCCATTGAAGAAGAAGCCCATTAGTGACAAGCAACAAGGGAAGCGGCCACAAGTTCACTCTCATTCTCAACCTCAAGTTGAAGAAAGGCCTCTTCCCAAGAAAACTCAAGCTAATGCTTCTCAAGTTGAGAAATCAAGTGAGAAGAAAGTAAAGAGTAGACGTTGCTACCTATGTTGTGAAAAAGGTCACGTCGCTTCTTCATGCACAAATGGTACCTTATCCAACCCTATTCTAATTGATGATATCTATTCTCTTGGGAAGGATAAGGTTGGCAATGTGTTTGCCAAATTTGTTGGTGCTCAAAGTGGTGTCAAGAAAAGAACCATTTGGGTAGCCAAGCCTATTGTGACTAACCTCTTAGGACCCAACTTGGTTGGGGACCAACTAGCTCATACTTGATCAATAGTTGTTTTTGGAGGTCTTTGGAGACTTGGCTACATTATGAAGAATTAAGGGGACTTCATCATTCTTATTGTCTCAAGCCAAGTCATTCGGGTTATCAAGTTTCTATCTTATATCCAGTGTTCCTCCTTGCGGTAACTCGTGCTTAAATTGTTTACTTGAAAGTTACTTGCCCCTTAGCATGTTGTGGTTTTGTACCTTGCATGTGCTTGTATATGTTGTGCTTCCAATTTGCTTATCTTGAGAAATCAAGTATGTCTATGTTGGTTTGCATATCATGTACATGTGTTTTGTGTGTTGAGCCTTTTTGCATCTTGTTTATTTCTTAGTTGGCTCTTGTGAGAGATTAATGGAATATCCCATTATGGGGGAGTGATGTTCTTTGTGCACCTCACAATCCTATAAATGTGTTTACATGAGTAATACCATCTAGTATTGATATTTCAAGATTATCTAGTCACTATGTGGTATGTCTTCTCATGAGAAATTCAAATTCTAAATAGTCCATTAATTATCTCTTGTTGGATCCTTTTATTTGCCTCTTGTTTATCCTTAATTGGTATCACATTATGGGGGAGTAATATGCTATGTGTATATTACTAGCCTAGAAAATGTGTACATTTGAGATATTGTCACCTAGTGTTGATATTGTAAATTATCTTGTTCCTAGGTGGCATGTTAGCTCTACATGTTGCTATTTGCTTGTGTTTGGTGTGAAGATGATGTTGGATATCCTTGCAATCTACCACCGGGAATTATTTCCAAAAACTTATTCTCTTTTGACAATTGGTACTCACTTGTGTGGTAGAAATTATTGATCATCTTTACATTAGCCTTTGCTTTTATTTGCCTTATCTCTTGCCTAGGATTGTGTCAACTCCCATTGTATTCCATACCACTTGTGGATCTTGTTATTTCCTTGAGCTTGTCTATTGTTTGTATAGATATAGTGAAAGTGGTGATCCCATCTTGTGCTTTTTGTATTCAAATGCAAATTCTCCATAATGCACAATGCTTGGGGAGCTATCCTATTTTTCTTAGAACACTCACCTTGTGATCCTTTTCAAGTGTGTGTTGGTGGAATGCAAATCGTTTTTTTTGGTACTTTGTGCCATCATGAAACTTTGTAGAGCACTTGGTTTGTTTGGAACCATTCTCTCTTTTGGGAGTTTGACATCTTTCTTTTTGTGTATCAATGGATATCTCATTCCTTGATGTATCGTTTAATGATATCCTCCAAGTGATGATTTATTCATTTGGTATCCTTTCTTCACTTGGCATTTCTTTTTCTTTTGGTATCGGTTCTTGAAAGTCTTGAGCATGCATATTAACTTCATGTAGTTTCTTTGGCATGCTTTCCTTCTTTGACCCAATATATAGGGGAAACTCCACCAAGTCTCAAATTGGATGAGATGTGCATGTAATTCATTTTCATATCTATGTGCACATATTTATGTGGAGTTTGTCCTATGTATTGTTGGTTCTCTAACTCTTTGGTCCCAATGAGTTTGGGTACCATTTTATTTGTGTTGTTGTTCTAGGAACAATTGGAGATGCATTGGACGCTCGGCTCACTCACAAGGAAGGTGGTGTCACCATGTACTTATTGGATTCAAGCTAGGATGATCAATGAACTACTATCTACCCCTAATTGGTATCTACTACATCCTTCCAATGCTATCTCAGTAACAAGCATCTCTTCATGCATTCTTCCTTTCTTTCAACCTTGTGTAGGTTGCATCTTAGCATGATATTCATTCCATGTTGTGATACTTGTTTCCTTTCTCAAAGCATCTCAACAATGATCTCATATTACTAGTTGTCATGTCTTTGATGGTTGTGTAGTAGGAATTCATTTATATACAATAAGACCATATCTAGCCATGTGCTATGCTTTTAAGAAAATATCTTATTGGTATATTTATGATTTCCTTGTGGATATCTTATTCTTTCCTTTTGTAACTATTTCGTGTGTATATCTTTCTTTGTAGATATATATCATCATGATTTCGTCTACCTAGAATCTTATACACTTGAGAGAAGTTTCATATCTAGTTGATATCCTTTCTTTCACGTCCACCTTGTCTTTCTTATGTTATTTCTTTGGTGGCTCCGTGAAAGCTTTTGCCTTGAGTGCGTGTCTTATCTCGTTGCATCTTGATGCACTCTTGTGCGGTGAAGATTATTTTCGTCATGCTTATCTTTATGAGGCTTTTGCCATCTTAATTGGTACCCCTTGTCTTGATGAGGCTTTCATCTTCTATCTTCACCACGGGTTGTCACAAGCATAGGTTCTTTATATGCTTATTAGTAAGCTTGTGAACCCATTTACTTGTTGTATCTGGGAATGATAGGCCTTGCACTGTGTTGCCTCATTCTTTCAAGACTATTGATTCTTAATGCTCATCCGTACATTAGTCTTCTCAAGTGCATTGCCTTGACTCACACACATCATTTTGATTGAGCCCATTCTTAAGTTGCCTCTTTCACTTATTGCTCAACCATGTGTTTGTTACATGTACTAGGCTTAGTTTCCTATATGATCACTTGCACTTGTTGTAAGTTTCTATTGATTTTGGGGGAGCTATGATCCTATTTTGTGCACTTTGTATCCAAATACAAAAATTCTTATGTGTGCACAAATCATGGGGAGCTTCTCTAGTTTCTTTAGAACACTCCTTTGCTCATATCATAATATCTTTACTCTTGTGGCTCGTAGGATCTTTAGTCTAGTTGGTTCAATTGATATCCATTGAATGCTTGCTTCAATTGGTATCTTTTGATTGCTTGATTTCTCGTTTCTCTCTTTGTTATGTCTTTATGGCATATCTTTCTTTTGCAATCTATGGGCCTCAATATAGTTTGTCTTCCTCCAAGTATTTACCGTTGGATATGTGTATTGCATTCCACTCTCTTGTTGAGAAATACACAACTTATGGAGGAACTCAATCTATAGTGGCCTTCTAAGCTTTTCGCCCATTTTGGCAATCGATGCCAATGGGGGAGAAGTTTCAGGGAGTTTTGTGGAGGTTTCAGAGAGTTTTGTGGAGAAGTCTTTAGAGTTTTCTCCTTGCTTTGGTTTTGTTCCTAAGCAGTTGCATCTCATACGCATGCATCACTGGTTGTTGCATTGCATGGTGATGCATAATTCCTTATATAAACTCTCTTGAAAGTGATTGTCATCAATTACCAAAATGGGGGAGATTGAAAGAACATGCGGTGCCCCCATGTTTGGTTTTGGTAATTGATGACAATCTCTATGGACTAATGGTTGCCTTGAGTTATATTTGAAGGTTTTGTCCATAGTCTTTTCTTGGAGTACATGTGTTGGTTTCAAGGAGAGTTTGTGTCGACCAAGGTGCTATTCAAGGAATTATCCAAAGATTGGTCATTTGAGAGTTGAGCTTATTGCAAGCGTGTCTTAAAGAAGAAGATTGTTTGATCATTCATGTTTACCTTCAAGACATCATCCAAATGAAGAGAGTTGGAAAGAATCAAGGTTGATCAAGACTAAGTCAAGAGTGAATCAAGTTGATCAACACACAAAGCGTACAAGATGTACAGAGGGATCAAGTGATCCCATGGTATGGTAAGCATTGTCCATTACGCTTTGTGTACTAACCCATGGTCTTCGTGAGAGTTCTTTGTGGGGTTAGGTTGCGGTGTGAAAATTCAAGTGAAGCATCACGAAGAGATCAAATGCTTGAAGCTTGCCGTCCATTGTGGCGACAATGGACTTGTGAAGATGTGCGGAAGAGTGGCTCACCCATAGTGGAGTATGGAGGAGCAATCAACTAGTCTTCATCGAGCCAACGCAATCAAGAAAGGTGGTCCAACTTGAGGGAGTCAAGATCGTCATCATCTAGCTCAAGTGGATCATGTGCAAGGCAAAGGTTTGCCCTTGATAGGTTTTCTATTTTACCGGTCTCATGATGGTAGTTGGGAGACCGGGTTATAGGATCGATTGTCATACTATCAAGGGGGGCTCTCGATGAGTAGCTTGATCGTATCATTCGTAGAGAGCTCAAAACATTGAATCCTTGCATCATCTTTCTTGGTTCTTGGTTGGTTCTATTTTTGAGTCTTAGAGCTTATGGTCATCTTGAAGACAAGCTTGAGTTCATCGAAAACGAAGTTTACATGCGTCTTCTATGATGTTTTCGGTGTTGGAGGTTTTACCGGTCTTATCCGAGGAAGGGTTATCACCATTTTCTTTTGGGCCTTTCCTAATTTGCTTCTTATTGGTATTTATATCAAGATTGTGTTAGCCCTTGTCGCTAGCTTTCCAACAAACTTGGTTTCGTCGAATTCGGAGTCCGTTTGCAGAAGTTATGGCTGTTTTTGTAAAGGCTGCAGCGGTACTACCGTGGCTAGAGCGGATGTAATTTTTTACTACCGCTCCAGAGCAGTAGTACCGTGGCTCCTGAGCGGTAGTACCGCTCTAGAGCAGTACTACCGTGGCTCCTAAGAGGTAGTACCGCTCCGGACCAAAATCTTGTGTTTTGCTCAACGGAAGTAGGCACGGAAGTATTTTTTTGTACCGCTTGCAAGCAGTAGTACCGCTACCATTTGCGGTAGTACCGTGAGGTCGAGCGGTAGTACCGTGAGGACGAGCGGTAGTACCGCTCCGGCGGTTCTTCTGGCCTTTTGCCTCCTCGCTGTTGTTTTTCAAAGGGGTACTTCCGCCCTAGCGGTAGTACCGATCCTTGGAGCGGTAGTACCGCTCTGTGCGGGCTGTGAGCATAACGGTTGGATTTTTCCCCACCTATAAAAAGGGGTCTTCTTCCCCAATGAACCCAATCTCTTGAGCTCGTTTTTGCCCCCATTGTTGACCTTCTTTGAGCTTGCTAACTCTCAATCCCTCCATGGATTCTTGCTAGTTTTTGAGGGGAAAGAGAGAGAGGAGATCTAGATCCACATTTCCACCAGTCACTTTCTCCTCTTTGTGAGGGGAACCCCTTGGATCTAGATCTTGGAGTTCTTGGTGTTCTCCTTCTTGTTCTTCCTCTCATTTTCCTCCCTAGCATTAGTTGCTTCGGTGGGATTTGAGAGAGAAGGACTTGGGCACTCCGTGTGCCCTTGCCATTGCATTTGGTGCATCGGTTTGAGTTCTCCACGTTATACGTGGAAGTTACAAGTTGAGAAGTTTATTACTCTTGGGTGCTTGGTACCCTTGAGCTTGTTCTTCTTGGGTGCTTGGGCGCCCTAGACGGTTGGTGGTGTTCGGAGCTCAATCATTGTGGTGTAAAGCTCCGCGCAAGCGTCGGGGTCTCCAATTAGGTTGTGGAGATCGCCCTGAGAAATTTGACTGGTACCGGTGACCGCCCCCAAGGGTTGCCAAAGTGTACGGGTTCGGTGACCGCCCTCAAGGGTCCCTTAGTGGAATCACGGCATCTTGCATTGTGCGATGGCGTGAGGAGATTACGGTGCCCCTAGTGGCTTCTTGGGGAGCATTTTGCCTCCACACCGCTCCAAACGGAGATTAGCATCCGCAAGGGTGTGAACTTCGGGATACATCGTCGTCTCCAGGTGCCTCGGTTATCTCTTACCCGAGCCCTTTACTTATGCACTTTACTTTGTGATAGCCATATTGTTTCTTGTCATATATCTTGCTACCAGTTAGTTGTTTATCTTGCTTTGCATAAGTTGTTGGTGCACATAGGTGAGACTAGTTGTTCTAGGTTTTGTGCTTGTCAAATTAACCGCTAGGTTTATTCCGCATTTGTTCAAGCCTAAACCATAACTATTTTAAAGCGCCTATTCACCCCCCCTTCTAGGCGACATCCATGATCTTTCACATCGTAACAAGAAAATAAAGTTTCTACGATCTGATTGCGGAGGCGAGTATTTGAGTTACGAGTTTGGCCTTCATTTAAAACAATGTGGAACAGTTTCACAACTCACGCCACTTGGAACACCACAACGTAATGGTGTGTCCGAACGTCGTAGCCGTACTTTATTAGATATGATGCAATCTATGATGTCTCTTACCGATTTACCACTATCATTTTGGGGTTATGCATTAGAGATAGCCGCATTCACTTTAAATAGGGCACCATCTAAATCCGTTGAGCCGACACCGTATGAACTGTGGTTTGGCAAGACACCTAAGCTGTCGTTTCTTAAAGTTTGGTGTTGCGATGCTTATGTGAAAAAGCTTCAGCCTGATAAGCTCGAACCTAAATCGGGGAAGTGTGTCTTCATAGGATACCCAAAAGAAACGGTTGGGTACACCTTCTATCACAGATATGAAGGCAAGATCTTTGTTGCTAAGAATGGATCTTTTCTAGAGAAGGAGTTTCTCTCGAAAGAAGTGAGTGGGAGGAAAGTAGAACTTGATGAGGTAATTGTACCTTCTGTCGAATTGGAAAGTAGCTCATCACAGAAATCAGTTCCAGTGATGCCTACACCAACTAGAGAGGAAGGTAATGAGCATGATCATGAAACTCCAGATCAAGTTACTACCGAACCTCGTAGGTCAACCAGAGCACGTTCTGCACCTGAGTCGTACGGTAATTGTTGAGGAACGTTGCAGAAAACAAAAATTTTCCTACTCGTTTCACCAAGATCCATCTAGGAGTTCATCTAGCAACGAGTCATCAGATGCATCTACATACCTTTGTAGATCGCGTGCGGAAGCATTCAAAGAACGGTGATGATGTAGTCGAACACGACGTGATCCAAATCACCGATGACCAAGCGCCGAACGGATGGCGCCTCCGCGTTCAACACACGTACGGGACGGGAGACGTCTCCTCCTTCTTGATCCAGCAAGGGGAGGAGGAGAGGTTGATGAAGATCCAGCAGCACGACGGCGTGGTGGTGGATGCAGGGCGTTACAGTAGCAGGGCTTCACCTATACTACGAGGGAGAGACGTAACGGGGAGAGAGGGAGGCGCCAAGGCTGAGGCGTGAAGTCCTCCCCTCTCCTCAACTATATATAGGGGTGCCAAGGGGGGTGGCCGGCCCTAGGAGATGGGATCTCCTAGGGGGGGCGGCGGCCAAGGGGTGGGGGGCTTGCCCCCCAAGCAAGGGGGCGCCCCCTTTAGGGTTCCCCCAAACCCTAGGCGCATGGGCCCTTGGGGGGGTGGCGCCCCAGCCTACTTTGGGCTGGGTTCCCTCCCACTTCAGCCCATGGGCCCCCGGGACAGGTGGCCCCACCCGGTGGACCCCCGGGACCCTTCCGGTGGTCCCGGTACAATACTGGTGACCCCGAAACTTGTCCCGATGGCCGAAACAGCACTTCCTATATATAATTCTTTACCTCCGGACCATTCCGGAACTCCTCGTGACGTCCGGGATCTCATCCGGGACTCCGAACAATATTCGGGTTACTGCATATACATATCTTCACAACCCTAGCATCACCGAACCTTAAGTGTGTAGACCCTACGGGTTCGGGAGACAAGCAGACATGACCGAGACTACTCTCCGGTCAATAACCAACAGCGGGATCTGGATACCCATGTTGGCTCCCACATGCTCCACGATGATCTCATCAGATGAACCACGATGTCGAGGATTCAATCAACCCCGTATACAATTCCATTTGTCAATCGGTATGTTACTTGCCCGAGATCCGATCGTTCGTATCCCCAATACCTCGTTCAATCTCGTTACCGCAAGTCAACTTAACTCGTACCGTAATGCAATGATCCCGTGACAAACACTTGGTCACTTGAAGCTCATATGATGATGCATTACCGAGTGGGCCCAGTGATACCTCTCCGTCATACGGAGTGACAAATCCAGTCTTGATCCGTGTCAACCCAAACAGAGACTTTCGGAGATACCCGTAGTCTACCTTTATAGTCACCCAGTTACGTTGTGACGTTTGGTATACCCAAAGCACTCCTACGGTATCCGAGAGTTACACGATCTCATGGTCTAAGGAAAAGATACTTGACATTGGAAAAACTCTAGCAAACGAACTATACGATCTTGTGCTATGTTTAGGATTGGGTCTTGTCCATCACATCATTCTCCTAATGATGTGATCTCGTTATCAATGACATCCAATGTCCATAGTCAGGAAACCATGACTATCTATTGATCAACGAGCTAGTCAACTAGAGGCTTACTAGGGACATGTTGGTGTCTGTTATTCACACATGTATTACGATTTCCAAATAACACAATTATAGCATGAATAAAGACAATTATCATGAATAAGGAAATATAATAATAATGCTTTTATTATTGCCTCTAGGGCATATTTCCAACAGTCTCCCACTTGCACTAGAGTCAATAATCTAGTTACATTGTGATGAATCGAACACCCATGGAATTCTAGTGTTGATCATGTTTTGCCCTAGGGAGAGGTTTAGTCAACGGATCTGCTACATTCAGGTCCGTATGTACTTTACAAATCTCTATGTCTCCATCTTGAACATTTTCACGAATGGAGTTGAAGCGACGCTTGATGTGCCTTGTCTTCTTGTGAAACCTGGGCTCCTTGGCAAGTGCAATAGCTCCAGTGTTGTCACAGAAAAGTTTGATTGGCCCCAACGCATTGGGTATGACTCCTAGGTCGGTGATGAACTCCTTCACCCATATTGCTTCATGTGCTGCCTCCGAGGCTGCCATGTACTCCGCTTCACATGTAGATCCCGCCACGACGCTTTGCTTGCAACTGCACCAGCTTACTGCCCCACCATTCAAAATATACACGTATCCGGTTTGTGACTTAGAGTCATCCAGATCTGTGTCGAAGCTAGCGTCGACGTAACCCTTTACGACGAGCTCTTCGTCACCTCCATAAACGAGAAACATTTCCTTAGTCCTTTTCAAGTACTTCAGGATATTCTTGACCGTTGTCCGGTGTTCCTTGCCAGGATTACTTTGGTACCTTCCTACCAAACTTACGGCAAGGTTTACATCAGGTCTGGTACACAGCATGGCATACATAATAGAACCTATGGCTGATGCATAGGGGATGACGCTCATCTCTTCTATATCTTCTGCCGTGGTCGGACATTGAGCTGTGCTCAATTTCATACCTTGTAACACAGGCAAGAACCCCTTCTTAGATTGGTCCATATTGAAATTCTTCAATATCTTATCAAGGTATGTGCTTTGTGAAAGACCTATGAGGCGTCTCGATCTATCTCTATAGATTTTGATGCCTAATATATAAGCAGCTTCTCCAAGGTCCTTCATTGAAAAACTCTTATTCAAGTAGGCCTTGATGCTGTCCAAGAGTTCTATATCATTTCCCATCAATAGTATGTCATCTACATATAATATGAGAAATGCTACAGAGCTCCCACTCACTTTCTTGTAAACGTAGGCTTCTCCATAAGTCTGTGTAAACCCAAACGCTTTGATCATCTCATCAAAGCGAATGTTCCAACTCCGAGATGCTTGCACCAGCCCATAAATCGAGCGTTGGAGCTTGCACACCTTGTCAGCATTCTTAGGATCGACAAAACCTTCCGTCTGCATCATATACAATTCTTCCTTAAGGAAACCATTAAGGAATGCCGTTTTGACGTCCATTTGCCATATCTCATAATCGTAGAATGCGGCAATTGCTAACATGATTCGGACGGACTTTAGCTTCGCTACCGGTGAGAAAGTCTCATCGTAGTCAACCCCTTGAACTTGTCGATAACCCTTAGCGACAAGTCGAGCTTTATAGATGGTTACATTACCATCCGCGTCTGTCTTCTTCTTAAAGATCCATTTATTTTCTATGGCTCGCCGTTCTACAGGCAAGTCAGTCAAAGTCCATACTTTATTTTCATACATGGATCCTATCTCGGATTTCATGGCTTCTAGCCATTTGTCGGAATCCGGGCCCGCCATCGCTTCTTCATAGTTCGAAGGTTCACCGTTGTCTAACAACATGATTTCCAAGACAGGGTTGCCGTACCACTCTGGTGCAGAACGTGTCCTTGTGGACCTTCGAATTTCAGTAGGAGCTTGATCAGAAGTATCTTGATCATTATCATTAACTTCCTCTCTAGTCGGTGCAGGCACCTCAGGAACATTTTCTTGAGTTGCGCCATTTTCCGGTGCAAGAGGTAATACTTCATCAAGCTCTACTTTCCTCCCACTTACTTCTTTCGAGAGAAACTCTTTCTCTAGAAAGGACCCATTCTTGGCAACAAAGATCTTGCCTTCGGATCTGAGGTAGAAGGTGTACCCAATAGTTTCTTTTGGGTATCCTATGAAGACGCATTTTTCCGACTTGGGTTCGAGCTTTTCAGGTTGAAGTTTCTTGACATAAGCATCGCATCCCCAAACTTTTAGAAACGACAGCTTAGGTTTCTTCCCAAACCATAATTCATACGGTGTCGTATCAACGGATTTCGATGGAGCCCTATTTAAAGTGAATGCGGCAGTCTCTAAAGCATAGCCCCAAAAAGATAGCGGTAAATCGGTAAGAGACATCATAGATCGCACCATATCTAATAGAGTGCGATTACGACGTTCGGACACACCGTTACGCTGAGGTGTTCCAGGCGGCGTGAGTTGTGAAACTATTCCACATTTTCTTAAGTGTGTGCCAAATTCGTGACTCAAGTATTCTCCTCCACGATCTGATCGTAGAAACTTGATTTTCCTGTCACGTTGATTTTCAACCTCACTCTGAAATTCCTTGAACTTTTCAAAGGTTTCAGACTTGTGTTTCATTAAGTAGATATACCCATATCTGCTCAAGTCATCAGTGAGGGTGAGAACATAACGATAGCCACCGCGAGCCTCAACACTCATTGGACCGCACACATCAGTATGTATGATTTCCAGTAAGTTGGTTGCTCGCTCCATTGTTCCTGAGAACGGAGTCTTGGTGATCTTACCCATGAGGCATGGTTCGCACGTGTCAAATGATTCATAATCAAGAGACTCTAAAAGTCCATCTGCATGGAGCTTCTTCATGCGTTTGACACCTATGTGACCAAGGCGGCAGTGCCACAAGTATGTGGGACTATCATTATCAACCTTACATCTTTTGGTACTCACATTATGAACATGTGTAGTATTACGTTCGAGATTCATAAAGAATAAACCATTCACCATAGGAGCATGACCATAAAACATATCTCTCATATAAATAGAACAACCATTATTCTCGGATTTAAATGAGTAGCCATCTCGTATTAAACGAGATCCTGATACAATGTTCATGCTCAAACTTGGCACTAAATAACAATTATTGAGGTTTATAACTAATCCCGTAGGTAAATGTAGAGGTAGCGTGCCGACGGCGATCACATCGACCTTGGAACCATTCCCGACGCGCATCGTCACCTCGTCCTTCGCCAGTCTCCGTTTATTCCGCAGCTCCTGCTGTGAGTTACAAATGTGAGCAACGGCACCGGTATCAAATACCCAGGAGCTACTACGAGTACTGGTAAGGTACACATCAATTACATGTATATCAAATATACCTTTGGTGTTGCCAGCCTTCTTGTCCGCTAAGTATTTGGGGCAATTCCGCTTCCAGTGACCCTTCCCTTTGCAATAAAAGCACTCAGTCTCGGGCTTGGGTCCATTCTTTGGCTTCTTCCCGGCAGCTTGCTTGCCGGGCGCGGCAACCTCCTTGCCGTCCTTCTTGAAGTTCTTTTTGCCCTTGCCTTTCTTGAACTTAGTGGTTTTATTGACCATCAACACTTGATGTTCCTTCTTGACTTCTACCTCTGCTGATTTCAACATTGCAAACAACTCAGGAATGGTCTTTTGCATTCCCTGCATGTTGAAGTTCATCACAAAGCTCTTGTAGCTTGGTGGAAGCGACTGGAGGATTCTGTCAATGACCGCATCATCCGGGAGATTAACTCCCAGCTGAGACAAGCGGTTATGCAACCCAGACATAGTGAGTATGTGCTCACTGACAGAACTATTTTCCTCCATCTTACAGCTGAAGAACTTATCGGAGACTTCATATCTCTCAATCCGGGCATGAGCTTGAAAAACCATTTTCAGCTCTTCGAACATCTCATATGCTCCATGTCTCTCAAAACGCTTTTGGAGCCCCGGCTCTAAGCTGTAAAGCATGCCGCACTGAACGAGGGAGTAGTCATCAGCACGTGTCTGCCAAGCGTTCATAACGTCTTGGTTCTGTGGGACGGGTGGATCACCTAGCGGTGCTTGTAGGACATAATCTTTCTTGGCAGCTATGAGGATGATCCTCAGGTTCCGGACCCAGTCCGTATAGTTGCTGCCATCGTCTTTCAGCTTGGTTTTCTCTAGGAACGCGTTGAAGTTGAGGACTACGTTGGCCATTTGATCTACAAGACATATTGTAAAATATTTTAGACTAAGTTCATGATAATTAAGTTCATCTAATCAAATTATTAATGAACTCCCACTTAGATTAGACATCCCTCTAGTCATCTAAGTATTACATGATCCGAGTTAACTAGGCCGTGTCCGATCATCACGTGAGACGGACTAGTCAACATCGGTGAACATCTTCATGTTGATCGTATCTTCTATACGACTCATGCTCGACCTTTCGGTCTTCTGTGTTCCGAGGCCATGTCTATACATGCTAGGCTCATCAAGTTAACCCTAAGTGTTTTGCATGTGTAAAACTGTCTTACACCCGTTGTATGTGAACGTAAGGATCTATCACACCCGATCATCACGGCGTGCTTCGAAACGACGAACTTTAGCAACGGTGCACAGTTAGGGGAGAACACTTCTTGAAATTGTACGAGGGATCATCTTATTTACTACCGTCGTTCTAAGTAAACAAGATGCAAAACATGATAAACATCACATGCAATCAAATAATAAACGTGACATGATATGGCCAATATCACATAGCTCCTTTGATCTCCATCTTGGGGCTCCATGATCATCTTGTCACCGGCTTGACACCATGATCTCCATCATCATGATCTCCATCATCGTGTCTCCATGAAGTTGCTCGCCAACTATTACTTCTACTACTATGGCTAACGCGTTTAGCAATAAAGTAAAGTAATTTACATGGCGTTTCTCAATGACACGCAGGTCATATAAAAGAATAAAGATAACTCCTATGGCTCCTGCCGGTTGTCATACTCATTGACATGCAAGTCGTGATTCCTATTACAATAGCATGATCATCTCATACATCACATATAGATCATTCAACATTCATCACAACTTTGGCCATATCATATCACAACCCACTTGCTGCAAAAACAAGTTAGACGTCCTCTAATTGTTGTTGCAAGTTTTACGTGGCTGAATTTAGGGTTCTAGCAACAACGACTTCTTACCTACGTTAAAGCCACAACGTGATTTGTCAACTTCTATTTACCCTTCATAAGGACCCTGTTCATCGAATCCGCTCCAACTAAAGTGGGAGAGACAGACCCCCGCCAGCCACCTTATGCAACTAGTGCATGTTAGTCGGTGGAACCGGTCTCACGTAAGCGTACGTGTAAGGTTGGTCCGGGCCGCTTCATCCCACAATACCGCTGAAGCAATAAAAGACTAGTAGCGGCAAGAAAGTTGACAAAACTACGCCCACAACAAATTGTGTTCTACTCGCGCAAGAAGAACTACGCATAGACCTAGCTCATGATGCCACTGTTGGGGAACATTGCAGAAAACAAAAATTTTCCTACTCGTTTCACCAAGATCCATCTAGGAGTTCATCTAGCAACAAGTCATCAGATGCATCTACATACCTTTGTAGATCGCGTGCGGAAGCGTTCAAAGAACGGTGATGATGTAGTCGAACACGACGTGATCCAAATCACCGATGACCAAGCGCCCAACGGACGGCGCCTCCGCGTTCAACACACGTACGGGACGGGAGACGTCTCCTCCTTCTTGATCCAGCAAGGGAAGGAGGAGAGGTTGATGAAGATCCAGCAGCACGACGGCGTGGTGGTGGATGCAGGGCGTCACAGTAGCAGGGCTTCGCCTATACTACGAGGGAGAGACGTAACGGGGAGAGAGGGAGGCGCCAAGGCTGAGGCGTGAAGTCCTCCCCTCTCCTCAACTATATATAGGGGTGCCAAGGGGGGTGGCCGGCCCTAGGAGATGGGATCTCCTAGGGGGGCGGCGGCCAAGGGGTGGGGGGCTTGCCCCCCAAGCAAGGGGGCGCCCCCTTTAGGGTTCCCCCCAAACCCTAGGCGCACGGGCCCTTGGGGGGGTGGCACCCCAGCCCACTTTGGGCTGGGTTCCCTCCCACTTCAGCCCATGGGGCCCCCCAGGACAGGTGGCCCCACCCGGTGGACCCCCCGGACCCTTCCGGTGGTCCCGGTACAATACCGGTCGGTGACCCCGAAACTTGTCCCGATGGCCGAAACAGCACTTCCTATATATAATTCTTTACTTCCGGACCATTCCGGAACTCCTCGTGACGTCCGGGATCTCATCCGGGACTCCGAACAACTTTCGGGTTACTGCATATACATATCTCACAACCCTAGCGTCACCGAACCTTAAGTGTGTAGACCCTACGGGTTCGGGAGACATGCAGACATGACCGAGACTCTCCGGTCAATAACCAACAGCAGCGGGATCTGGATACCCATGTTGGCTCCCACATGCTCCATGATGATCTCATCGGATGAACCACGATGTCGAGGATTCAATCAACCCCGTATACAATCCCTTTTTCAATCGATATGTTACTTGCCCGAGATTCGATCGTCGGTATCCCAATACCTCGTTCAATCTCGTTACCGGCAAGTCACTTTACTCGTACCGTAATGCATGATCCCGTGACCAAACACTTGGTCACTTTGAGCTCATTATGATGATGCATTACCGAGTGGGCCCAGTGATACCTCTCCGTCATGCGGAGTGACAAATCCCAGTCTTGATCCATGTCAACCCAACAGACACTTTCGGAGATACCCGTAGTCTACCTTTATAGTCACCCAGTTACGTTGTGACGTTTGGTATACCCAAAGCACTCCTACGGTATCCGGGAGTTACATGATCTCATGGTCTAAGGAAAAGATACTTGACATTGGAAAAACTCTAGCAAACGAACTATACGATCTTGTGCTATGTTTAGGATTGGGTCTTGTCCATCACATCATTCTCCTAATGATGTGATCTCGTTATCAATGACATCCAATGTCCATAGTCAGGAAACCATGACTATCTATTGATCAACGAGCTAGTCAACTAGAGGCTTACTAGGGACATGTTGGTGTCTGTTATTCACACATGTATTACGATTTCCAAATAACACAATTATAGAATGAATAAAGACAATTATCATGAATAAGGAAATATAATAATAATGCTTTTATTATTGCCTCTAGGGCATATTTCCAACAGTAATCGTGTTCTGGAAGTCATGTTACTAGATCATGATGAATCTATGAACTATGAGGAAGCGATGATGAGCCCAGATTCCGCAAAATGGCTTGAGGCCATGAAACCTGAGATAGTATCCATGTATGAGAACAAAGTATGGACTTTGGTTGACTTTACCGATGATCAGCAAGCCATAGAGAATAAATGGATCTTCAAGAAGAAGACTGACGCTGATGGTAATGTTACTGTCTACAAAGCTTGACTTATTGCAAAAGGTTTTCAACAAGTTCAAGGAGTTGACTACGATGAGACTTTCTCACCCGTAGCGATGCTTAAGTCTGTCCGAATCATGTTAGCAATTGCCGCATTTTATGATTATGAAATATAGCAAATGGATGTCAAAACTGCATTCCTTAATGGATTTCTCAAAGAAGAGTTGTATATGATGCAACCAGAAGGTTTTGTCGATCCTAAAGGTGCTAACAAAGTGTGCAAGCTCCAGCGATCCATTTATGGACTGCTGCAAGCATCTTAGAGTTGGAATATACGCTTTGATAGAGTGATCAAAGCATATGGTTTTATACAAACTTTCGGATAAGCCTGTATTTACAAGAAAGTGAGTGGGAGCTCTGTAGCATTTCTAATATTATATGTGGATGACATATTGTTGATTGGAAATAATATAGAATTTCTGGATAGCATAAAAGGATACTTGAATAAGAGTTGTTCAATGAAAGACCTTGGTGAAGCTGCTTGTATATTGGTCATCAAGATCTATAGAGATAGATCAAGACGCTTAATTGGACTTTCACAAAGCACATACCTGATGAAGTTTTGAAGAAGTTCAAAATGGATCAGTCAAAGAAAGGGTTCTTGCTTGTGTTACAAGGTGTGAAGTTGAGTCAGATTCAATGCCCGACCACTGCAGAAGATAGAGAGAAAATGAAAGTCATTCCCTATGCCTCAGCGATAGGATCTATCATGTATGCTATGTTGTGTACCAGAACTGATGTGTGCCTTGCTATAAGTCTAGCAGGGAGGTACTACAGTAATCCAGGAGTGGATCACTGGACAGTGGTCAAGAACATCCTGAAGTACCTGAAAAGGACTAAGGATATGTTTCTCGTTTATGGAAGTGACAAAGAGCTCGTCGTAAATGGTTACATTGATGATAGCTTTGACACTGATCCGGGTGACCCTAAGTCAAAAATCGGATACGTATTTATATTGAATGGTGGAGCTGTCAGTTGGTGCAGTTCCAAGCAAAGCGTCATTGTGGGATCTACATTTGAAGCGGAGTACATAGCTGCTTCGGAAGCAGCGAATGAAGGAACCTAGATGAAGGACTTCATATCTGATCTAGGTGTAATACCTAGTGCATCGGGTCCAACGAAAATCTTTTGTGACAATAGTGGAGCAATTGCCTTCACGAAGGAATCCAGATTTCAAAAAAGAACCAAACACATCAAGAGATGCTTCAACTCCATCCATGATCAAGTCAAGGAGGGAGACATAGAGATTTGCAAAATACATACGGATCTGAATGTGGCAGACCCGTTGACTAAGCCTATTCCACGAGCAAAACATGATCAACACCAAGACTCCATGGGTGTTAGAATCATTACAATGTAATCTAGATTATTGACACTAGTGCAAGTGGGAGACTGAAGGAAATATTATTTATATTTCCTTATATCATGGTAAATGTTTATTATTCATGCTAGAATTGTATTAACCGGAAACTTGATACATGTGTGGATACATAGACAAAACACAGTGTCCCTAGTAAGCCTCTACTAGACTAGCTTGTTAATCAAAGATGGTTAAGTTTCCTAGCCATAGACATGTGTTGTCATTTGATGAACAGTATCACATCATTAGGATAATGATGTGATGGACAAGACCCATCCGTTAGCTTAGCATAATGACCGTTAAATTTCATTGCTATTGCTTTCTTCATGTAAAATACACATTCCTTCGACTATGAGAATATGCAACTCCCGCATACCGGAGGAATACCTTGTGTGATATCAAATGTCACAATGTAACTGGGTGATTATAAAGATGCTATACAGGTATCTCCGAAGGTGTTTGTTGGGTTGGCATAGATCGAGATTAGGATTTGTCACTCCGAGTATCGGGGAGGTATCTCTGGGCCCTCTCGGTAATGCACATCATGATAAGCCTTGCAAGCAATGTGACTAATGAGTTATTTACGGGATGATGCATTACGAAACGAGAAAATAGGCTTGCCGGTAACGAGATTGAACTAGGTATAAAGATACCGACGATCGAATCTCGGGCAAGTAACATACCGATGACAAAGGGAATAACGTATGTTGTTATTACGGTACGACCGATAAAGATCTTCATAGAATATGTAGGAACCAATATGAGCATCCAGGTTTCACTGTTGGTTATTGACCGGAGAGGTTTCTCGGTCATGTCTACATAGTTCTCGAACCCGTAGGGTCCGCACACTTAACGTTCGATGACGATTTTGTATTATATGAGTTATGTGATTTGGTGGCCGAATGTTGTTCGGAGTTCCGAATGAGATCATGGACATGACGAGGAGTCTCGAAATGGTTGAGAGGTAAAGATTCATATATAGAACGATAGTATTCGGACACCGGAAGTGTTCCGGGGGTACCGGGTACATATCGGGTCACCGGAAGGGGTTTCGGGCAACCCCCTCGCAAACTATATGGGCCTAATGGGCCAAGAGAGGGACATACCAGCCCCTAAGGGGCTGGTGCGCCCCCCTATAGGCCGAATAGGAGGAGAAGGAAAGGAAGGGAAGGGAGAAGGAAAGGGGAGGATTCTGCCTCCCCCTTTCCTTCTCTGCCCCCTCTCTTTCCTTCCCCCTCCGACACTTATGGAAGGGGGGATGCCAACTTGTAGGAGGCGCCCAAGTAGGATTACCCCTACTTGGGGCACCCCTTGCTGCCCCTCTCCCTCTCCCACCTATATATATGTGGGAGGGGGCACCGCTAGAACACACAACATTGATTCCTAGCCGTGTGCGACGCCCCCCTCCATAGTATACGCCTCCGGTCATATTGTCGTAGTGCTTAGGCGAAGCCCTGCGTGGATCACTTCACCATCACCGTCACCACACCGTCGTGCTGACAAAACTCTCCCTCGACACTTTGCTGGATCAAGAGTTTGAGGGACGTCACCGAGTTGAACGTGTGCAGAAATCGGAGGTGCCATACGTTCGGTGCTTGATCGATCGGAATGAGAAGAAGTTCGACTACATCAACCGCCTTGTCAAACGCTTCCGCTTTCGGTCTATGAGGTTACGTGGACACACTCTCGCCCTCTCGTTGCTATGCATCTCCTAGATAGATCTTGCGTGAGCATAGGAGAAGTTGTGAAATTGCCTGTTACGTTCCCCAATAGGGGCTTCCAACATCCACCTTCGAGGTGTTTCGATCCAGTCTCTGCGTCACCGTCGACATTTTGACTGTGGGAGGGATAGGGGTTGAATGTGTATGTATGTATGTATGTATAGGTTAGGGTCATGTATTGTCACGCCTCATTTCTCCCTACGTACAATGTATAGCTTGGGAGACAAGTCGAGGTCGTACACCCTGGTTCCTATATATATGTGCACTTGCACGTGATCAATGAATTGAGTCGCATGCAATCCAATCTTTCCTAACAACATACTTAGAGAAATTTTAACATGACCTCTGGACTTCTCACAAAAAAATAAACCATGACCTTTGGACTTTTCAGAAAAAAATAAAAAGGAAATGCTGACAGGGCTAAAATTGGCGTAAGAAGTGTACTGGTGCTACCTCAGCCAGGCCCACGCGAGAAGAAAAATGTTCGTTTGGTTAATTACCCGCATTCGCTGTTGGGTCTGCATAGCACGAACATTAAAACACCTTTGGGCATGCATCCCTGGGAACGCTAAAATTAGCCGTTTTCCTCAGTCTGGTCCGAGCGGTGCAACCCTAGGCACATGGACATGGGCGGCTGCACGCGTGGGTGCGGTCCCGAAACGTCGCGTTGTTTCCAGACGTGTCGTCATAAATTACCCTCACCGCTCTCTCCCCTCTTCCCCACTCACACCGGCAGCGGCGACGCCGGTGACCACATGAGCTCTACTGTGAATCGATCCAATACAGTAGCGGCAACCACCGGAGCGACTGTAGACCTCCATCGGAGCGCATCAGCCATGGTGGTAAGACCTCGTCCTCTTTGTACATTCACTGCTTTCGACTCGGGCTAGATTCGATTAGAGCACGCGATTGAAGAGTTAGGGAGGGGATTGAACACATCGGGGGAAGGATTGACATCAATTGATTCTGCATCTACGGCTACTAGGGCTCATAGGTTATTTTTCGATTAAATCAGGGGCGGGGATTGGATTGTCTAGCCACAGCGACCCTGGAGTCGGGTCGAGTGGCGGGGGCATAGTCATCTTCTTTTCTTACTCATCGGCTTCGTCCCCATTGTCTTCGTCAAGAACGATGGGTCTAGCACGGTCACCTGCCGCCAGTGCCCTGGCCACCATCTACACCTCGTCGTTATAGGACTCCGACGAACCAAACGTACTACTCCAGTACGCCGTGGCACACTGGTCTTGAGGCGCCTTGTACTAACTGTACTTGGCCCATGTGACGCCCCCGATTCAATTGTACACTAATCATACACGCAAATGTGTACGATCTAGATCAGGGACTCAGGGGAAGATATCACAACACAACTCTAGACACAAATTGAAATAATACAAGCTTTATATTACAAGCCAGGGGCCTCGAGTGCTTGAATATAGAAGCTCGGATACAAACGAGTCAGCGGAAGCAACAATATCTGAGTACAGGCATTAAGTTAAACAAGGTGCCATAAGATGGCTAGCACAACCATGGATACAGATCGAAGAGGCAAGGCCTCATGCCTGGGACCTCCTAACTACTCCTGGTCGTCAGCGGTCTCCACGTAGTAGTAGGTAATGGGTGGCATCTGGCTCCTGGGATCCACCATCTGATCGCAGCAACCGAGTATAGGGGAAAAAGCTGCAAAGCAATCGTGAGTACTCATCCAAAGTACTCACAAGACTTACATCGGAACTATGCTAAGTATGCATCAGTATCAAAGGAATGAGCTGTATATGTGGACTGAACTGCAGAATTCCAGAAGAGAAGGGAAAGCCTAGCATATCGAAGACTAGCATCTTCTAGCATCTTGCAACATTCACGAGAGTATAGTATAGCATTTTATAATTAACAAGCATGTTGTAGTATTAACGCCCAGAGATCCTTCCTCGACTCCCTGTGAGAAAACTATCCTGGAGCCACATATCTCAAGTATCCATTTTCTAGTTATAACAGATCAGGATACCACTCCGAGCGTCCATTACAGTGGACACAGCTATTCGAATAGATAATCTTCCCTGTAGGGGTGCACCACATTTCCCAACACGCTTGATTACTCCGGCCGGACACACTTTACTGGGTCAATGCCCGGCCTCGGAAGCTCAACACATCGCAACCCTACCTAGGCCCTACAGAGAGGTCCCCGACGGTGTACATCCTAAGTGCTCCGGGGTCTTGGGCCCATCGTCCATTGCACTCCGGGTTGTTATGCGATTAGCCGGGACGAGCACCACCTCATCGTGGATGGCACTAGCCCGACGGGCCCACAATGCTGAACTGGACGTCCGACAGAGCTTTCGGCTGATACTAGGACGCCGAGTGCCCATAACTGTTCCCGCATGGTGGTTAGTGCGAATAGGCCAGTGGCCAAATCAGATGAAATACCCAAACATGTTACTGCATTAACAATTAAAAGTAGTGACGGCTGTCGGGACAAGTTCGGGGTTACCACCCCATCCTGGGTGATACTGCTAAACAGCCAGCTGCCACCGTAACATCTCGCGGGTGCTCTTCGGGCCCGCCCGACTTTCACAGGTATCTATCGCGGGTGCTCTCTGGGCCCACCCGACTTTAACAAAGGTCTGGAGTAAACTCAAGGTCCAAAACATCAAGGGGGAACCCAAGGAATCACCCTCAAGGGATTCCACTCAATGTAATCGTCAAGGTGAACATAGGTGGAATCACCCTCGAGGTCCACACTTGAGGTGTTGCACGTCAGAGTCGTATCGGGAGTGGTGAAGGAGGATTACCCTCAACAGACCACAACCGATTAGCTACACTCTAGAGTTATCATCAGGAGTGTGTTATGAGGTATCAGCCTCGGCACTTGATAGTAGCTCCGTAGAGTCGTACAACTAAAGGGGGTGATGTGATGTGTCGGGCTCTGGTCGCCGATCACGTTAATCGAGTCATCGGTCAACAAGCCGGGTCAACTGGGACAAGGTGAGGGTCACTAATGGATCACTAGCCAACCTATACTAAGCAGTTTAGGTTAAACATGTAAGGTACAACAGCGGGTTACAAAAGCAGGCTATGCATTAGAATAGGAGCAAACAATAATAGTATCAAAATCTAATGCAAGCATGAGAGACAATGGAATGGGCGATATCGGAATGATCAAGGGGGGTTTTCTTGCCTGGAAGCTCTGCTGAAAGGGATGGAGGGTCCTCGTCGACGTAGTCGATCACAGTGGCATCGGCCGCGGTCTCGGGGTTTACCAGAGAAGAAGAGGGGGAAGAAACAGTAAATACAAAGCACACAGATGCATGACATGATGATAAGCGGTGCTAGGGGTGATCTAACGCAAGGCTACACGATACCGGCGAAGGGGGAAAACATCCGGGAATATTTTCCCGAAGTTTGGCATTTTCGGACAGATGAAATGAAGGGGGGCGGTTGCATGCTCGCTATGCTAGGGGCACGTGACATATGAATGGGGGGCGTATTCAGATTCTTCATATTTTTTCTGAGAAACTTTCATATATAAAACTTTTTCAGCCGAGTTACGGAATAATTTATATTAATTTTCAAAGATTTAAACATTTTCTGAAATTATTTTAATTCGAAAATAAATAGTAAATTACTATGGGTACCCAGCTTTGTGTACACAGAAGTGTACATAGAGGATGACATGTGGGCTAGGGGGGGACCCAGTTGACCAGGCCAAGTTTGGCTGGTCAACAGAGGGTGGGGCCCCTGTCATACACACATCAACTAATTAGATGATTAATTAGGCTAACTAAGTCATAAGTTTAATTAAACCAATTTAATTAAGTTGATTAATTAATGAATTATATTTTTATTATATATATAACAGGAAAAGGGGGTTGGGCCACTATCAATGGCCCACTTGGGCTTAGCGGGGCGGGTATACTAGGCGTGCGGGCATAGCCCGCCCGAGCAACGGGGGGATGGGGA
This sequence comes from Triticum urartu, assembly GCF_003073215.2. Lineage (NCBI taxonomy): Eukaryota > Viridiplantae > Streptophyta > Magnoliopsida > Poales > Poaceae > Triticum > Triticum urartu. The sequence continues at coordinate 121,426,908 of NC_053023.1, read as the reverse complement.
GTCTGGCACGGACGCCGGCGGCCAGGGGCCGCATAGGTGCCGGCCGAAAATAGGGCGGCGGGGTCGGTGAGCCGGGGTGTATCAGGGGTGGTGAAGGCGAAGCGACGGAGTGCATGCACCGGCGAGGCGAGCTGCGTGTGGCGGCTGAAGTAGAAAAGGCCAGCGGGGTGAGTGGGTGAGGGAGCGGGGCGCCGACGGCTGCTGAGAGGCAGCGGCCTGGCGGGAGCGACGGCAAGCGGCAGTGGCAGCGCGTCCAGAGGCCGGATGGGGCAGGCGCGGGCGGAGGCGTCGGGGGCGCGCTGGCCGTAGCAAGTGCGAGCAAAGCCGTCGGGGTGAGGATAGCAGGGCGGCCAGCGTGAGCAGGGAATGGCCCGGGGACGCAGCAGCAGGAGTACCAGCAGCGGCAGCCGCACCTAGCAGAAGCAGCGGCGGCAGCAGCGACAAGGACACATGCGATAGAGCAGTGAGGGAGGAGGGGAGGCGGTCACCCTCCGTGCAGGGGTTCAGGGCGGCGAGGCTTGGAGAAGTTACTCGGGGAGGATACGGAGACGCGACGGCGACGGGGTTGAGCGCGGCGACGGCGACGGTCTCCACCAGATCGAGAAGATGGACGAGATGGGCCAATGGTGATCTAGGGTTCGTCGACGAGGCCGGTGCGGTCTTATACGCGCGGGGAAAACAGCGGAGAGGCGCAGGATGGATGCCACGGCGACGTGCCGAGGCCGTGGCGGGCATTAGAGGCATCCACGCTTCCCCCTCCCTCTAGCGAGGAAGAGGACGGCAGGGGGCAGGCTGGGCCTCCTCTTGGGATGGGGGGCTAGTTCGGCGGCCAGCTAGGCCAGTTGGCCTGGGGTTTTCTTTTTATTTTCATTTTGATTTTTTTAATTTTCTTTTACTGTTTAGTTTTTAGCTCTTGTTTTGCATTTAGTTGACCCACCAAACAATTTTTGTAAAATGTGAAACACATCATATAAATACTAGACAATGTACTTAGATGGCACAAAAGTTTGGGCTCAAAAAAATAGTTCAATATTTTATAAATTAGAAAAGGCATTTAATTAATTGTTAAAGCCACTGTTTTAATTATTTTAGGGTATTTAATCACTTTATAAAAATGTGACTTCTTCACCAATATTACCTATGAATTATTTGCCACAGTTTAAACAATTTAGTTTTGACATTTTAAAAACTTTAAATTTTGACTTTAATTTAAATTTGAATTTGAACCGGTTTCGAATCAACGCGAGTTTAACAACAGTAATCATGGTGACATGGCATCATTAACAAGGCATAACTCTAGCTTAATTATCCGGGCGTTACAATCTTGCCCGCTGTCGAACGTCGCCGGAGTCTGCCTGATTTATGGCCCAACACAGGATGTCCACTAGCATCGCGCCCTTAGCTTGTTTCGGAACCAGTGTCTTCAGCTCGTTCGGCGTAGCCTTCTTCTTCACAGTGTCGGCCTCCTTATGCATGCCATCGATGCTGCTGAATTTCGAGGACACTTCCATGGTGTGCTCGAACATTTTGCGGTCACCGAGCGAGCACCCAGGAAAGAATGGCCTCCATCCAATGCCCAAGGAGAAGGGTTGGGTTGGAGTTGGAGTTCATGACAAGGAGAGGTGGTGAAACGGAGGGGGTTTGGGTAGGGTCCTCGGTTAGTAGGGTGGGTTAATATAGGAGTGTTAGGCCGATATGAATAAATGCTGACAATTGATATGCGTGATGTTCATAATGCAGATGGACAAGGGCAAGGAGATGGTGCCACCATTGGAAAAGGGCAAGGAGGTCGTGCCTCCATTGGTCGAAGTGCAAGTGCAGAATCACCCAAGCCCCAAGTGGAGGAATTATGGCCATTTCCATCAGGAGGAGTCAAGACCAAAGTACTTCTGTAAGGTTATCCTTATTCCAAAGCTAGAGAGTCTGCCATTGCCTCTAGACTTCACAAAGCACTTCCCCGTCATCCCTACAGAGTTCAAGCTGAAGACGAACACCGGCTGTGCATGGAGGGTGACGGTGAGAGTGATCAACTACAGGGTCACCCTTGATTAGGGTTGGGCCACCTTCGGCGTTGTTCACCAGATTATAATCGGGTACATGTTGACGTTCAAGCTGCTGTCCCCTGACACCATGAAGGTAATCATCTTTAACGACGAGGGCGTGGAGGTGGTCACCAAGTGCAAGGAGCACGACAATGCCTTCGCCGCGACCGACTGAGCTCCTGTTGTCCAATCCTTGTTGGTTCTTACTTTAAGACTTCGGTTTCGTTTAGAATTTATCGTATTGTGTTGGTTTAAAACTTGTTCTGCGTGGTTAAGATTTATGTTTGTGCGTAAGATTGTTTTGTTGCTACTAGTTTAATTGTTAGTAGTTCATGTGTACCTTTGGTAACCGCACCACATCAAGGAGAAGATTATCACACAACTGTCCTGGATGTAACCAAACAAGCGGACTTGTGTTTCCTCTCAAACAAGCTACAACCAAACATCAGGCCTTTCGTTTTAGCACATTTAGACTAGAGGGGGTGCAGACCACCGATCAACACGCAACTGTTAGTTTTTAGCCAGTATATCCTCAGTCATGCCCAATTAAGACAAGTATGCAAAGTGGCAAAAAATGATACAGGTAACCAAACACACCCTATATCTCACTTAAAGCGAGAATAGAATCCGTTTTGCTTAAAGACGCGAGCATATAAGACCGGCCTATTAGTCAGGTTGCTCGCTTCCTCGTTCAACATATTGGTTTGGTCCGGGTTTTTTTTTCTCTTTTTTGTTTTTTATCGGTCCTTTTGGTTTCCTGTTTTTTCATTGTTTTTATTTGTTTCATCTATGATTTTTACTGGTTTATTCTTGTCATTATTTTTCTCCTTGCCTTTTCTCTTTCACGTTTTGACTGGTTATTTTAATTTTCTTTATTTTTTGTTATATTATATTTTCTTTTTGTTTCTATACTCGTTATTTTGCTTTTCTTTACTTTTAATTTCTTTTTATTTTTCGTTTCTTATTGGTTTTCTTAGTTTTCTTTGTACATTTTTTGTACACATTAGAAATATTTTTATATAGGATATACATGACTAAATTTTTTGACAACTTATACTTTTTTTATGTCAACCTTTTATGTACACATTCTACACTTTGTGTATACAATAGGAACTTTTTATATATATGCTTAACATTTTGGAAATGCATTATTAACATTTTGTAAAATATTAAAATTTTCATGTCTACTTTTCCCATAAACATTTTTCATATTTTGTATACATCAAGAATATTTTTATACAGCAGGAATATTTTTTATATACACTTTTAACACTATCCACATACATGATTAACATTTTTTAGTACTTTTTATTTTGTGCCTACTTTTTTCAAACACATTGGACACTTTTTTATACATTGGAAACATTTTTATATACACATTGAAAAAAATAAGTGCATGACTAACATTTTATTTTGAAAATGAAAATTTATATATTTAATGTGTACTTTTTCGATACAAATTGTAAAAGTTTTCTATATATATTTTTCATGTAAGAACATTTTTCTGTAAACATTTCACATTTTTTAAATGCATGATTGATATTTTTCAAAAGTTTATGTAAAGTGTTTTTATTTGCGGATGTCTGTAAAGTGTTTTTTGTAATGTATATTTAGAACATTTGGAAGTACAAACAAAAGTAAAAGGAAAATAAAAAAATGAAAACAAAAAACATGAAGAAAAGAGAAACAAGCGCCTTTAAGGCCTATGGCCTCCCATGCGCTGCGCCTGCCTAGTCTGGAGGTGGCTTCCGAGGCAACCATATGTCTCGCTATAAGCCAGACATCTATGTCTCGCGATAGCTGACATAGAAGCGCCCGTGCAAGGAATATCCTTTGTGTCACATCCGAGAGCAACTAGATGAGATGAGGAGCGCTTCTTTGGAAGCCTTCCTAAGGATCATCTGGGGTGGGCTGAGAGCGCGATACTTCACGCGCTCTTAGCCGCCGTCACGTGTCGCGCTCTGGGTGCTCCAGTCGATTTTTTCCGCACACGTTTTCGGTTGTTTAAATGTTTTTCTTGAATTTTTAGGTTTTCATCGGTCTTTCTTAGCTTTTTGATAAAAAAGAATTGCTTGAATAAACATTTTTTTGTTTTTTTCTTTCGTGAGAGGTACGGTTTCGCTTCCGCGAGATGCACGACCATGCCTCTCAGAAATGAAAAAAAATGTGTTTTCACTTTTTTTTTCTGCGAGAGGCATGACCGTGCCTCTTGAAAATGGCAAAACCGTGTTTTTTTTCTTTCGTGAGAGGCACGGTTTTGCTTCCGCGAGGTCATGCCTCTCAACAAAAAATAATATATAATTTCTTTTTTTTCTCTTCCGCAAGAGGCACAGTTTCGCTTCTGCAAGAGACACAGTCGTGCCTCTCAAAAATGAAAAAAAGTGTTTTCTATTTTTTTCCAACCGCGAGAGGCACGGTTTTGCTTCCGTGCCTCTCGGAAACGGGAAAACATGTGTTATATATATATATATATTTCTTCCGCGAGAGACACGGCCGTGCCTCTCAGAAACGGCTTTCAAAAAGGGAAAAATGTGCTCCTGGTTTGGTTTTTTCGTGAATAAAAAAAGATCATCAAAAAATTATCAACATGGGATCTATTTTTGAAAATCTCGACGTGAGGAAACCAATGGTGAAAACGATTCAAAATTTGGACAAACAGCTTAAGAAATAAAACGATTTGAATAAACGGATCTACGAGAAAAGACAAAACTTCAAGGCTGCGATAAGTGACACACATGCAGCGTGCCACTTGTCACAATTTGGGGAGGGTGATATTGATGTTTGAAAGGAGTACTCCTCAATTACTGATTTCGGTCATATCCTTATAGACTTATTATTTATCGAATGCTAGCTGGGCCTAGAATTGGCTTAAAGAGCGTGCTGTTGGGGAACGCAGTAATTTCAAAAAAAAATCATACGCACACGCAAGATCCATCTAGGTGATGCATAGCAACGACAGAGGAAGAGTGTTGTCCACGTACCCTCGTAGATCGTAACCGGAAGCGTTATGACAACGCGGTTGATGTAGTCGAGCGTCTTCACGATCCGACCGATCCTAGCACCGAAGATACGGTACCTTCGCGATCTGCACACGTTCAGCTCGGTGACGTCCTACGAACTCTAGATCTAGCCGAGTGTCAAGGGAGAGTTTCATCAGCACGATGGCGTGATGACGGTGATGATGAAGCTACCGGTGCAGGGCTTCGCCTAAGCACTGCAACTATATGACCGAGGTGGAAATCTGTGGAGGGGGGCACCGCACACGGCTAAGAGATCAACTTGTGTGTCTATGGGGTGCCCCCCTCCCCTGTATATAAAGGAGTGGAGGAGTGGAGGGCCGGCCCACTCTATGGCGCGCCCTAGAGGGAGTCCTACTCCCACCGGGAGTAGGCTTCCCCCCCTTTCCCTAGTAGGAGTAGGAGAGAAGGAAGGAAAGGGGGCGGCCCCCCACCCAATTCGGATTGGGCTAGGGGGGCGCGCCCTCCACCTTTCCCTTCCTCTCCTCTTTTCCACTAAGGCCCAATAAGGCCCGTAGACTCCCGAGGGGGGGGTCCGTAACCTTCTGGTACTCCGGTAAATGCCCGAACTCATCCGGAACCATTCTGATGTCCAAACATAGGCTTCCAATATATTGAACTTTATGTCTCGACCATTCTGAGACTCCTCGTCATGTCCGTGATCATATCCGGGACTCTGAACTACCTTCGGTACATCAAAACACATAAACTCATAATACCGATCGTCACCGAACGTTAAGCGTGCGAACCCTATGGGTTTGAGAACTATGTAGACATGACCGAGACTCATCTCCGGTCAATAACCAATAGCGGAACCTAGATGCTCATATTGGTTCCTACATATTCTACGAAGATCTTTACCGGTCAAACCGCATAACAACATACATTGTTCCCTTTGTCATCGGTATGTTACTTGCCCGAGATTCGATTGTCGGTATCTCAATACCTAGTTTAATCTCGTTCCCAGAAAGTCTCTTTACTCGTTCCGTAATGCAAAATCCCATAACTAACTCATTAGTCACATTGCTTGCAAGGCTTATAGTGATGTGTATTACCGAGAGGGCCCAGAGATACCTCTCGATACACAGAGTAACAAATCCTAATCTCGATCTATGCCAACTCAACAAACACCATCGGAGATACCTTTAGAGCATCTTTATAGTCACCCAGTTACGTTGTGAAGTTTGATAGCACACTAAGTGTTCCTCCGGTATTCGGGAGTTGCATAATCTCATAGTCATAGGAACATGTATAAGTTATGGAGAAAGCAATAGCAGTAAACTAAACGATCAAAGTGCTAAGTTAACGGATGGGTCAAGTAAATCACATCATTCTCTAATGATGTGATCCCATTCATCAAATGACAACTCTTTGTCCATGGCTAGGAAACTTAACCATCTTTGATTAACGAGCTAGTCAAGTATAGGCATACTAGTGACATTCTGTTTGTCTATGTATTCACACATGTACTAAGTTTCCCGTTAATACAATTCTAGCATGAATAATAAACATTTATCATGATATAAGGAAATATAAATAACAACTTTATTATTGCCTCTAGGGCATATTTCCTTCAGTCTTCTACTTGCACTAGAGTCAATAATCTCAATTACATTGTGATGATTCTAACACCCATGGAGTCTTGGTGCTGATCATGTTTTGCTCGTGAGAGAGGCTTAGTCAACGGGTCGGCAACATTCAGATCCGTATGTATCTTGCAAATCTCTATGTCTCCCTCCTTGACTTGATCGCGGATGGAATTGAAGCGTCTCTTGATGTGCTTGGCTCTCTTGTGAAATCTGGATTCCTTTGCCAAGGCAATTGCACCAGTATTGTCACAAAAGATTTTCATTAGACCCAATGCACTAGGTATGACACCTACATCGGATATGAACTCCTTCATCCAGACTCCTTCATTTGCTGCTTCCGAAGTAGCTATGTACTCCGCTTCACACGTAGATCCCGCCACGACACTCTGCTTGGAACTGCACCAACTGACACCTCCACCATTCAATAAAAATACGTATCTGGTTTGTGACTTAGAGTCATACGGATCGGTGTCAAAGCTTGCATCAACGTAACCATTTAGAACGAGCTCTTTGTCATCTCCATAAATGAGAAACATATCCTTAGTCCTTTTCAGGTATTTCAGGATGTTCTTGATCGCTGTCCAGTGATCCACTCTTGGATTACTTTGGTACCTCCCTGCTAAACTAATAGCAAGGCACACATCGGGTCTGGTACACAGCATTGCATACATGATGGAACCTATGGCTCAACCATAGGGAATGACTTTCATTTTCTCTCTATCTTCTGCAGTGGTCGGGCATTGAGTCTGACTCAACTTCACACCTTGTAACACAGGCAAGAACCCTTTCTTTGCTTGATCCATTTTGAACTTCTTCAAAACTTTATCAAGGTATGTGCTTTGTGAAAGTCCAATTAAGCGTCTTGATATATCTCTATAGATCTTGATGCCCAATATATAAGCAGCTTCACCGAGGTCTTTCATTGAAAATTCTTATTCAAGTATCCTTTTATGCTATTCAGAAATTCAGTATCATTTCCGATCAGCAATATGTCATCCACATATAATATCAGAAATGCTACAAAGCTCCCACTCACTTTCTTGTACATACGGACTTCTCCAAAAGTCTGTGTAAAACCATATGCTTTGATCACACTATCAAAGTGTATATTCCAACTTCGAGAGGCTTGCACCAGTCCATAAATGGATCGCTGGAGCTTGCACACTTTGTTAGCACCTTTTGGATCAACAAAACCTTCTGGTTGCATCATATACAACTCTTCTTTAAGATATCCATTAAGGAATGCAGTTTTGACATCCATTTGCCAAATTTCATAATCATAAAATTCGGCAATTGCTAACATGATTCGGACGGACTTAAGCATCGCTACGGCTGAGAAGGTCTCATCGTAGTCGACTCCTTGAACTTGTCGAAAACCTTTTGCAACAAGTCGAGCTTTGTAGACAGTAACATTATCGTGACCATCAGTCTTCAAGATCCATTTATTCTCTATGGCCTGCCGATCATCGGGCAAGTCAACCAAAGTCCACACTTTGTTCTCATAAATGGATCCCATCTCAGATTTCATGGTTTCAAGCCATTTTGTGGAATCTGGGCTCATCATCACTTCCTCATAGTTCGTAGGTTCGTCATGGTCAAGTAACATGACTTCCAGAACAAGATTACCGTACCACTCTGGTGCGGATCTTATTTTGGTTGACCTACGAGGTTTGGTAGTAACTTGATCAGAAGTTTCATGATCATCATCATTAGCTTCCTCACTTACTGGTGTAGGAATCACTGGAACTGATTTCTATGATGAGCTACTTTCCAATAAGGGAGTAGGTTTAATTACCCCGTCAAGTTCTACTTTGCTCCCACTCACTTCTTTCGAGAGAAACTCGTTCTCTAGAAAGGATCCATTCTTAGCAACGAATATCTTGCCTTCGGATCTGTGACAGAAGGTGTACCCAACAGTCTCCTTTGGCTATCCTATGAAGACACATTTCTCCGATTTGGGTTCGAGCTTATCAGGTTGAAGCTTTTTCACATAAGCATCGCATCCCCAAACTTTAAGAAACGACAACTTGGGTTTCTTGTCAAACCACAGTTCATAAGGTGTCGTCTCAACAGATTTTGATGGTGCCCTATTTAACGTGAATGCAGCCGTCTCTAAAGCATAACCCCAAAATGATAGCGGTAAATCAGTGAGAGACATCATAGATTGCACCATATCTAATAAAGTGCAGTTACGACGTTCGGACACACCATTACGTTGTGGTGTTCCAGGTGGCATGAGTTGCGAAACTATTCTGCATTGTTTCAAATGAAGACCAAACTCATAACTCAAATATTCACCTCCACGATCAGATCGTAGTAACTTAATTTTCTTGTTACAATGATTTTTCACTTCACTCTGAAATTATTTGAACTTTTCAAATGTTTCAGACTTATGTTTCATCAAGTAGATATACCCATATCTGCTCAAATCATCTATGAAGGTAAGATAATAACGATACCCGCCGCGAGCATCAACACTCATCGGACCGCGTACAACAGATATGGGTAAGATAATAACGATACCCATATCTGCTCAAATCATCTTTGAACTTTGTTGCTTGCTCCATTGTTCCAAAGAACGGAGTCTTAGTCATCTTGCCCATGAGGCATGGTTCGCAAGCTTCAAGTGATTCATAATCAAGTGATTCCAAAAGTCCATCAGCATGGAGTTTCTTCATGCGCTTTACACCAATATGACATAAACGGCAGTGCCACAAATAAGTTGCACTATCATTATTAAACTTATATATTTTGGCTTCAATACTATGAACATGTGTATCACTACTATTAAGATTTAGTAAAAACAGACCACTCATCAAGGGTGCATGACCGTAAAAGATATTATTCATATAAATAGAACAACATTATTCTCTGATTTAAATGAATAACCGTCTCGCATAAAACAAGATCCAGATATAATGTTCATGCTCAACGCTGGCACCAAATAACAACTATTTAGGTCTAAAACTAATCCTGAAGGTAGATGTAGAGGTAGTGTGCCGACGGGGATCACATCGACTTTGGAACCATTTCCCACGCGCATCGTCACCTCGTCCTTAGCCAATCTTCGCTTAATCCGTAGCCCTTGTTTCGAGTTGCAAATATTAGCAACAGAACCAATATCAAATACCCAGGTGCTACTGCGAGCATTAGTAAGGTACACATCAATAACATGTATATCAAATATACCATTCACTTTGCCATCCTTCTTCTCCACCAAATACTTGGGGCAGTTCCGCTTCCAGTGACCAATCCCTTTGCAGTAGAAGCACTCAATCTCAGGCTTAGGTCCAGACTTGGGTTTCTTCACTTGAGCAGCAACTTGCTTGCCGTTCTTCTTGAAGTTCCCTTTCTTCCCTTTACCCTTTTTCTTGACTAGTGGTCTTGTTGACCATCAACACTTGATGCTCCTTCTTGATTTCTACCTCCGCGGCCTTTAGCATTGCGAAGAGCTCGGGAATTTTCTTATCCATCCCTTTCATATTATAGTTCATCGCGAAGCTCTTATAGCTTGGTGGCAGTGATTGAAGAACTCTGTCAATGACACTATCATCAGGAAGATTAACTCCCAGCTGAGTCAAGTGGTTGTGGTACCCAGACATTCTGAATATACACCCACCGACAGAATTGTTCTCCTCCATTTTACAGCTGTAGAACTTATTGGAGACTACATATCTCTCATTCCGGGCATTTGCTTGAAATATTAACTTCAACACCTGGAACATCTCATATGCTCCATGTGTTGGAAATATGCCCTAGAGGCAATAATAAAATGGTTATTATTATACTTCCTTGTTCATGATAATTGTCTATTATTCATGCTATAGTTGTGTTATCTGGAAATCATAATACATGTGTGAATACAGAGACCACAACATATCCCTAGTGAGCCTCTAGTTGACTAGCTCGTTGATCAATAGATGGTTACGGTTTCCAGACCATGGACATTGGATGTCATTGATAACAGGATCACATCATTAGGAGAATGATGTGATGGACAAGACCCAATCCTAAGCATAGCACAAGATCGTGTAGTTCGTCTGCTAAAGCTTTTCTAATGTCAAGTATTTTTCCTTAGACCATGAGATTGTGCAACTCCCAGATACTGTAGGAATGCTTTGGGTGTGCCAAATGTCACAACGTAACTGGATGGCTATAAAGGCACACTACGGGTATCTCCGAAAGTGTTTGTTGAGTTGGCACGAATCGAGACTGGGATTTGTCACTCCGTGTGACAGAGAGGTATCTCTGGGCCCACTCGGTAAGACATCATCATAATGAGCTCAATGTGACCGAGGAGTTGATCATAGGATGATGTGTTATGGAACGAGTAAAGATACTTGCCGGTAACGAGATTGAACGAGGTTTGGGGATACCAGCGATCGAATCTCGGGCAAGTAACATACTAATGTCTACTACACAACCTTCTTCTTGTAGACGTTGTTGGGCCTCCAAGTGCAGAGGTTTGTAGGACAGTAGCAAATTTTCCTCAAGTGGATGACCTAAGGTTTATCAATCCGTAGGAGGCGTAGGATGAAGATGGTCTCTCTCAAGCAACCCTGCAACCAAATAACAAAGAGTCTCTTGTGTCCCCAACACACCCAATACAATGGTAAATTGTATAGGTGCACTAGTTCGGTGAAGAGATGGTGATACAAGTGCAATATGGATGGTAGATAAAGGTATTTGTAATCTGAAAATATAAAAACTGCAAGGTAACTAATGATAAAAGTGAGCGCAAACGGTATTGCAATGATAGGAAATAAGGCCTAGGGTTCATACTTTCACTAGTGTAAGTCCTCTCAACAATACTAACATAATTGGATCATAAAATCATCCCTCAACATGCAACAAAGAGTCACTCCAAAGTCACTAATAGCGGAGAATGAACGAAGAGATTATGGTAGGGTACGAAACCACCTCAAAGTTATTCTTTCCAATCAATCCGTTGGGCTATTCCTATAAGTGTCACAAATAGCCCTAGAGTTCGTACTAGAATAACACCTTAAGATACAAATCAATCAAAACCCTAATGTCACCTAGATACTTCAATGTCACCTCAAGTATCCGTGGGCATGATTATACGATATGCATCACACAATCTCAATTCATCTATTCAACCAACACAAAGAACCTCAAAGAGTGCCCCAAAGTTTCTACCGGAGAATCACGACGAAAACGTGTGCCAACCCCTATGCATAGGTTCCCAATGTCACGAAACCCGCAAGTTGGTCACCAAAACGTACATCAAGTGGCACGTGGTATCCCATTGTCACCACAGATATCCACGGCAAGACATACATCAAGTGTTCTCAAGTCTTTAAAGACTCAATCCGATAAGATTACTTCAAAGGGGAAACTCGATTCATTACAAGAGAGAAGAGGGGGGAAGAAACATCATAGGATCCAAATATAATAGCAAAGCTCGCGATACATCAAGATCGTATCATCTCAAGAACATGAGAGAGAGAGAGAGATCAAACACATAGCTATTGGTACATACCCTCAGCCCCGAGGGAGAACTACTCCCTCCTCATCATGGAGAGCACCGGGATGATGAAGATGGCCATCGGAGAAGGATTGCCCCCTCCGGCAGGGTGCCGGAATGGGTCTAGATTGAGTTTCGGTGGCTACGAAGGCTTCTGGCGGCGGAACTCCCGATCTATGTTGCTCCTAGATGTTTTTAGGGTATATGGAGATATATAGGCGGAAGGAGCACGTCGGTGGAGCTCCGAGGGGCCCACGAGGCAGGGGGCGCGCCCAGGGGGGGCGCCCTCCACCCTCGTGACCTCCCCGGAAACTTCTTGGAGTAGGGTCCAAGTCTCCTGGATCACGTTCGGTGAGAAGATCACGTTCCCGAAGGTTTCATTCCATTTGGACTCCGTTTGATATTCTGTTTCCTCGAAATACTGAAATAGGCAAAAAACAGCAATTCTGGGCTGGGCCTCCGGTTAATAGGTTAGTCCCAAAAATAATATAAAAGTGGAAAATAAAGACCAATATAGTCCAAAACAGTAGATAAAGTAGCATGGAGCAATCAAAAATTATAGATACGTTGGAGACGTATCAGGCATCCCCAAGCTTAATTCCTGCTCATCCTCGAGTAGGTAAATGATAAAAAGAGAATTTTTGATGCGGAGTGATACTTTGGCATAATTTCAATGTAAATCTTCTTAATCATGGTATGAATATTCAGATCCGAAAGGTTCAAGACAAAAGTTCATATTGACATAAAAATGATAATAATTCAAGCATACTAATCAAACAATTATGTCATCTCAAAATAACATGGCCAAAGGAAGTTCATCCCTACAAAATCATATAGTTAGGCTATGCTTCATTTTCGTCACACAAAGATGTTCCCAACTTCTATACCCCCGATGACAAGCCAAGCAATTGTTTCATACTCAAATAATCTCAAACTTTTTCAATCTTCACGCAATACATGAGCGCGAGCCATGGACATAGCACTATGGGTGGTATAGAATATGATGATGGGGATTGTGTGGAGAAGACAAAAAAGGAGAAAGTCTCACATCAACGAGGCTAATCAATGAGCAATGGAGATGCCCATCAATTGATGTTAATGCAAGGAGTAGGGATTGCCATGCAACGGATGCACTAGAGCTAAGAATGCTCAACAAAAGAAAACTAGTGGGTGTGCATCCAACTTGCTTGCTCATGAAGACCTAGGGCATTTTGAGGAAGCCCATCGTTGGAATATACAAGCCAAGTTCTATAATGAAAAATTCCCACTAGTATAAACAAGACAACTTATGAGACTCACTATATGAAAATCATGGTGCTACTTTGAAGCACAATATATGAGACTCACTACATGAAGAACAAGGCGCTACTTTGAAGCACAAGTGTGGAAAAAGAGATAGTAGCATTGCCCTTTTTATTTTCTCTTTTTTTGGGCCTTTCTTTTTTTTCTTTTTGTCCTTTCTCTCTTTTTTTGTTTGGGCAATGCTCTAATAATGATGATCATCACACTTCTATTGATTAAAACATAATGATTACAACTTGATACTAGAACAAGATATGACTCTATATGAATGCCTCCGGCGATGTACCGGGATGGTGCAATGAATCAAGAGTGACATGTATGAAAAATAATGCATGGTGGCTTTGCCACAAATACGATGTCAACTACAAGATCATGCAATGGCAATATGACAAAAGTAAAGCATGTCATGATGATGATGATGATGATGATGATGGAAGTTGCATCGCAATATATCTCGGAATGGCTATGGAAATGCCATGATAGGTAGGTATGGTGGCTGTTTTGAGGAAGATATAGAGAGGTTTATGTGTGAAAGAGCGTATCATATCACGGGGTTTGGATGCACCGGCGAAGTTTGCACCAACTCTCAATGTGAGAAAGGGCAAGGCACGGTACCGAAGAGGCTAGCAAATGGCGGAAAGGTAAAAGTGCGTATAATCCATGGACTCAACATTAGTCAAAAGAACTCATATACTTATTGCAAAAATTTAGAAGTCATCAAAAATCAAGTACTACACGCATGCTCCTAGGGGGATAGATTGGTAGGAAAAGACCATCGCTCGTCCCCGACCGCCACTCATAAGGATGCACAAGCCAGGTACACTTCATGCTTCAAATTTGTTACACAACTTTAACCATACGTGCATGCTACGGGACTTGCTAACTTCAACACAAGTATTTCTCAAATTCACAACTACTCAACTAGCACGACTATGATATTATCACCTCCATATCTCAAAACAATTATCAAGCATCAAACTTATCTTAGTATTCAACCCACTAAAAAGAAAGTTTCACATATCTTGAATACCAAGTATATTAACATTAAGCAAATTACCATGCTATTAACGACTCTCAAAATAATCTAAGTGAAGCATGAGAGATCAAGTTTCTTTAAAACAAACCACCACCGTGCTCTAAAAGATCTAAGTGAAGCACTAGAGCAAAAATTATCACGCTCAAAAAGATATAAGTGAAGCACATAGAGCAAACTATCAAGCTCAAAAGATATAAGTGAAGCACATAGAGTATTCTAACAAATTTCAATTCATACATGGCTCTCTCAAAAGGTGTGTACAGCAAGGATGATTGTGGTAGACTAACAAGCAAAGACACAAATAATACAAGACGCTCCAAGCAAAACACATATCATGTGGTGAATAAAAATATAGCTCCAAGTAAATTACCGATGGAAGTGGACGAAAGAGGGGATGCCTTCCGGGGCATCCCCAAGCTTTGACTTTTTGGTGTCCTTGGATTATCTTGGGTGTGCCATGGGCATCCCCAAGCTTAGGCTCTTGACACTCCTTGTTCCATCATCCATCAAAAGAATTCACCCAAAACTTGAAAACTTCACAACACAAAGCTCAATAGAAATCTCGTGAGCTCCGTTAGAGAAAGAAAACAAAAGACTACTTTAAGGTACTGTAGTGAACTTGTTCTTTATTTGTATTGATGTTAAACCTACTGTATTATAACTTCTCTATGGTTTATAAACTATTTTACTAGCCATAGATTCATCAAAATAAGCAAACAACACACGCAAAACAGAATCTGTCAAAAACAGAACAGTCTATAGTAATCTGTTACTAACGCAAACTTATGGAACCCAAAAAATTCTACCAAAATTAGAAGACCTGGGCAATTTGTTTATTGATCAGCAGAAATTGGAATCACTATTTTATCACGTTCTGGTGATTTTTGACAATTCGGGCACTGAGCGCAAGGATTCTGGAAATTACAGCAAGATCAAATAACTATCTTCCAAGAAGATCTAATAGGTTTAACTTGGCACAAACACTAATTAAAAGATAAAACCACATCTGAACAGAAGCTAGATGGATTATTTATTACTAAACATAACCAAAAAGTAAGAAACTAAAATAAAATTGGGTTGCCTCCCAACAAGCGCTATCGTTTAACGCCCCTAGCTAGGCATGATGATTTCAATGATGCTCACATAAAAGATAAGAATTGAAACATAAAGAGAGCATCATGAAGAATATGACTAGCACATTTAAGTCTAACCCACTTCCTATGCATAGGGATTTTATGAACAAACAACTTATGGGAACAAGAATCATCTTGCATAGGAAGGTAAAACAAGCATAACTTCAAAACTTTAAACACATAGAGAGGAAACTTGATATTATTGCAATTCCTACAAGCATATGTTCCTCCCTCATAATAATTTTCAGTAGCATCATGAATGAATTCATCAATATAACCAGCACCTAAAGCATTCTTTTCATGATCTACTTGCATAGAAATTTTATTACTCTCCACATAAGCAAAATTCTTCTCATTCGGAATAGTAGTGGGAGCAAACTCAACAAAATAACTATCATATGATTGAGAATTAAGATCAAGATGACAAGTTTCATGGTTATCATTATTCTTTAAAGCATACGTGTCATCACAATAATCATCATAGATAGGAGGCATGCTTTCATCATAGTAAATTTGCTCATCAAAGCTTGGGGGACAAAAAATATCATCTTCATCGAACATAGCTTCCCCAAGCTTGTGGCTTTGCATATCATTAGCATCATGGATATTCAAAGAATTCATACTAACAACATTGAAATCATGCTCATCATTCACATATTTTATGCCAAGAATTCTATGTAATTCTTCTTCTAGCACTTTGGCACAATTTTCTTTTCCATCATACTCACGAAAGATATTAAAAAGGTGAAGCGTATGAGACAAACTCAATTCCATTTTTTTGTAATTTTCTTTTATAAACTAAACTAGTGATAAAACAAGAAACTAAAAGATTCAATTGCAAGATCTAAATACATACCTTCACTTACCTAGCCTCCCCGGCAACGGCGCCAGAAAAGAGCTTGATGTCTACTACATAACCTTCTTCTTGTAGACGTTGTTGGGCCTCCAAGTGCAGAGGTTTGTAGGACAGTAGCAAATTTCCCTCAAGTGGATGACCTAAGGTTTATCAATCCATAGGAGGCGTAGGATGAAGATGGTCTCTCTCAAGCAACCCTGCAACCAAATAACAAAGAGTCTCTTGTGTCCCCAACACACCCAATACAATGGTAAATTGTATAGGTGCACTAGTTCGGCGAAGAGATGGTGATACAAGTGCAATATGGATGGTAGATAAAGGTATTTGTAATCTGAAAATATAAAAACAGCAAGGTAACTAATGATAAAAGTGAGCGTAAACGGTATTGCAATGATAGGAAATAAGGCCCAGGGTTCATACTTTCACTAGTGTAAGTCCTCTCAACAATACTAACATAATTGGATCATAAAATTCTCCCTCAACATGCAACAAAGAGTCACTCCAAAGTCACTAATAGCGGAGAACGAACGAAGAGATTATGGTAGGGTACGAAACCACCTCAAAGTTATTCTTTCCAATCAATTTGTTGGGCTATTCCTATAAGTGTCACAAACAGCCCTAGAGTTCGTACTAGAATAACACCTTAAGATACAAATCAACCAAAACCCTAATGTCACCTAGATACTTCAATGTCACCTCAAGTATCCGTGGGCATGATTATACGATATGCATCACACAATCTCAATTCATCTATTCAACCAACACAAAGAACCTCAAAGAGTGCCCCAAAGTTTCTACCGGAGAATTACAACGAAAACGTGTGCCAACCCCTATGCATAGGTTCCCAATGTCACGAAACCCGCAAGTTGGTCACCAAAACGTACATCAAGTGGCACGTGGTATCCCATTGTCACCACAGATATCCACGGCAAGACATACATCAAGTGTTCTCAAGTATTTAAAGACTCAATCCGATAAGATTACTTTGAAGGGGAAACTCGATTCATTACAAGAGAGAAGAGGGGGGAAGAAACATCATAGGATCCAAATATAATAGCAAAGCTCGCGATACATCAAGATCGTATCATCTCAAGAACATGAGAGAGAGAGAGAGAGATCAAACACATAGCTACTGGTACATACCCTCAGCCCCGAGAGAGAACTACTCCCTCCTCGTCATGGAGAGCACCGGGATGATGAAGATGGCCACCGGAGAAGGATTGCCCCCTCCGGCAGGGTGCCGGAACGGGTCTAGATTGAGTTTCGGTGGCTACGAAGGCTTCTGGCGACGGAACTCCCGATCTATGTTGCTCCCAGATGTTTTTAGGGTATATGGAGATATATAGGCGGAAGGAGCACGTCGGTAGAGCTCCGAGGGGCCCACGAGGCAGGGGTCGCGCCCTCCACCCTCGTGACCTCCCCGGAAACTTCTTGGAGTAGGGTCCAAGTCTCCTGGATCACGTTCGGTGAGAAGATCACGTTCCCGAAGGTTTCATTCCGTTTGGACTCCGTTTGATATTCTGTTTCCTCGAAATACTGAAATAGGCAAAAAAACAGCAATTCTGGGCTGGGCCTCCGATTAATAGGTTAGTCCCAAAAATAATATAAAAGTGGAAAATAAAGCCCAATATAGTCCAAAACAGTAGATAAAGTAGCATGGAGCAATCAAAAATTATAGATACGTTGGAGACGTATCACATACCGATAGGCAAAGGGAATTGCATACGGGATTGATTGAATCCTTGACATCATGGTTCATCCGATGAGATCATCGTGGAGCATGTAGGAGCCAACATGGGTATCCAGATACCGCTGTTGGTTATTGGCCGAAGAGATGTCTCGGTCATGTCTACATGGTTCTCGAACTCGTAGGGTCTACACACTTAAGGTTCGGTGACGCTAGAGTTGTTATGGAAAAAAGTATGTGGTTACCGAAGGTTGTTCGGAGTCCCGGATGAGATACCGGACATGACGAGGAGTTCCGGAATGGTTCGGAGGTGAAGATCGATATATTGGACGAAGGATATTGGAGTCTAGAATTGTTCTGGGGGTACCGGGTGATGACCAGCGTATCCGAAAGGGGTTTCGGAGGCCCCGACAAGGGTTGGGGGCCTTATGGGCCAAGGGGAGGGGGCACATCAGCCCACTAAGGGGCTGAGCGCCCCTCCCACCCCATCTCACGTAACCTGGAGAGGTAGGGGCGCCTCCCCTAGGGCCGCCACCCCTCCCGGCTTGGGGGGAGGGCAAGTTTCCTAGGGGTGGGGGCGCCCAAACCCATCTAGGGTTTCCCCTATGGCCGCTGCCCCTCCCCTAGGAACCCTAGGGCGCCTTCTCCAGTCCCTTCCCCCTATATATAGTGAGGGAGAGAGAGGGCAGCCACACACCCTTCCCCTGGCGCAGCCCCTTCCCCTCTCCTACACCTCCTCCTCCTCCGTAGCGCTTGGCGAAGCCCTACTGGAGAACCACGAGCTCCATCACCACCACGTCGTCGTGCTGTCGGAGTTCTCCCTCAACTTCTACTCTCCCCTTGCTGGATCAAGAAGGAGGATACGTCCCCGGGCTGTACATGTGTTGAACGTAGAGGCGCTGTTGTTTGGCGCTTAGATCGGAATCGACCGCGATCTGAATCACTGCATGTACGACTCCACCAACCGCGTTCTTGCAACGCTTCCTCTTAGCGATCTTCAAGGGTATGAAGATGCACTCCCTCTCTCTCATTTCTAGCATATCCTAGATTGATCTTGGTGACACGTAGGATTTTTTGGATTATGGCTATGTCCCCCAACAGTGGCATCATGAGCTAGGTCTATGCGTAGATTCTACGCACGAGTAGAACACAAAGTAGTTGTGGGCCATGATTTGGTCAATTTGCTTACCGTTACTAGTATTATCTTGATTCGGCGGCATTGTGGGATGAAGTGGCCCAGACCGACCTTACACGTACACTTACGTGAGACTGGTTCCACCGAGTGACATGCAATTGATGCATAAGGTGGCTAGCGGGTGTCTGTCTCTCCCTCTTTAGTCAGATCGGATTTGATGAAAAGGGTCCTTATGAAGGGTAAATAGCAATTGGCATATCATCGTTGTGGTTTTGCGTAGGTAAGAAACGTTCTTGCTAGAAACCCATAGCAGCCACGTAAAACATGCAACAACAATTAGAGGATGTCTAACTTGTTTTTGCAGGGTATGCTATGTGATGTGATATGGCCAAAAGGATGTGATGAATGATATATGTGATGTATGAGATTGATCACGTTCTTGTAATAGGAATCACGACTTGCATGTCGATGAGTATGACAACCGACAGGAGTCATAGGAGTTGTCTTAATTTATTTATGACCTGCGTGTCATTGAAAACGCCATGTATTTACTTTACTTTATTGCTAACCGTTAGCCATAGTAGTAGAAGTAATAGTTGGCGAGGCAACTTCATGAAGACACGATGATGGATATCATGGTGTCATGCCGGTGACGATGGTGTTCATGCCGCGCCTCAAAGATGGAGATCAAAGGCGCAAGATGATATTGGCCATATTATGTCACTTTATGATTTGCATGTGATGTTTGTCATGTTTACATCTTATTTGCTTAGAACGACGGTAGCATAAATAAGATGATCCCTCACTAAAATTTCAAGAAAGTGTTCCCCCTAACTGTGCACCATTGTGAAGGCTCGTTGTTTCAAAGCACCACGTGATGATCGGGTGTGATAGATTCTAACGTTCGAATACAACGGGTGTAAGCCAGATTTACACGTGCAAAACAATTAGGTTGACTTGACGAGCCTAGCATGTACATACATGGCCTCGGAACACGAGAGACCGAAAGGTCGAACATGAGTCATATAGTAGATACGATCAACATGGAGATGTTCACCGTTGATGACTAGTCCGTCTCACGTGATGATCGGACACGGCCTAGTCGATTCGGATCATGTATCACTTATATGACTAGAGGGATGTCTATCTGAGTGGGAGTTCATTGAATAATTTGATTAGATGAACTTAATTATCATGAACATAGTCTAAATTGTCTTTGCAAATTATGTTGTGGATTAATAGCTCACGCTTTAGCTCTTTGTTTTAATATGTTCCTAGAGAAAGACTAAGTTGAAAGATATTGTAAGCAATTGTGCAGACTAGGGCCGTAGTCTGAGGATTTTCCTCACTGCTACACAAGAGGCTTATGTCCTTGATGCACCGCTCGGTGTGCCAACCCCTCTGGCGTCGTCTGTGGATGTTGTGAACATCTGGTAGACACGTTCTGATGACTACCTGATAGTTTAGTGCGCCATGCTTTACGGCTTAGAGTCGGGGCTCCAAAAGCGTTTTGAACGCCATAGAACATATGAGATGTTTGAAGAGCTGAAATTGGTATTTCAGGCTCATGCCCGTGTTGAGAGGTTGAGACCTCTGACAAGACCTTTGCCTACAAGATGGAGGAGAATAGCTCAGCCAGTGAGCATGTGCTCAGAATGTCTGGGTACTTCAATCACTTGAATCAAGTGGGAGTTAATCTTCCAGATAAGAGAGTGATTGACAAAAGTTCTCCAGTCGCTATCACCAAGCTACTAGAGTTTCGTGATGAACTATAACATGCAAGGGAAGATAATCCCGGAGCTGTTTGTCGTGCTTAAGGCCATAAAGGTAGAAATCAAGAAGGAGCATCAAGTGTTGATGGTTAACAAGAGCACTGGTTTCAAAGAAGGGCAATGGCAAGAAGGGAAACTTCTTGAATGGCAAACCAGTTGCCGCTCCAGTCAAGAAACCCAAGAACCCAAACCCGAGACAAAGTGCTTCTATTAGGGGAACGGTCACTGGTAGCAGAACTGCCTCAAATATTTGGTAGATAAGAAGGCTGTCAACTTCAACAAAAGTATATTTGATATATGTGTGTGTACCTTACTAGTACTCCTAGTAGCATCTGGGTATTAGATACCAGTTCAGTTGCTAACATTGGTAACTCGAAACAAAAGCTACGAAATTAATGGAGACTAACTAAGGGCGAGGTGACGATGTGTGTTGGAAGTGTTTCCAAGGTTGATGTGATCACCATCACACGCTCCCTCTACCTTCGGGATTAGTGTTGAACCTAGATAAATGTTGTTTGCATTGGTGTCTGCGTTGAGAATGAACATGATTAGATCATGTTTATTGCAATACGGTTATTCATTTAAGTCAGAGAATAATGGTTATTCTGTTTACATGAATAATACCTTCTATGGTCATGCACCCAATGTGAATGGTTTATTGAATCCCGGTCATAGTTATACACATGTTCATAACATTGATGCCAAAAGATGTAGAGTTGATAATGATAGTACCATTTTCATGTGGCATTGCCGCTTAGGTCATATTGGTGTAAAGCGCATGAAAGAACCTCCATGCTAATGGACTTTTGAAGTCACTTGATTTTGAATCACTTGACACATGCGAACCATGCCTCTTTGGCAAGATGACTAAAACCCCGTTCTTTGGAACAATGGAACGGGCAAGTGACTTGTTGGAAATCATACATGTTGATGTGTGTGGTCCGATGAGTGTTGACGCGTGCAGTGGATATCGTTATTTTCTCATCTTCACCGGTGAATTGAGTAGATATGGGTATATTTACTTAATGAAGCATAAGTCTGAAACGTTTGAAAAGTTCAAGCAATTTCATAGTGAAGTTGAGAATCATCTTAACAAGAAGATCAAGTTCCTTCGATCTGATCAAAGGGAAAGTATCTGAGTTATGAGTTTGGCAGTCACTAAAGACAAGGTGGAATCGTTTCACAGTTGGCGATGCCTGGAACACCATAGCGTGAGGGTGTGCCCGAACATCGTAATCGAACCTTATTGGATATGGTGTATGATGTCTCTTACCAATCTACCACTATTTTTTGGGGGGTTATGCATTAAAGACAATTACATTCACTTTAAATAGGGCACCATCTAAGTCCGTGGAGACGACAGCGTATGAACTATGGTTTGGAAAGAAACCAAAGTTGTTGTTTCTTAAGGTTTGGGGCTACGATGCTTATGTCGATAGGCTTCGGTCAAAAAAGCTCGAACCCAAAGCGGAAAATTGTGTCTTCATAGAATACCCAAACAAGACAATTGGGTATACCTTCTATCTCAGATCCGAGGGCAAAGTGTTTGTCGCTATAAAAAGGTCCTTTCTCGAGAAAGAGTTTCTCTTGAAAGAATTGAGTGGGAGGAAGATAGAACTTGATGAGGTTGTTGAACCTTTACTTCAACCAGAGAGTAGCGCAGCATTGAAAGATGTTTCTGTGGCACCTATCTCGGTTGAAGAGAAAGCTAATGATGACGATCATGAAGCATCAGATCAAATTACTATCGAGCCTCGTAGGTCGACAAGGGTGTGTACAACTTCTCAGTGGCAACCCTATCTTAAAGGTCATGTTGTTGGACAACGATGAACCTATGAGCTATGAAGAAGCGATGGTGGGCCCGGATTCCAACAAATGGCTAGAAGCCATGAAATCCGAGATAGGATCCATGTATGAGAACAAGGTTTGGACTTTGGTGGACTTTCCTGATGAACGGCAACCCATTGAGAATAAATGGATCTTTAAGAAGAAGACAGACGCTGATGGTAATGTCACCATTTATGAAGCTCTACTTGTCTTAAAGAAGTTTCTGACAAGTTCAAGTAGTTGACTATGATGAGACTTTCTCAATCATAGCGATGCTAAAGTCTGTTAGAATTATGTTAGCAGTTGCTGCATTTTCATTTACGAAATCTGGCAGATGGATGTCAAAACAAAGTTTCCTTGACGGTTTCCATGAGGAAAGGTTGTATGTGTACAACCAAAAGGTTTTGTCGATCCTAAGGATGCTAAAAGGTATGCAAACTCCAGCGATCCTCCTATGGATTGGAGCAAGCATCTCAGAGTTGGAACATAGGCTTTGATGAGGTGATCAAAGCTTTTGGGTTTATACAAAGTTTGCAAGAAACTTGTATTTGCAAGAAAGTGAGTGGGAGCACTACAACATTTCTGATAGGTATATATGGATGACATATTGTTGATCGGAAATGATGTAGAATTTCTAGAAAGCATAAAGGGTTGTTTGAATGGAGTTTTTCAAAGGAAGACATGTGTAAAACTGCTTACATGTTGGGTATCAAGATCTATAGAGATAGATCAAGACGCCTGATAAGACTTTCACAGAGCACATACCTTGAAATGATCTTGAAAGAGTTCAAGATGGATCAGTCAAATAAGGAGTTCTTGCATGAGTTGTGAGGTGTGAAGTTAAGACTTGAAGCTCGACCACGGTAGAAGAAAGAGAAAGGACGAAAGTCGTCCCCTATGCCTTAGCCATAGGCTCTATACAATATGCCATGTTGTATACCGCGATGTGCCTTGCCACGTGTCTGGCAAGGCGTACAAGACTGATCCAGGAGTGGATCATTGGACAACGGTCAAAATTGTCCTTAGGAACAAGGAAATGTTTCTCGGTTATGGAGGTGATAAAGAGTTCGGCGTAAAGGGTTACGTCGATGCAAGCTTTAACACCTATCCGGATGACTCTGAGTAGCAAACCGGATACGTATAGTGGAGCAACCATTTGGAATAGCTCCAAGTGAAGCATAGTAGCAACATCTACAATATGAAATCGAGATTTGCGAAGAACACACAGATCTGAATGTTGCAGACCCATTGACTAAAACCTCTCTCGTAAGCATATAACATGATCAAACCCTAGAACTCATTGAGTGTTGATCACATGGTGATGTGAACTAGATTATTGACTCTAGTAAACTCTTTGGGTATTAGTCACATGGCGATGTGAACTATGAGTGTTAATCATATGGCGATGTGAACTAGATTATTGACTCTAGTGCAAGTGGGAGACTGTTGGAAATATGCCCTAGAGGCAATAATAAAATGGTTATTATTATATTTCCTTGTTCATGATAATTGTCTATTATTCATGCTATAATTGTGTTATCCGGAAATTGTAATACATGTGTGAATACATAGACCACAACATGTCCCTAGTGAGCCTCTAGTTGAGTAGCTCGTTGATCAATAGATGGTTACTGTTTCCTGACCATGGACATTGGATGTCATTGATAACAGGATCACATCATTAGGAGAATGATGTGATGGACAAGACCCAATCCTAAGCATAACACAAGATCGTGTAGTTCGTCTGCTAAAGCTTTTCTAATGTCAAGTATCTTTTCCTTAGACCATGAGATAGTGCAACTCCCGGATACTATAGGAATGCTTTGGGTGTGCCAAATGTCACAACGTAACTGGGTGGCTATAAAGGCACACTACGGGTATCTCCGAAAGTGTTTGTTGAGTCGGCACGAATCGAGACTGGGATTTGTCACTCCGTGTGACGGAGAGGTATATCTGGGTCCACTTGGTAAGACATCATCATAATGAGCTCAATGTGACCAAGGAGTTGATCACGGGATGATGTGTTATGGAACGAGTAAAGAGACTTGCCGGTAACGAGATTGAAGGAGGTATGGGGATACCGGCGATCGAATCTCGGGCAAGTAACATACCGATAGGCAAAGGGAATTGCATATGGGATTGATTGAATCCTTGACATCGTGGTTCATCCGATGAGGTCATCGTGGAACATGTAGGAGCCAACATGGGTATCTAGATCCCGCTGTTGGTTATTGGCCAGAGAGATGTCTCGGTCATGTCTACATGGTTCCTGAACCCGTAGGGTCTACACACTTAAGGTTCGGTGACGCTAGAGTTGTTATGGGAAACAGTATGTGGTTACCGAAGGTTGTTCGGAGTCCCGGATCAGATCCCGGACATGACAAGGAGTTCCGGAATGGTCCGGAGGAGAAGATCGATATATTGGACAAAGGGTATTGGAGTCCGGAATTGTTCCGGGGGTACCGGGTGACGACCAACATATCCGAAAGGGGTTTCGGAGGCCCCGGCAAGCGTTGGGGGGCCTTATGGGCCAAGGGGAGGGGGCACATCAGCCCACTAAGGGGCTGAGCCCCCCTCCCATCCCATCTCACGTAACCTGGAGAGGTGGGGGCGCCTCCCCTAGGGCAGCCACCCCTCCTGGCTTGGGGGGCAAGTTTCCTAGGGGTGGGGGCGCCCAAACCCATCTAGGGTTTCCCCTGTGACCGCCGCCCCTCCCCTAGGGAACCCTAGGGCACCTCCTCCACCCCCTTCCCCCTATATATAGTGAGGGAGAGAGAGGTCAGCCACACACCCTTCCCCTGGCGCAGCCCCATCCCCTCTCCTACACCTCCTCCTCCTCCGTAGCGCTTGGCGAAGCCCTGCCGGAGAACCACGAGCTCCATCACCACCACGCCGTCGTGCTATCGGAGTTCTCCCTCAACTTCTCCTCTCCCCTTGCTGGATCAAGAAGGAGGAGACGTCCCCGGGCTGTACATGTGTTGAATGCGGAGGCGCTGTTGTTCGGTGCTTAGATCGGAATCGACCGCGATCTGAATCGCTGCGTGTACGACTCCAGCAACCGCGTTCTTGCAATGCTTCCGCTTAGCGATCTTCAAGGGTATGAAGATGCACTCCCTCTCTCTCGTTGCTAGCTTCTCCTAGATTGATCTTGGTGACACGTAGGAAATTTTTTGAATTATGGCTACGTTCCCCAACACCATGACGTTCATGTTGGGGAACATAGCATAAATTCAAAATTTTCCTACGTGTCACCAAGATCTATCTATGGAGTCCTATAGAAACGAGGGACGAGTGGATCTACATACCCTTGTAGATCGCGCGCGGAAGCGTTCAAGAGAACGGGGTTGATGGAGTCGTACTCGTCGTGATCCAAATCACCGATGATCCTAGCGCCGAACGGACGGCACCTCCGCGTTCAACACACGTATGGAGCAGCGACGTCTCCTCCTTCTTGATCCAGCAAGGGGGAAGGAGAGGTTGATGGAGATCCAGCAGCACGACGGCGTGGTGGTGGAAGTAGCGGGATTCCAACAGGGCTTCGCCAAGCGCTGCGGGAGGAGGGAGATGTGTCATGGGAGGGAGAGGGAGGCGCCAGGGCTTAGGGTAGGTTGCCCTCCCTTTCCCCCACTATATATAGGGCCAAGGGAGAGGGGGGGGGGCGCAGCCTTTGGCCCTTCCTCCAAGGAAGGGTGCGGCCAGGGAGGAGTCCCTCCTCCCCAAGGCACCTCGGAGGTGCCTTCCCCCTTTAGGACTCTTCCTTTTCCTCTTCTCTTGGCGCATGGGCCTCTTGGGGCTGGTGCCCTTGGCCCATATAGGCCAAGGCGCACCCCCTACAGCCCATGTGGCCCCCAGGGCAGGTGGCCCCACCCGGTGGACCCCCGGGACCCTTCCGGTGGTCCCGGTACAATACCGGTGACCCCGAAACTTGTCCCGATGGCCGAAATAGCACTTCCTATATATAATTCTTTACCTCCGGACCATTCCGGAAACTCCTCGTGACGTCCGGGATCTCATCCGGGACTCCGAACAACTTTCGGGTTACCGCATACTAATATCTCTATAACCCTAGCGTCACCGAACCTTAAGTGTGTAGACCCTACGGGTTCGGGAGACATGCAGACATGACCGAGAACTTCTCCGGTCAATAACCACAGCGGTGGACCGACTCTCCGGTCAATAACCAACAGCGATCTGGATACCCATGTTGGCTCCCACATGTTCCACGATGATCTCATCGGATGAACCACGATGTCAAGGACTTAATCAATCCCGTATACAATTCCCTTGTCTAGCGGTACGATACTTGCCCGAGATTCGATCGTCGGTATCCCGATACCTTGTTCAATCTCTTTACCGGCAAGTCTCTTTACTCGTTCCGTAACACATCATCCCGTGATCAACTCCTTGATCACATTGTGCACATTATGATGATGTCCTACCGAGTGGGCCCAGAGATACCTCTCCGTTTACACGGAGTGACAAATCCCAGTCTCGATTCGTGCCAACCCAACAGACACTTTCGGAGATACCCGTAGTGCACCTTTATAGTCACCTAGTTACGTTGTGACGTTTGGCACACCCAAAGCACTCCTACGGTATCCGGGAGTTGCACAATCTCATGGTCTAAGGAAATGATACTTGACATTAGAAAAGCTTTAGCATACAAACTACATGATCTTGTGCTAGGCTTAGGATTGGGTCTTTGTCCATCACATCATTCTCCTAATGATGTGATCCCGTTATCAATGACATCCAATGTCCATGTTCAGGAAACCGTAACCATCTATTGATCAACGAGCTAGTCAACTAGAGGCTTACTAGGGACATGGTGTTGTCTATGTATCCACACATGTATCTGAGTTTCCTATCAATACAATTCTAGCATGGATAATAAATGATTATCATAAACAAGGAAATATAATAATAACTATTTATTATTGCCTCTAGGGCATATTTCCAACAGTCTCCCACTTGCACTAGATTCAATAATCTAGTTCACATCGTCATGTGATTAACACTCAAGGTCACATCCCCATGTGACTAACTCCCAAAGAGTTTACTAGAGTCAATAATCTAGTTCACATTACCATGTGATTAACACTCAATGAGTTCTGGGTTTGATCATGTTATGCTTGTGCGAGATGTTATAGTCAACGGGTCTGAATCTTTCAGATCCGTATGTACTTCGCAAATCTCTATGTCATCTTGTAGATGCAGCTACTACGCTATATTTGGAGCCATTTCAAATAACTGTTCTACTATACGAATCCAGTTTACTACTCAGAATAATCTGGATTAGTGTCAAAGTTTGCATCGGCGTAACCCTTTACGATGAACTCTTTTCCCACCTCCATAATCGAGAAAATTCCTTAGTCCACTAGTTACTAAGGATAACTTTGACCGCTGTCCTGTGATCCATTCTTAGATCACTCTTGTACCCCTTGACTGACTCATGGCAAGGCACATTTCAGGTGCGGTACACAGCATAGCATACTGTAGAGCCTATGTTTTAAGCATAGGGGACGACCTTCGTCCTTTCTCTCTATTCTGCCGTGGTCGAGCTTTAAGTCTTAACTTCATACCTTACAACTCAGGCAAGAACTCCTTCTTTGACTGATCCATCTTGAACACCTTCAAGATCATGTCAAGGTATGTGCTCATTTGAAAGTACCATTAAGCGTTTTGATCTATCCTTATAGATCTTGATGCTCAATGTTCAAGTAGCTTAATCCAGGCTTTCCATTGAAAAACACTTTCCAAATAACCCTATATGCTTTCCAGAAATTCTACGTCATTTCTGATCAACAATATGTCAACAACATATATTCATCAGAAATTCTATAGTGCTCCCACTCACCTTTTTGGAAATACAAGTTTCTCATAAACTTTGTATACACCCAAAATCTTTGATCATCTCATCAAAGCGTACATTCCAACTCCGAGATGCTTACTCCAGTCCTTAGAAGGATTGCTGGAGCTTTGCATACTTATTAGCATCTTTCAGGATTGACAAAACCTTCCGGTTGTATCACATACAACCTTTCCTCAAGAAAATCGTCGAGGAAACAATGTTTTGACATCCTATCTGCAAGATTTCATAAATAATGAAGTAATCGCTAATATAATTCCAACAGACTCTTAGCATCGCTACGAGTGAGAAAGTCTCATCGTAGTCAACTCCTTGAACTTGTCGGAAAACATCTTAACGACAAGTCGAGCTTTCTTAATGGTGATACTTACCATCATTGTCCGTCTTCCTTTTAAAATCCATATGTACCTAACAGCCTTACGACCATCAAGTAGTTCTCCCAAAGTCTACACTTTGTTTTCATATATGGATCCTCTCTCGGATTATATGGCCTCGAGCCATTTTGGAATCCAGGCCCACCATCGCTTCTCCATAGCTTGTAGGTTCATTGTTGTCTAGCAACATGACTTCCAAGACAGGATTACGTACCACTCTGAAGTAGTACGCATCCTTGTCATCCCACGAGGTTTGGTAGTGACTTGATCTGAAGTTTCATGATCACTATCATAAGCTTCCACTTCAATTGGTGTAGGTGCCACAGGAACAACTCCTGTGCCCTGCCACACACTAGTTGAAGAGACGGTTCAATAACCTCATCAAGTCTCCACCATCCTCCCACTCAATTCTTTCGAGAGAAACTTTTCCTCGAGAAAGGACCCGATTCCAGAAACAATCCCTTATTGCTTTCGGATCTGAGACAGGAGGTATACCCAACTGTTTTGGGTGTCCTATGAAGATGCATTTATCCGCTTTGGGTTCGAGCTTATCAGCCTGAAACTTTTTCAGATAAGCGTCGCAGCCCCAAACTTTTAAGAAATGACAGCTTAGGTTTCCCTAAACCATAGTTCATACGGTGTCATCTCATCAGAATTACGTGGTGCCCTATTTAAAGTGAATGCGGTTGTCTCTAATGCCTAACCCATAAACTATCGTGGTAATTCGATAAGAGACATCATGGTATGCATCATATCCAATAAGGTGCAGTTATGATGTTCGGACACACCATCACACTATGGTGTTCCAGGCTGTATTAGTTGTGAAACAATTTCCACAATGTCTTAATTCTGTGCCAAACTTGTAATTCAGATATTCATCTCTATGATCATATCATAGATATTTTATCCTCTTGTCACGACGATCTTTCAACTTCACCCTGAAATTACTTGAACCTTTCAATAATTCAGACTCGTGATTCATCAAGTAAATGTACTCAACATCTACTCAAATCATCTGTGAAGTAAGAACATAACGATATCCACTACATGCCTCAGCACTCATTGGACTACACACATCAAAATGTATTACTTCCAACAAGTTGCTTTCTAGTTCCATTTTACTGAAAACGAGGCTTTCAGTCATCTTGCCCATGTGGTATGATTTGCATGTCTCAAGTGATTCAAAATCAAGTGAGTCCAAACGGTCCATTTGCATGGAGTTTCTTCATGCATATACACCAATAGACATGGTTCGCATGTCTCAAACTTTTCAAAAATGAGTGAGTCCAAAGATCCATCAACATGGAGCTTCTTCATGCGTTTTATACCAATATGACTCAAATTGCTGTGCCACATTTGTGTGGTACTATCTTATACCTTTGGCATGAAAATGTGTATCACTACGATCGAGATTCAATAAACCATTCATTTTAGGCGTAAGACCATTGAAGGTATTATTCAAATAAACAGAGTAACCATTATTCTCCTTAAATGAATAACCGTATCACGATAGACATAATCCAATCATGTCTATGCTCAACGCAAACACCAAATAACAATTATTTAGGTTTTAATACCAATCTTGATGGTAGAGGGAGCGTGCGATGCTTGATCATATCAACCTTGGAAACACTTCCAACACATATCGTCAGCTCACCTTTTAGCTAGTCTCCGTTTATTCCGTAGCCTTTTGTTTTGAGTTACTAACACTTAGCAACCGAACCGGTATCTAATACCCTGGTGCTACTAGGAGTACTAGTAAAGTACACATCAACACAATGTATATCCAATACACTTCTATCGACCTTGCCAGCCTTCTCATCTACCAAGTATCTAGGGTAATTCTGCTCGAGTGGCTGTTCCCCTTATTACAGAAGCACTTAGTCTCGGGTTTGGGTTCAACTTTGGGTTTCTTCACTAGAGCAGCAGCTGAATTGCCGTTTCATGAAGTATCCCTTCGTGCCCTTGCCCTTCTTGAAACTAGTGGTTTCACCAACCATCAACAATTGATGCTCCTTCTTGATTTCTACTTTCGCGGTGTCAAACATCGCGAATATCTCAAGGATCATTATATATGTCCCTGATATATCATAGTTCATCACGAAGCTCTAGCAGCTTGGTGGTAATGACTTCGGAGAAACATCACTATTTCATCTGGAAGATCAACTCCCACTCGATTCAAGCGATTGTTGTACTCAGACAATCTGAGCATAAGCTCAACAATTGAGCTTTTCTCCTTAGTTTGTAGGCTAAGAAAATCGTCGGAGGTCTTATACCTCTTGACGTGCGCACGAGCCTGAAATCCCAATTTCAGCCCTCGAAACATCTCATATGTTTCGCGACGTTTTAACACGTCTTCGGTGCCTCAACTCTAAACCGTTAACTGAACTATCACGTAGTTATCAAAATGTGTATGTCAGATGTTCGCAACATCCACAGACATCGTTCGAGGTTCAGCACACTGAGCGGTGCATTAAGGACATAAGCCTTCTATGAAGCAATGAGGACAACCCTCAGTTTACGGACCTAGTCCGCATAATTGCTACTATCAACTTTCAACTAAAATTTCTCTAGGAACATATCTAAACAGTAGAACTAAAGCGCGAGCTACGACATAATTTGCGAAGACCTTTTGACTATGTTCAGGATAATTAAGTTCATCTTATGAACTCCCACTCAGATAGACATCCCTCTAGTCATCTAAGTGATTACATGATCCGAGTCAACTAGGCCGTGTCCGATCATCACGTGAGACGGACTAGTCATCATCGGTGAACATCTTCATGTTGATCGTATCTACCATACGACTCATGCTCGACCTTTCGGTCTCTTGTGTTCCGAGGCCATGTCTGTACATGCTAGGCTCGTCAAGTCAACCTAAGTGTTTCGCGTGTGTAAATCTGTCTTACACCCATTGTATGTGAACGTTAGAATCTATCACACCCGATCATCACGTGGTGCTTAGAAACAACGAACTGTCGCAACGGTGCACAGTTAGGGGGAACACCTTCTTGAAATTATTATGAGGGATCATCTTATTTACTACCATCGTTCTAAGTAAACAAGATGTATAAACATGATAAACATCACATGCAATCAAATAGTGACATGATATGGCCATCATCACTTTGCTCCTTTTGATCTCCATCTTCGGGGCTCCATGATCATCATCGTCACCGGCATGACACCATGATCTCCATCATCATGATCTCCATCATCGTGTCTTCATGAAGTTGTCTCGTCAACTATTACTTCTACTACTACAGCTAACGGTTAGCAATAAAGTAAAGTAATTACATGACGTTTATGTTGACACGCAGGTCATAAATAAATTAAGACAACTCCTATGGCTCCTGCCGGTTGTCATACTCATCGACATGCAAGTCGTGATTCCTATTACAAGAACATGATCAATCTCATACATCACATATATCATTCATCACATCCTTTTGGCCATATCACATCACATAGCATACCCTGCAAAAACAAGTTAGACGTCCTCTAATTGTTGTTTGCATGTTTTACGTGGCTGCTATGGGTTTCTAGCAAGAACGTTTCTTACCTACGCAAAACCACAACGTGATATGCCAATTGCTATTTACCCTTCATAAGGACCCTTTTCATCGAATCCGATCCGACTAAAGTGGGAGAGACAGACACCCGCCAGCCACCTTATGCAACTAGTGCATGTCAGTCGGTGGAACCGGTCTCACGTAAGCGTACGTGTAAGGTTGGTCCGGGCCGCTTCATCCCACGATGCCGCCGAATCAAGATAAGACTAGTAATGGCAAGCATATTGAACAAAATCAACTCCCACAACTACTTTGTGTTCTACTCGTGCATAGAAACTACGCATAGACCTAGCTCATGATGCCACTGTTGGGGAACGTAGCATAAATTCAAAATTTTCCTACGTGTCACCAAGATCTATCTATGGAGTCATCTAGCAACGAGGGAGGAGTGGATCTACATACCCTTGTAGATCGTGCGCGGAAGCATTCAAGAGAACGGGGTTGATGGAGTCGTACTCGTCGTGATCCAAATCACCGATGATCCTAGCGCCGAACGGACGGCACCTCCGCGTTCAAGACACGTACGGAGCAGCGACGTCTCCTCCTTCTTGATCCAGCAAGGGGGAAGGAGAGGTTGATGGAGATCTAGCAGCACGACGTCGTGGTGGTGGAAGTAGCGGGATTCCAACAGGGCTTCGCCAAGCGCTGCGGGAGGAGGGAGATGTGTCATGGGAGGGAGAGGGAGGCGCCAGGGCTTAGGGTAGGTTGCCCTCCCTTTCCCCCACTATATATAGGGCCAAGGGAGAGGGGGGGCAGCCTTTGGCCCTTCCTCCAAGGAAGGGTGCGGCCAGGGAGGAGTCCCTCCTCCCCAAGGCACCTCGGAGGTGTCTTCCCCCTTTAGGACTCTTCCTTTTCCTCTTCTCTTGGCGCATGGGCCTCTTGGGGCTGGTGCCCTTGGCCCATATAGGCCAAGGCGCACCCCCTACAGCCCATGTGGCCCCCAGGGCAGGTGGCCCCACCCGGTGGACCCCCGGGACCCTTCCGGTGGTCCCAGTACAATACCGGTGACCCCGAAACTTGTCCCGATGGCCGAAATAGCACTTCCTATATATAATTCTTTACCTCCGGACCATTCCGGAACTCCTCGTGACGTCCGGGATCTCATCCGGGACTCTAAACAACATTCGGGTTACCGCATACTAATATCTCTATAACCCTAGCGTCACCGAACCTTAAGTGTGTAGACCCTACGGGTTCGGGAGACATGCAGACATGACCGAGATGACTGTCAATAACCAACAGCGGGATCTGGATACCCATGTTGGCTCCCACATGTTCCACGATGATCTCATCGGATGAACCACGATGTCAAGGACTTAATCAATCCCGTATACAATTCCCTTTGTCTAGCGGTACGATACTTGCCCGAGATTCGATCGTCGGTATCCCGATACCTTGTTCAATCTCGTTACCGGCAAGTCTCTTTACTCGTTCCGTAACACATCATCCCGTGATCAACTCCTTGATCACATTGTGCACATTATGATGATGTCCTACCGAGTGGGCCCAGAGATACCTCTCCGTTTACACGGAGTGACAAATCCCAGTCTCGATTCGTTTCATGCCAACCCAACAGACACTTTCGGAGATACCTGTAGTGTACCTTTATAGCAGTTACGTTGTGACGTTTGGCACACCCAAAGCACTCCTACGGTATCCGGGAGTTGCACAATCTCATGGTCTAAGGAAATGATACTTGACATTAGAAAAGCTTTAGCATACGAACTACATGATCTTGTGCTAGGCTTAGGATTGGGTCTTTGTCCATCACATCATTCTCCTAATGATGTGATCCCGTTATCAATGACATCCAATGTCCATGGTCAGGAAACCGTAACCATCTATTGATCAACGAGCTAGTCAACTAGAGGCTTACTAGGGACATGGTGTTGTCTATGTATCCACACATGTATCTGAGTTTCCTATCAATACAATTCTAGCATGGATAATAAACGATTATCATGAACAAGGAAATATAATAATAACTATTTATTATTGCCTCTAGGGCATATTTCCAATAGTTCAAAACGTCGTTGAAGTCCCGGTTCTAAGTCGTAAAGCATGACACACTGAACTATCGAGTAGTCATCAGCTTTGCTCTGCCAGGTGTTCACAACATCTGGCGTTGCTCTTGCAGCGAGTTTGTCACCTAGCGGTGCTTCCAGGACGTAATTCTTCTGTGCAGCAATGACGATAATACTCAAGTTACGGACCCAGTCCGTGTAATTGCTACCATCATCTTTCAACTTAGCTTTCTCTAGGAACGCATTAAAATTCAACGGAACAACAACACGGGCCATCTATCTACAACAACGTAGACATGCAAAATACTATTAGGTACTAAGTTCATGATAAATTAAAGTTCAATTAATCAAATTACTTAAGAACTCCCACTTAGATAGGCATCCCTCTAATCATCTAAGTGATCACTTGATCCATATCAACTAAACCATGTCCAATCATCACGTGAGATGGAGTAGTTTTCAATGGTGAACATCACTATGTTGATCATATCTACTATATGATTCACGCTCGATCTTTCGGTCTCAGTGTTTCGACGCCATATCTGCATATGCTAGGCTCGTCAAGTTTAACCCGAGCATTCTGCATGTGCAAAACTGGCTTGCACCCGCTGTATGTGAACGTAGAGCTTATCACACCTGATCATCACGTGGTGTCTCGGCACGACGAACTGTAGCAACGGTGCATACTCAGGGAGAACACTTTTACCTTGAAATTTAGTGAGAGATCATCTTATAATGCTACCGCTAAACTAAGCAAAATAAGATGCATAAAGGATAAACATCACATGCAATCAATATAAGTGATATGATATGGCCATCATCATCTTGTGCCTTTGATCTCCATCTCCAAAGCACCATCAATGATCGCCATCATCACCGGCTTGACACTTTGATCTCCATCGAAGCATCGTTGTCGTCTTGCCAACTATTGCTTCTACGACTATCGCTACCGCTCAGTGATAAGGTAAATCAATTACATGGTGATTGCATTTCATACAATAAAGTGACAACCATATGGCTCCTGTCAATTGCCGATAACTCCGTTACAAAACATGATCATCTCATACAATAAAATTTAGCATCATGTCTTGACCATATCACATCACAACATGCCCTGCAAAAACAAGTTTGACGTCCTCTACTTTGTTGTTGCAAGTTTTACGTGGCTGCTACGGGCTGAGCAAGAACTGTTCTTACCTACGCATCAAAAACCACAATGCGGTATAGTGATTGCTTTTTGATCTTTAGAAAGAACCCTATTCATTGAATCCGATTCAACTAAAGTTGAAGAAACTGACACCCACCAGCCACCTGTGTGCGAAGCACGTTGGTAGAACCAGTCTCGCGTAAACGTACACGTAATGTCGGTTTGAGCCGCTTCATCCAGCAATACCGTTGAATCAAGAATCAACTAGGGACGGCAAGCAATATGTATATACCCACGCCCACAACTCCTTTGTGTTCTACTGTGCATATAACATCTATGCAAAGACCTGGCTCGGATGCCATTGTTGGGGAACGCAGTAATTTCAAAAAAACTCCTACGCACACGCAAGATCCATCTAGGTGATGCATAGCAATGAGAGGGGAAGAGTGTTGTCCACGTACCCTCGTAGACCGTAAGCGGAAGCGTTATGACAACGTGGTTGTTGTAGTCGAACGTCTTCACGATCCGACCGATCCTAGCACCGAAGATACAGTACCTCCGTGATCTGCACACGTTCAGCTCGGTGACATCCCGCGAACTCTAGATCCAGCTGAGTGTCAAGGGAGAGTTTCGTAAGCATGACGGCGTGATGATGATGATGATGAAGCTACCGGCGCAGGGCTTTCCCTAAGCACTGCAACGATATGGCCGAGGTGGAAATCTGTGGAGGGGGGCACCGCACACGGCTAAGAGATCAACTTGTGTGTCTATGGGGTGCCCCCTGCCCCGTATATAAAGGAGTGGAGGAGGGGAGGGCCGGCCCTCTCTATGGCGTGCCCTAGGGGGAGTCCTACTCCCACCGGGAGTAGGATTCCCCCCTTTCCCTAGTAGGAGTAGGAGAGAAGGAAGGGGGAGAGAGAAGAAAGGAAAGGGGGCCGGCCCCCCACCCAATTCGGATTGGGCTAGGGGGGCGCGCCCTCCACATTTCCCTTCCTCTCCTCTTTTCCACTAAGGCCCATACACTCCCCGGGAGGTTCCGGTAACCTCCCGGTACTCCGGTAAATGCCCGAACTCATCTGGAACCATTCCGATGTCCAAACATAGGCTTCCAATATATCGATCTTTATGTCTCGACCATTCTGAGACTCCTCGCCATGTTCGTGATCATATCCGGGACTCCGAACTACCTTCGGTACATCAAAACACATAAACTCATAATACCGATCGTCACCGAACGTTAAGCGTGCGGACCCTACAGGTTCGAGAACTATGTAGACATGAATGAGACTCATCTCCGGTCAATAACCAATAGTGGAACCTGGATGCTCATATTGGTTCCTACATATTCTACGAAGATCTTTATCGGTCAAACCGCATAACAACATATGTTGTTCCCTTTGTCACCGGTGTGTTACTTGCCCGAGATTCGATCGCCGGTATCTCAATACCTAGTTCAATCTTGTTACCGGCAAGTCTTTTTACTCGTTCCGTAATGCAACATCCCGTAACTAACTCATTAGTCACATTGCTTGCAAGGCTTATAGTGATGTGTATTACCGAGAGGGCCCAGAGATACCTCTCCGATACACGGAGTGACAAATCCTAATCATGATCTATGCCAACTCAACAAACACCATCGGAGACACCTGTAGAGCATCTTTATAGTCACCCAGTTACGTTGTGATATTTGACAACACACTAAGTGTTCCTCCTGTATTCGGGAGTTGCATAATCTCATAGTCATAGGAACATGTACAATTTATGGAGAAAGCAATAGCAGTAAACTAAACGATCAAAGTGCTAAGCTAACGGATGGGTCAAGTCAATCACATCATTCTCTAATGATGTGATCTCGTTCATCAAATGACAACTCTGTTGGGGAACGTAGCAGAATTTTAAAATTTTCTACGCATCACCAAGATCAATCTATGGAGTCATCTAGCAACGAGGGAGAGAGGAGTGCATCTACATACCCTTGTAGATCGCGCGTGGAAGCGTTCAAGAGAACGGGGTTGATGGAGTCGTACTCGACGTGATCCAAATCACCGATGACCAAGTGCCGAACGGACGGCACCTCCGCGTTCAACACACGTACGGTTGGGAAGACGTCTCCTTCAACTTGATCCAGCAAGGGGGAAGGATAGGTTGATGAAGATCCAGCAGCACGACGGCATGGTGGTGGAAGCAACGGTGATCTCGGCAGGGCTTCGCCAAGCGCAGGGAGACGGAGGAGTGTCACGGGAGGGAGAGGGAGAGGCCAGGGGCTTGGGTGCGGCTGCCCTCCCTCCCCCCCACTATATATAGGGTGCCTAAGGGGGGCGCCGGCCCTAGGAGATCCAATCTCCTAAGGGGGGCGGCGGCGAAGGGGGTGCCTTGCCCCCCAAGGCAAGGGTGGCGCCCCCACCCCTAGGGTTTCCAACCCTAGGCGCAGGGGGAGGACCAAGGGGAGCGCACCAGCCCACTAGGGGCTGGTTCCCCTCCCACTTCAGCCCATGGGGCCCTCCGGGATAGGTGGCCCCACCCGGTGGACCCCCAGGACCCTTCCGGTGGTCCCGGTACAATACCGATTACCCCCGAAACTTTCCCGATGGCCGAAACTTGACTTCCTATATATAAATCTTCACCTCCGAACCATTCCGAAACTCCTCGTGACGTCCAGGATCTCATCCGGGACTCCGAACAACTTTCGGGTTACCGTATGCTAATATGTCTACAACCCTAGGGTCACCGAACCTTAAGTATGTAGACCCTACGGGTTCGGGAGACATGCAGACATGACCGAGACGCCTCTCCGGTCAATAACCAACAGCGGGATCTGGATACCCATGTTGGCTCCCACATGCTCCACGATGATCTCATCGGATGAACCACGATGTCGAGGATTCAATCAATCCGTATACAATTCCCTTTGTCAATCGGTACGTTACTTGCCCGAGACTCGATCGTCGGTATCCCAATACCTAGTTCAATCTCGTTACCGGCAAGTCACTTTATAGGGGTGGAATAACGAGTAACTCGGCTCGTTAAGATCGTACTCGTTAAGCTCATGCTTGTTAAGGCTCGGCTCGTTAAGCTCGTTATGATTAACGAGCAGAAAACCCTGCTCGGCTCGGCTCATTTGAAGCTCGTTAAGCTCGTGAGCGCCCCCGAGCGCTCGTTAACAGATTATAATGTGTTATGATATACAAGATGATTGTGTAGGTGTGGTTGTCAAGATGAAATATGGTGACTACAAAAAGAAATGCACTAGTTTGTTGCCTCATATGTCGATTAGATTGAATTGATGGGCTGAGGTGCTACAAAAAGTTTGTCACATAAGATGAAATATGTGTTATGTTGTTACTAACAAGCTTAACGAGCTACTTGTGAAACTCGTTAACTCATTCGTTAAGCTCATTAATCTTAACGAGCTGAAATCAATGATTGGCTCTGTTCATTAAGATGCGAGCTCCAAGCTTAACGAGCCAAACTATCGAGCGCTCATTAAGCTCGTGAGCTACGAGCTTTTGGTCCAGCCCTATCACTTTACTCGTGCCGTAATGCATGATCCCGTGATCAACCACTTGGTCACATTGAGCTCATTATGATGATGCATTACCGAGTGGGCCCAGAGATACCTCTCCGTCATACGGAGTGACAAATCCCAGTCTCGATTCATGCCAACCCAACAGACACTTTTGGAGATACCTGTAATGTACCTTTATACTCACCTAGTTACGTTGTGACATTTGGCACACCCAAGGCGCTCCTACGGTATTCGGGAGTTGCACAATCTCATGGTCTAAGGAAATGATACTTGACATTCGGAAAAGCTACAGCAAACGAACTACACGATCTTTGAGCTAAGCTTAGGATTGGGTCTTATCCATCACATCATTCTCCTAATGATGTGATCCCGTTATCAATGACATCCAATGTCCATAGTCAGGAAAACTATCTTTTGATCAATGAGCTAGTCAACTAGAGGCTCACTAGGGACGTGATGTGGTCTATGTATTCACACATGTATTACGATTTCCGGATAACACAATTATAACATGAAAAATAGACAATTATCATGAACAAAGAAATATAATAATAACCATTTTATTATTGCCTCTAGGGCATATTTCCAACAAACTCTTTGTCCATGGCTAGGAAACTTAACCATCTTTGATTAATGAGCTAGTCAAGTAGAGGCATACTAGTGACACTCCGTTTGTCTATGTATTCACACATGTACTAAGTTTCCGATTAATACAATTTAGTATGAATAATAAACATTTATCATGATATAAAGAAATATAAATAACAACTTTATTATTGCCTCTAGGGCATATTTCCTTCACGTGCTACTTTGGGGGTTAGAAATCCTACCCTGTTTCAAGGGAGAGCCAACTGTTCGTTTCGCCTTCCCTTTCAAAATCTTGTTTGATGGGACAAACTCATGCTGCATTTAGCTGCCG
This sequence comes from Triticum urartu, assembly GCF_003073215.2. NCBI lineage: Eukaryota > Viridiplantae > Streptophyta > Magnoliopsida > Poales > Poaceae > Triticum > Triticum urartu. The sequence goes on along the minus strand of NC_053023.1, from coordinate 121,386,593 downwards.
CCACGTGTCGCGCACTGGCGGATCTGCAAGATCATGTTTTTTCACATGCTTTCAGGTTTTGTTTGTTTGTTTTGGATTTTGCTTGATTTTTCCTAAGATTTCATGAAAAAAAATATTTTGCTCGCTCTGCGAAAATCACAACTATGCTTTTCAGCTTGATCCATGCTTTCAACAGTTGCACTTCTTAAAAAGTGAAAAGCACAGATGTACTTGTTAAAAAGTGAAAAGCACAGATGTGCTTCCCAGACTTTGAAAAAACACATTCATGCTTTCCCAAAAAAGTGCACAGATGCTTCTGGTTTTCATTATTTTTTGGTTTTTGGATTTTTTTTAGGTTTTTGTTTTTTTGTTTTTGCTTTTCTCTTTTCTCCGGTTATTTTCCAATTTTAAGTTTTTCCTGCTTCTTCTGTTTTCCTTTCTTTCTTTCATTTTTCTTTGGCATTTTCAGATAAAAGTTCATGCAAACCTATTAACGTGGGATCTAATTTTGAAGACTTAATGTGAGGAACTCAAAGGTGAAAATGATTTGTGATATGGACGCATTGTTCTAGTCTTTGTTTGACGCTCACTACCTCAAAACACGAGATAGAAGGTAGCCTCGCCGAACAATCGCCTTATTGTCGTGTTATAGGCTGGCCCAATATTGTTCATTTTATATTTTTTCCTTTTTATAATATTATAAAATATATTATATATTTCAAAAATTATTTTATTTCAAGGTTCACCACATAATTTGAAAATGTTAATGTAATGTAAATAATATATTCATGCCGCTTTTTGATAAAGTTAATAGGATTCAAAATAATATTTGTGACATTTTCAAATATTCACGCGTTTCAAAATACATTTTATAGAATTTTTTAAAATAATATGTCAATATAAATGATTAGTATAATTATATATAAAAATCAAGCCATTCAGGAAAATGTTAGTGACATTTGAAAATTGTTCACACATTTCACAAAATGTGTCGTGACATTTTAAGACAATGTATTTTTTGGCATAGTTTAAAGAAATGTTTCGCGAAAAAATAATCAACATGTATTAGAAAATTGTATAAACCATGTATTTGAAATTTTACATCTTGTATTTAAAAAATGTTCAGCTTGTATCAAAAACTATTCCATATTTATACAAAAATATTCATGTATTTGAAAGTAGACATGTGCAAAAAAAGTAAAAACTGAATAAAAGAAGTGAAAAAACAAAAAAAAGAAAACCTGGTGAAGAAACGCAGTAAGTCGGATTTTTTTTAGAAGTCCCTACGTAGAAGCTTCTAAACATGTCCAAACTAGTAATAGAAGCTTCATAAAATCAGCCATATTGGGCCAGCTCATGTAGCGAGCGCCTACTGCAAGACAGAGGCTGTCTTGCAATAGGCGCAAAATGAGGAGAGTAACTAGTTGACGAGCACTCCTTCGGAAGCCTCCCCAATGATTACATGGGGTGGCGTGAGAGCGCGTCATTTGGCGCGCTCTTAGCCGCCGCCATGTGTCACATTCTAGGCGCTTCCTACGAATTTTTTGAATTATTTTTTTTCGCATGCATTTTCGGTTTTTTAGAAGGTTTTTTTCGGGTTTCCATCGGTCTTTGTAAGCTTTTTGACAAAATAAATTTTGAGCGAAAAAACACTTTTTTTGTGAGAAATATGGTTTTACTTCCACGAGAGGCATGATTTTGCTTTCGCGAGAGGCACGGTCGTGCCTCTCGAAAATGGAGAAAAACATGTTTTCTATTTTTTTCTGTGAGGGGCACGGTTTTGCTTCCACGAGAGACACGGGAAACGACTTCCAGAAAGAGGAAAAATGTGCTCTCGATTCGGTTTTTCGTACGGCATTTTTCATACGTTCTTTTAGTGAAAAAAGTTCATCAAAATCTATCAACATGGTATACGTTCTTTTATAGATTTTTTATTGTTGCAAAAAAATATGAAAATGTTCACATATTTAGAAAAATATTGACATGTTCACATATTAATAGAAAAAACTAAAATATAAAAATGTTCACACAAGGATCCAAACATACAATGCCAAAAAGTACAACGAGACCATCCCGGTTGTACAGATATGAAATAGCTAGCGCAGTATCGAACAAGTATACAATATGTTGCATGAGTTTTAAACAATATCTATTAACATGTAGAGCTACACAATTTTACACATCTTTCAGATTGTGATATTTGAATTATAAAGAGAAGAAGACTACACCCCTTTCTTTCTCTTCCCGGGGGACTACACCCCTTTCTATATGTATGCTTTCAACATATGTTTCTTTGGGCTCTTAACATGAAAAACTCATGACACAAACCCAAAACTAATGGTAAAAAGAACAATAACCTCAACATGTTTCAAGAAAAAACACAAGAGTCCAAAAAATGACATATATACATATATTTTGACTGTCAAATGTATGCTAGCACACGATCAACGTATGCACATGCATATTACAACAATCCCAACCTCTTCCCGCAATCCACGCTTCCATCAAGCACCTCCTCTGCTCCATACTTATACTTGAACCCCAGCTCCACAAGCTTGTTTGTGTTAGCCTGCACTCTCACTCCCTCTCCCACCACTCTAACAGTCACACACACACACCAAAAATATTTATCACAAAGTACCACGTAAGAGATAGTCAAATATGATGTTTTGTTCGAGAACTTACTCTTTGACCCGCTCGAGTTCGGGGTGCCTGCGGACGTAGTGCTCCAAGATGTCATGCATGTTGGTGTGCGCGGTGGTGCAAAGGTATCGGCCACCAACAACATCAGACGATTTCTCCATGCAGAAGACGTGTGCCTCGCAGACGTTGTCGACATGCACCAGTGGTACGGAGCCGAGGAGGGCTTGTAGGAACTTGAGGGAGTTGTGATAGAGCTCGACGCCAGTTAGAGGTGACAACATGGCATGGAGGTTGTCGCTGATGTGCGGAAGGAGGGTGTCTCCTCCTACGAGGCCACATACCAAGACAACAACGTCGAGCACTCTGCCCTCGAAGAAGTCATCGTTGTACTTGAGTAATTCCTTCTCAGAGATGGTCTTCGAGGATACATAAGCCTATAGATAATGTAGATAATGCAAGTCAGCATGGAGATCATGGAGGGTTGGGCATGGAGATATGTGGATTAAAAAAATTATAAGTAAATGTTTTTTCAAGTTGTTAAATTATGACGGGGCATGACAAGACTTCCTACGCAAAAAGTATATCCACTCACGCCCTGTTTCTAAGGTACTGTAAGACCATCGGACTCTCCTTTCTAAAAACTTTCTAAATAGGCCTGTGCGTTTAAACAAGATTTTTTACTGTATGTTGCTTTCACGGTTGGGAGTGTTGAATGGCTCATGTACTAGGTTTTCGGAGGACATGTGACTGACTGATTGGGGAATAGGACTCAGCAACGAGTACCCTACCTTGCACAATATCACCAAGGGAAAACATGTCAGTATGGCAGATGTTTTCGTAACTATACCATTGAATGTTATTATTATTTTTACGGTTTTTGGGTAGGGATGGATGTCCTGGATTCACTTGGTGCAATGCTTAATGGCAATTGATTTATGTGAGGAGTTGGATGTATTCTGATGGAAACCCCGCAATTAGGGTTACTTCACGGTCAAATCAATGTGCACGAACATTATCAATGACAACCATGTTTTTTGTACAATATTTTTATGTAAACTTGAGATGTCCCTTGCAATTAAGTTCTTTATTAGGTATTTACTTATAACCAAAGATATCTTAGCTAAACACAATTGGCAAGACAGTTTAAGATGTCGTCTTTGCACGGTTGGTGTGGAGGATGGTGTATGTTTCGTTTAAGAAATTGGTTAGAGCATGATTAATATTATAGCCAACTGCTAGCTATATGATTTTGCCACATCATTTATAGTCAAGGTTATAGTTGGCAAGTACAATAGTTACATATAAATATGTACTACTTTGTTGATTCATGGCCACCTCCCTCTCTTATAATTTGTCTAGGAGTGCGTGCTATGGCTGCTAAAGAGTAGCTCGCTTCTCTTCTTTCTTCTTCGACTCATCAAAAATATAATATTTAAAGTCTTACAGCCTGACTATATCATCCTATTGTACTTGCTCAAATCTTAAGGCGTGTTGGTACCCATCTTAAGGCTGAAATCTTTGTACACGCACTTTATGTTGGCTTTTTGGGAATTTTTATAATGATATTGTGTTTAACAAACAAAAGGTTTTCATTTCTTTAAGGTTGTTCACATGGCCATCCATTGGCTCCGTACATGGTTCTCACTACATCATGTGAACGAGGGTTACTTTGAACTCTGGTTACATATATCCACTTGGAGATGGTAGGCTGGTAGCTCAGACTTCGCTTAAACAATATGGACGGCAGTCTAGGATATGTGGCACATTATATGTAACATGTAATGGGTTTGCTTTGTGATTGTAGTCACAATGTCGCTGCACTTTTTTTTTAATCGGACTGATAGGCAGAGTCCACACCTGATTGCCAATTAACCGCGTCCTCATGTAACGAAGTGTAACGAAGGACCCGACATAGCTAGAATCAGGGGCGGAGTCACCGTTGTATCGTTGGGTGCAGTTGAACCCAACGAAACTTGGTAGCTACGTACGTATTGGCAGGTACTCCCTTCGTTCGGAAATATTTGTCTTAGAAATAGTTGTATTTAGAACTAAAACAAGTCTACATACAATCATTCTAGGACAAGTATTTTTGAACGGAGGGAGTACTTTTTAGACCTAAACCCAATAAAAAGATTGACTGACCCCATCAATCTCGTGAACTGCCTCGGTGGATAGGTTAAAAAGGCCCAAAAGCCCATAAGTAAATTGGCTCAGTGCCCACAACTACCCAAGTCTCTCAAACATGAACTTTACGATTCCTACGCAGCCGCCGCCACGCCTTTACTCGTCCGATTCCCCAATGACTCTGGCCTCTCTCCTCTCGTCTCTTCTGTTCGTCCATGCATCCATCATCGGACACCAGCGGCAAGCCGTCAATTCAATTGAGAATTGAAGGTACCGAGAGATCGCATCGTCACATCTTTCCCTCCTGTATATGTTCTATCTAGCATAATAGTCTAGTATGGCAATATTTTTGCCCTAGTTTGCTGAAGTAAATTACGGACTTTAATTGATCTAGACCATGTAACAATATTTTTCAAAGAGAAATCGATCACCACATCAAGGCAAAGATGCAGACATGTTAAGATGACTTGTTAGATGTAGGCAAAATTCATCAAATGTCATTGCAAGTAGTCTTCTCACGCCTTGGAGAAACTAATTTAGATCAGTTGCCTTATCATCCGACGAATCGGCAGAGAATTTTAGTACACAAGTAAACCCCAGGAGCAGGTTAAGATTACACACAAATATTTAACGGCGGGAATTAGAAGACGCCGGCTAAGTTTGATTATCCATAGAGAGAAATTTGAAGATACTCAACGGTGATTTAATGACGTCAAAGAAAAGCTGCACAATAAAATGAGTGGTCGGTTTATAAATGATTATCTAATTTGCTACGGGAAGAAATACATGTTTTCTACCATTCGTATGGATCTGGTGTTTGGTCTTTTAAAGATAATTAGAGAAATAAAAATGAGACACTCTAAATTTACTTTTTTTATTGATGGTGCTTGTATTAAACTTGTCAAAATAATTTGTTTTTTTCACTGTTTTCAAAAAGACGAGGAGCTACACCCAAGCTATGAAGTTATTTGGGTACTACTTTTTTTGTAGTACCTAAAATGTGGTTTTAGAATTTCATTCAGCTGGTATGTCTTATACTCTTCAACTATTAAATAACAAAATATGTAGTAGCTACTATCATATTTCTATTTCCATGCAAAAAAATACTATCATATTTCTATTTGTTATGTTATTTTTGGGTGATGTAAAATGGTGTAAAACAGCTTTTACGCTTAACTAATTCGTATCAAATTCTCACGAGTCAACAAATGAACCCAATGACTAAATTTTCTGGCTCCGCCCCTGGCTAGAATTATACGATGAGTTGAATGAATTGTGCATGATGGCCTTGCCGGGATCTAGACCAGGAATTAGAAGTACTCACGTCCAGGTGTTCGTTGCTGTGGTCGTAAGGCAGGCCGAGTGAGGTCCAGCAGGATTCGCTCACGAACTCTTTGTACCCGTCGCCGTCCTCCCGGAGCGGCGAGGCCGTGACAACGGAGCCCGTGTGGATGACACGCCTCACCGTCTTGGACCGCTCGCACTGCTGCAGGATGGTGCGCGTCGCGTCCATGGTCGCTTCAGTGGTGTCCTTGTACTGCGAAAACAAATCAAGGGGAAAAATTAACAGTGGTGTACCGTGTATATTAAAAAAAAGTCCACAAATACGTGCCATAGAAAGTTAGAAGCCGAAACTCTGGGCCATAGAAAGTTAGAAGCCGACGTACGGAAGCTTAGAGCATCTGCCGGACGCCTCCATTCTGTTCGGACGGATGGCCCGGTTACTGATCGATCATAAAAAAGCAACCTAGACAAGTTTATTAAATTGGTCTTAAAGTCCGAACTGATCGACTCCTCTCATATCCAGCCAAATAGAAGATAGATATATAGATGCCCGGACATGTCCGACTCATGTTGAACTCGACAGCCCTACACCACCTCAAATTACACAAAAATCTACCCCCTCGCCCTATGGGATCCATTTGTTCTCTCCTCTCTTCTTCCTCCTCCGCGCCGTCGGTCTCGCAGCTCCGCCACTGCGTGCGGTCCGACTCCGTTCCGAGCCTCTACGCCGCCAACACCGACACAACACTCCTCTCTCACGTCCTCGCCGTCGGGGACGTCGTCGCCGGTCTGGACACCACCGCGGTATGTCTGGCAACTCTCAGGCTTGCCCCTTGCACTCTATATGTTCGACACATTATCCGATCCATTTTTTATGATTCTTTTTAGGGGGGAAATGAATTCAAATGCTTCGTGGGACTAGGAGTATGGACCGACGGAGGTTGATCAAATCATTCAAAATGAGTTCTTCGATTCATCAAATTCGGACGAAGAGGTGGACATGAGCATGCAAGAGAAAATGAACCGGCAGGTGAAGCATATTCTCAATTTCAAAGGATCAATCAAAGGAAGAAGAGTGACCAATCAGGATAGGGCGTCCGGAGCACGGCTACTGCAGAAGGACTATTTTGATTTGAACCCAACTTTTCTAGATAATCTATGGCTTTGTCGTCGTTTTCGCACACAGAAACTTTTATTTTTGCGCATTATGGAAGAAGTGGAGTGTAACGCCTTGTTATAGTCTCGCGGGATCAAGACTGGCCCACACATCAACACTACTCTTTTCCGCGCACTTAGTCCTCACTCGTGTGCACCCGGAATCAACTTTCCGGTCAGTCACCCATCCTAAAATTATTCCAAGCCAAGCATGCTTAACTTTAAAATTCTTTTCGATTGGGGTTTCGAAAAAGAAGGAATTCCTTATTGATATGAGTACTCTATCATACCTATTAAGTCAGACTCTCACATACACCCCCACTTAAAGGAACCGACGTCCTCGTCAGTCCATCACGGACGTTCTCTCTTGGCGCACTTATCTGCGTTCAGTCTGGCACATGTGCCATGTCGTGTGCCACAATGAGCCAAACGCGTCGTGCGCCACATGCCCGCACACCTGACCTGCAGATGCCCGTGTAACCGCGAGGGTCGGCTCTGATACCAATTATAACAAATTGTTACTCCTGGCAGGATCAAGACTGGCCCCATAGAGC